>NC_065526.1:18329469-18494415 GCF_006386435.1 Epinephelus moara
TCACACAGAGAAAATCCAATCCTCGGGAAGTCAGGAAATCCTTCAGGATAAACGTTTTGTTCGCTAGCGATCTAGCATTTACCAGCCCAATCCTGGCAGGAGCCGGCGGGTCCACAGCGTTAGCTGTCCGGGGAGCCACACACAGAGGCCACAGGTTGCGCAAATTCACCCTGCGCCAGCAGGGACGAGGAGAGCAGGGGCCGCGGGGCTGGAACACCTCATCCGGGCCGACGACAGGTACCAGCCAGGCGTCAACAGGGTCCAGTGAGTGCCAAGAAATAAAGAGACGAGGCACCACTCCATACTCAGTCCAAGAAGCCGTGGAAGTGCTCGCCAAACAGACCTTCAGCCTTACCAGCCGACCTCTGCGTTTACCCCGGCGGCGGTGGCGCTTACACCGGAGAGGTGGAGCTGGGGCGCGGCAGAGGTGAGCTAGGATCCCCAATAGGAGCGGGGGCAAAGTTTTCCCATCTTGTTGTTTCATTCATCCCCAAAACAAACACATGCGTGAGCCAGACAATACGCGCTAGAGCTCATGGGAAATGTAGGCTTCATTCCGGCAAAACACTACCGCTTTTGTCCACAGGGTCACCAAAATCAACTCAAAATGAAAGTTCCTTGTAGGGGCTTTAAGGTGGCGAAACTCCAAGTAGGATGGGTGGGATTAGTTGTGGATGGGTCCAACAAACACTGACTTTCACACAGGAGAGCGGTGTTCGTGTCATAAGATAACATAAGAGGATAAAGCCAAAAACTATTCTTTTTTTTACGAAACCTATGTGCTTTTGTCGTTGAAGGAAAAAAAAGTAAATTCGCAATGTTGTACCAACGTAGTGTGCTTATTTTTGAAGAGACTGTATGCAAATGGTAATTATCCTTTGAAAACAGAAGTGTATTTTAAAAGAAGACAATGTACGAGGCTGAACTAGACACGTCATCCCAGAACATCAACAACCAACACAGCCAGGGTACCTTGCTTATCTTATCTGGATGTGGAAAGTCCATGACTAAACGTCGATATGTGACGAGGTCGGAGTGAGAATGTGTTGCCTCATCCTAACTCATCAAATACCGCTGTTTTGTCAGCTATGGGTAGCCTCCTTGTGTCTGTACTGGAAATTCACAGACTGCATATCGATTTACACCTGTTACATGCATTGTGTTTTTTTTAAATACATTTCCGTTTTCACAGGAAATGTACAGTTCTTTACATGCGTACAGTCTATTTTAAAATAAACTTACAACGTAGGTAAAACACTTCATTTTTAGGTTGATTCCCTTTGGTTTAGGCACAAAGTATGCGGTTAGGTTTAGAAAAAAAACACCACAGCATGGCTGAAAATTCACACAGGAACCGACCAGCAAACTCCTGGGTAAAAGTCCAGAGTTTGTTTGACCCATCCACCTCTACTCCCACTAATATAGCCTACATGGACTTTGTCACTCTTGATATTATGGTAGTTGCTGGTGGTGTTACAAACTGATGCATTTGGTGCATATCATCCTGCAGTGAAAAGTGCTTCTCTGCTTTGCTCTCTGTCCCTGAAATCACTGACAAAGTGGCGATATTCGACGAGTTGGGAGTGAGAATGGGTTGGACATACTGGACACTATAGAAGTTAAGTCTGGGGTTGACAATGTCGTACATGACATAACATTACTATGTTAAATATCTCTGGAATGCTGCATGGGAGAGTCTTACTTAATTTTGCCCATAAGCTAATGCTAACCTTTGTGCAGTTCAAACGAAGGCTCCAGTGCGATTGTATCCCTTTCAGAGGCTTTGTAATCCAGCCTTGAACTGCGGTGTCTTTTTAGAGACTTTGTAAGATAAATCCATAATGATAAATTTGACACTGAATATTTTCTGTGATTACTTATTCATTTTTCTACGTGGAGAACAGTCGTTGTTGTTAGCCTCCATTTCTCATGCTTCCACGTTGGAAAGCTGCATCACCAGCCTAGCTATACTGATGCTGCATCATTACCGCAGCAACCCATGCAGATAGGTTGGTGCTGTCTGGACCAACCCAGCCACCGTCAGTGTGTACCTTACGGTATCAGGGAGAAATACGGCGGACAACAACGTATGAATGTTGTTGTCCCTATGAATGTAAAGCCCAACCCTGTCATTTTTTTCTAAACCTAACCACGTGTGTTTGTTGTTGAAGGACAATAACGTCAATTTGCGGTGTTGCTCCGATGTCGGTGAAGATTCTCAGTCATCCAGGTCATGGTAATCGTAAGTGCTATATCGTAGGCAACAGGACTTGCTTGTGTTTCTTGAAGACGTTTTGCCTCTCACCCAAGAAGCTTCTTCAGTTCTAAATTCTTCAGTTCCAATGTAGTACATTTACTTGGAATATGATGGGAAGTCTTTGAAAGGCTACTTGAATTCATCATCAAACATTTGATTAATTCTATGCCGTTAACATCAAGCTCTAGGAGGGTGAGAAAAACAACAAGAACAACAAGAACAACAACAACAACATATCTATAACACCACTACAATATCAATGAATTATTCATGTGAGATTTTAAATACATAATACAATAATTATGCAATTATTCTGTCATGGTCCAGCTTTTCCCAAAATATCTTGCAGGGTGCAGACAGTCAAAGCAGCACGTCTCAATGCAGATCCTACAGATTTCCCTGTATCCTTAAGGTCTGTGTATATGCAAGAATTGTATTTATTTCACAGCAAAAACACCAGCAAAAAGAGGATGCATAATTTAAGGCTGTTGGTGTAGAAATAGGGTTACAGAAAACTGTTCCCTGTGCAGAAACTTCCAAGTCTTTTGATCTCTCCCAGCGGGACTTCCCCCTTGCGCAAAGGCTTTGAAAAAAACAGAAGCCAATTAAAAACAGTGGCCGTATGGAAATGGAAACATTCTGTTGTGTTGTGCTGTTTTTCTGCTCGCAGTCACAAAAGATTCTGAAAAATGCTTCCCGTCAGCTGCTGCGGAGCTCAACATCCGTCATGCGGTGCATTTGACTGATAGGTCTTTTTAAAATTGCATTCATCTACTGTAGTTTTCTGAAAGACAGGGAACATTTTTATTAGGATTTGTGGATTTCAGTGAGGTCTTAGTCGTAGTCATACCCAGCGCTTGATGATGAGAAACCTTATCAGTGGTTTCAGGCAGACACAAAGGCCCAAGTCACTCTCTAATCCTGTGAGGGAAAAAGGAGTTTGAATAATTCATCCATGATTTTTTTTTTTGGTAATTCAATGCTGCACCAACTCAAGACTCCACACGTGAAGCTCCTAAAGCCTTGTAGTTTTCTGATAAAGAAGGCACTGTTGTTATGCTGCTGCAGTTTTCTGTATGTACGTCTTTTAGCTGTCTGAGCCTGAATATGCCCCGGATATCTTCAGCTCTGTTTGCTGCCATGTACAAATGTTATGCAAAACGATATAAAGTAATATATGAATTATTTAACAGGCTCCTCAATTTAATGCCGTATGTATATTTTCTCTGCTATGCTACTTGTGCGTTTTGTTATGACTCTCCCAGCATCAAAGGATCATTTAAGTGATGATAAATATTTATGATGATTATATGCCAAAGCTGTGTGTATGTTTGCCATATGTAAGTAAAGTTACTTGATATTTTTAAAGCAGATCAGCAGTTAAATGCACTTTAAAGGCCCTGAAAATATGTTTTTTCAATCAGCTTCTTACTCTGAGTGATGGGGTCCTTTATGATAACATTATTTGCATCCAAGGTCAAAACAATTTTAATTATTTCACACGAAAGATTTCTGTAATTTGTGTTTTTAGTAGTTTTCTCACTGCTTTGAGGTGGGTGGGATTCAGTTGGAACAAGATGATGTCACAATATTGAATCCTAAAATAATATTACTTGTGAGTTTGTGTTGTCTTCAGTGTCCATCAAAGACCTGATGAAGCAGATTAGCTCGGTTTTTGAATATTAAAATCTTAAAGCTCCCATAAAATCAATTTAAACAAAAAAAAAAAAAAATCACATATGTCTTGTGCTAAAGGTCACCTATAGGCCAGTATTTAAAAAAAAAAATAATCTAATTAATTACATGTTCTGTGATTAACTTATCTAAATTAATTGCATACATCAACTTTTACTGTGAAGGTATTTTAAAAAAATTCAATTCAAATGAATTTTTACAGATGTGTCGCAGTAAAGCTGCTGGATTTTGAACACACCGAAACTGCTCTGCGGTTCGTTGCAATCCATTTTGTAAGGCAGTTACAGGTAGACTTACTCAGTTTGAACGCCTGGCTGAGTGTGGCTTGACGAGGCTGGCTGCTACCGCTAGCATCAGAGGCTAAGCTAGCTCAGACCTCCGGGTTCGTTGCTTAATGCTTTGTGTTCTGGTGCTATTTCAGGCTTGCAGTACTCAGATGGTACGAAAATTCCTTACTGCAGAAATTGCAGAGAACAGTGCTCCTATCAACAGTTCCATCTGGGTGTTTTTTAAGTGTCATTGTTCCATTCAGGGCTCTAAGCAGCGTCGTCTCGTCTGTGTCCATCATATGATATAGCCACTGTGGCCTTCAATGACGCACCGGGTCAAAGGGTACAACGAAACATGATTAATCAACAGCAATTTTTTTTTTTTAGGAGTTATTTTTTCTGTGATTAACTAATCGAAGTTAATGTGTCATTTAATAAAATGGACACTAGCCTATCATATATCTCACATGTCTCACTCCTAGAACAAAAACATCATGGTCGTCTTCTTCCTCCATATCACCCCTGTCCAATAAATGGGTAGAATCCGCAGGCATAGGCGACGGTGATGGTGAGAAGTCCTTGACTAACAGTGAGGGGCTGTCCTCATGGCTGTTCTCAGTGCTGATCTAGTAGCTACTGTCAGTCTGAAAGGTGGCTACTGTAAACACCAATCAGTATTTTTAGTTTTTTACAGGAAACACGCAAATGTCTAGCAGTAACCTCTGTGGCTGAAAAATGGGTGTGCCAAAAACCACAGTTCACTTGAGGCTGGCTCCAGTAGCGAGTCAATACCCATAGATGCCCATGTTACCATGCCTGATAGAGAGACTGTGCCCTCCAACTATACAGTATATCGGTCAAAAAAGGGCCCTGCTACCTTAGAAATATGCCCATGTTTAAAGAAAAACTCTGTTTGCCATTTGCTATATGTCCCTTTAAAAAAAAGGCAAACCCATCTCCATCATGTTTTTCCTTTCTTTTTTTGTAAAATAGCAATCTATAATAAAATATATTATAAAATACATGCCTACTCTCCATGAACTATAAATACGGTATAAAAAACTATACAATTAAATGAATTATCTCTTATTTCCGTTGGTATTTTTGTCATATATATGTGATGATGATGATTACTGGGTAATATGTATGTTGGCGTTATCAGATGTCAAGTCTCTATTTGATCATGTGATGAGATGATTATACTGTAGCTAGTTTAGGCGCATAACTGCGGCTGTGGTTCGATCCCCAGCTCCTCCAGCCTGCATGTCGAAGTATCCTTGAGCAAGATACTGAACCCCAAATTGCTCCCAGTGGCTGCTCCATTGCTGTGTGAGTGTGTTAAAGCTGTGTAGCAGGTGGCACCTTGTATGTTAGCCTCGGCCACCTGTGTATGAATGTGTGTGAATAAGTGAATGTGACTCGTAGTGTAAAAGCGCTTTGAGTGGTCAGAGGACTAGAAAGGCGCTATACAAGTGCAGGTCCATTTACCATTTATCATACCTAGTATCTAGGGTGCCTTAGGGCCTGTCATAATAGTGTGCACTGGGGCCTGTTGTAACGACCTTACGCCACTGGATCCACCCCTCACTACTCCACAGCACCAACCTCTCACCCAAATATGGTCACTTCTGGCTCCTAAAAACCAAGATGGCAACAACCAAAATGCCAAACTTGAGGCTTCAAGACATCCACAGACCAAAGGGTGACGTCATGATTGCTACGTCCAATATTTTGTCTGTGGCAAATATGTAAAATCCAATTGCCCTATGCTAGAAGTTTTCATGGGAACTTAATTAAATAATACCTAAATTTCAGATCACATTTCCAATTTAGACAGTTACTTTTTTAGTCATGAATATTTAATGTTATAGAAAAATAAAGATTTTTTTTAACCAATTTGTCAGGAGCTTTACAATTAATTATTCATGTATGTGGTTCACAAAACAAAAGCAGTATTTTATAGACAAAGACCTATGATTCAGATTTACTTGCTACCGTCAAAGGACTCTGTGTGTATTAAGAATGTCACTGTCCTGGATTAATGTCACAAAGAAATGCAAACCCTGCACATACAGTCCAAAACAAGATGACTCAATAGTCTGAATCATGCCATTCCAGGACAGCTGACCTGTTTGTGCCTGGAAATTTTATGTATGAGAAAAGGGGGAAAATGCGCTTTCATCTCACAATTTTTACAAGTTATTTCCTCACCACATAAGCTGATGTATTCCTCTGAGCTATGAATAATCCTTAATCACCCCTTCTTGATGTGTGTCTGTGTGACAGATGAGGGCCAGACGGTGTGTGGCTCACCTGCTGACATGCAGGGCCGTCGCATGGGTGAGGTGGGCATCCAGCTACGGACGTTGTGTCACCAGACTCTGGGCTCCTGGGACTACCTTTTCTTTGTCCTCATCGGCTTTGTCATCTTCGCCGCTGGCACCGTGTCGGCCTGGGTGATGGGCGTCATTATGGTGCTCTATGAGCGCTACATCAAGAAGAAAGACGAACAGCTGGATCCGGATGACGAGGAGGAGTCCGGTGAGACGGGTCACACGTCGCATGCCAGGAGTGACCATGGCAACGGGAATTTGAAAACGTCACATACTGTTTAAAATGTTTAATCCCACTCTGCCCATCGTGGATTCCTACAGTGCCTCCTGTCAACTTCCAGGACTGTCTGTGAAGTCTAATTACACTCCAGTCAAAGTGAGTCTGTTCAACAGGCTCGGCTCTGAAAGAGAAAAGAGAGGATTCAACAGAAATGTGGGACGCCATTCTTCTCATTTGTAGTGGGCTTTCAGGTGATGTAACACACACTCTGGCTGCCATTGTGGAGGTCCCTAATCATTGGGTATTACTGACCATGTATGCAAACACACACACACATAGCTGTTTCCCTTTATTTCCAGGCTTTATCTTAAGCTAAGCAGCTGCAGCCTTTTGCTTTATATCTGATAGGGTGAGTGGTATCAATCTCCTCATCTTAATCTTGGTAATACAGCTTACAAGAGTATTCCCAAAATGTCCAACAAAGGAGCAGCAGTATTAATCAAAGTCCAGCTCAGACCATCATGATTTCGATCCAATCGTCAGAAAAAATGTTGGCATTGTATGTTTTTGCAAACCACCGTTATGTTACATTTGCACATTATTTCTAGTGGATATGTTAAAAATGTATATTTCCACAACCCTGTGCTTAGGTTTCGGTACAAAAAAACACTAGTTACGTTTTGGAAAAGATCATGTTTTAGCTTGGCTTGCAATGCATCGTTGTCACAGTAAAAAACAACCGCGCTTTGTGGCACTATCCCAGCAAAGAAAGCAGCGATGTCTGTAAAAAAGACAACTGCTTGTGTGTGTCAACAAAAGTCTGCTTTTTGTGACTTTATCCCAGCAGGAACCACAGCGATGCGTTGCTAAAAAATACCCACATTTGGAGACAAAAAAGCAGCTACAATGACAATAATGACTCATTAAAACACAACAGTTTTTGTTGTTTGTTGGTCTCGTCAGCTCATGTACCACGTCACTTTAGACATGTTGATATGCTTCATTTGAAATGTACAAATGTAACATATTTATGGTTTGCAGAAACATACAATGCCAAAATTTTCTTCTGATGACTGGGCTGCCTATTTCCAGTCTTGATGCTAAGATAAGCTAGCTAAGCTAAGCTAAGCTAACTGGCTGCAGACTGTAGCTTTATATTTAACAGACAAATATGAGAGTGGTATCAATCTTCTCATCTAACTCCTGGCAATACCACATATGAAGAGTATTTCCCAAAATGTCCAACTATTCCTTTGACAACCATCTGGGTCCAGCTGTAACCAACAAAGGAGCAGCAGTACTCATCAAAGTCTAGCTCAGACCGTCATAATTTTAACTACTGGGAACAAACATGTCATATTATACATTATGTATATACATGTTAAATATATACACATGCTACTATTTACAATAAGAGTCCCTCTCTCCCTCTCTCGAATAATATTGTTTGTGCTCAGTATATTTACCAGTGGACCTCCATAATGGCAACAAGCATAGCAAGAAGATTGTGACTCAGCTTCACAGCCTCTACGGGAAATTTAAACTGGTGTGGTCATTCTACTCATAGGTATAAAACGAGAGGATTAAATGCACTCATAGAATGCATTTATGTCAGTGTAGATGAATAAATGTGTGCATTCAGCTTTTGCAGATGTGAGCGTGTCCATCTTTGGTCCAGTGGTGTGTGGTTCTGTGCTGATAGTTCACCTCCCCTCATCTATTAGCCCAGAAACAAACTGCAGTTGAGGCATTTTGTGTTGAAGATCTGTTTGTGAAGTTGAAAGTCGGCGTGTGCCAACTGCTGAGGACTGTTTGGCAGCGGGCCCTGCTGGATGGCAAGTAAACAGGAGAGTGTGATAATTGATTTCTACTTCATCCTCTCTTTGTTGGGTAACTGGTTTGAGTGCAGTGTCCTATCTGTTTCTGCATGCACTGTTGATGCACCAAAAAGCCTTATGAGGTGTGTACAAGCTAATACTATTCATTAAAGGAAGGAAACAGGATTTACATACAGTGTAATCATTTTAGACTCGTTCTTTAAAAACATCTGTGCTCCTAATTTCTCAGTCTTTTATTTACACGAGAAATTATGTGGTCTATTGCCAGGTTTGTGTATTTAAATAACATAAATTTCTATTCAGTTAAGTCAAGTCTAGCTCTATCCTGATACAGGGTCATGGTGGGAGGCTGGAGCCTATGCCCGCTGACACTGAGCGAGAGGCAGGGTACACCCCGGACAGGCCGCCAGACTATCACAGGGCTGACACATAGAGACGGACAACCATTCACACTCACATTCACACCTATGGGCAATTTTTGAGTCCCCAATTGACCTAACGTGCCTGTCTTTGGACTTTGTGAGGAAGCTGGAGGACCCGGAGAAAACCCACACTGTCCCCCTCTTGCAGTAATTAAAATTACTTGACTCATTTGGATGGATTTTGTTTGTTATTAGAATACGTAAACCTGACAACAGACCAAATAATTTCTTTGATTACACAAGGAATTTCCTCCAAACCTGGTGTTTAACGAATCTATATTTTTACAGCAATAAGACAGCTGATGCCGTCAGGTAAAACAGGAAACAGAATCATTTCTGCCCTCAGTGGTAAATATGAACACCTGCTTTGTTTCAGCTTTTGTCTCCAGTTTCAAAAACTTAGCACAGAATGACCACTTCCATATTTTTGCTTATCTGGCTGTACCACTTCATGGACCCTGACAATGACTGTTATGAATTTAGGATGGAGCTTGCTGGACTCGGGAAATAGCTGCTGTGATATGGCGTGCTCGGTATGTGTGCTGTAAATGTAAAATCTGTTGTGTCTCAGAATTATTTTCCTGATCTAAGAACAAAATTGATCTTTTGAGGGACCTGGGAGGAGGGGCATCCTTTCATGATGTTTGGACCAGCTGTTTTTCCCCCCTCATTTTATGCTGTGCAGATTTTACTTTATAAAAGTTTTATTATGAAAGTGTTTGGGTTCAAATCTTTGGATGTATGAAAGTTACTGAATAATGGTGATATATTACAGCTGCGCCATTAAGGCAAGAGGGTATTCTGACATCACAGTGAGAAAAGCACAAACAATTTATCATCATTAATAAAATGAATGATGGCTGAGTTCCATTTAGCTGCTTCAGTTTCAGGGTTTGGGTATCTTGCATGCAGCTACACTATCATGGCTTACTGGGACACATGAATAAAACTGAGCTAATATTGTTACTACAAATTGTGCTTTTTCCACAATGACAAGTTATCTTGGCATTATTCAACTTTTACTTGTTATAAAATGTGGTGAAGACAGAGCGGTTAATCTGCGCTCTGACTCCACACAATCTGTCATCTTTCTGTAATGTGACCTGAAGTACGACTGAGAAACATTTCTTCACACATCTACTGGCACTCCCATGTGCATATTGTTGGGAGCTGGCCAAAATGAACTACAAATACAAAGTTACTGGTTTAGCTAACAGTATAATAGAAGTGCACTCTACAGTATAAACATGCTGGTTATGGATGGCAGTCAAATGCTAAGTATTTTTTTTATCATAGCATGATAAGCACAGATGTAATTAAAAGGGAAACTTCATGTTTTTCAATATGGACCCCATTTTGCCATGTTTTATCTGTCTAACTGACAAAAGTGAACAACAGTTTATGAAAATGCAATGTAATCCCTATGGGCAATTGTGCATCAGCAGTATATTGTTATTAGAAGTGTCTGACAAGATTATGGACCTGTCTGAGAAATGGAATGATTTTCCATACCTCTGTTTGTTATTGCAACCAAGTCGCACTCAATGAGACGTCTCTAGACTTGTTGCATGAAAAACAACAGTGGAAGCGTTCGTGAGAGTTGGAGAGAGTTAATTGTGTTGGGGTACAGAAAGCTTAGCTTAGTGTTAGAAGATTTTCAGCATCATGACTGAATATGTAAATATTCAATATTTAACTAACAATGTGGAAAAGTCTGGGACATGGCTGGACAACAACATAAGTTGAGGGGGTGAAAAGCCCTAGTAGGGCGGGCAGGACTTTCACCCGGGAGGCAGGTGTTCGCTATGAATGTAAAGCCAAACCCTGTTATATTTATCTAAACCTAATCATGTGCGTGTGTTGGCTAAACGTAACCACGTTTGTTGTTGAGGGAAAACAACGTCATTTCACAGTGTTGTATTGACGTTGTGTGTTTATTTTGAAAGACACTGTATTCAAGCTTTACATTTCCTGTGAACATGGAAGTGCATTTTAAAAGAGACACAATGCATGTAACAGGCTGAAGTTTACACAGCATCCCAGAACGTCAACAACAGATGCACCCAGGCTACACGTCAAATGTAGACGTGGAAAGTCCACAAACAAGCTGCAATTTGTTACAAGGTCGGAGTCAAAATGTGTTGAAATTCACAGTGCACAATTGCTAAACCTTTTTTCCATACCTTACGCTAATCCGATCTACTGTTAGTGTGAGTAACAAAGCCTTGCTCAAGGAGAAGTCTCGTTCTGAAACCTTGCAGACTTTTCCACATTGCCGAAATCAGCCAAATGTACAGCCATGACACTGAAAATCTGTTCGTGCTTTCTATACTCCAACACAACAAACTCTTCCTGGCACTTCTTTCCACAACTCTCCCTAACGCTTCCATTGTTGTAATTCCTGCAACAAGTTACCTCTCGCGACATTTCAGAACAAGACTTGGTCACAGTAACAAATAGTCCAGCAAAGGGTAAGGAAAGTACTTTATTTTTCAGTAGGGTCCTTTCCGTAATGTTGTCAAGTCACTTATAATAACAATCTGAGCCTGTCTGTGACAAAAACAAACAGTTTTAGTGAACATAACTTGAGGATGCACAATTGCCCAGTGGGATTACATTGCAGTCTGTTTCGTCACTGTGGCTGTAGCCCTCTCTCTCATTACTGGACCAATTTCAAATACTGTTGTCTCCAATAGTCACTTAGACCCAAAAATCGGGGAAAATTGGGTCCAGGTTGAAAAATAAACAAGTTTCCCTTAAATAATCAAAATGTTGACTGCATTCCATTATGGTGTTCAGGTTTCAGGGCCCTGGTCTCATGCATTATTGATGTTATAAATTTCTGCTTTTCCTGCATTGAAAAGTCAAAATGTTTTGCAGTTAGTGAAAATGTGGTGTTAGAAAAAGGAAGTCTTGGTCCAAGTTTTCCCAATTCCATTTCCACCACTGATAAAAGACAGTCAGGAGTGAATCTTGTGGGTTTGCTTGCACTCCCTCATCATATAAGGGAGTGAGGTTGACTCATGGCAGTATGCATAACTATGCATGTATGAACCTAAACTTACTGGCATGGCATTCGTTACTGGATGCCAACCCAAGATGGTGACCCATGTACTGTACCTGTAAGATGCCCACATTTGGTTGCTCTCACATGGCTTTGGGTGTAATATTTGCATGGGTTCCTTCAGTATATACAAAATGCATTGCATAATGTGCATGTTTATTGAGGTCTGTGTGGTAAACTCATCTATATCTACATACAAAACATGCATATATAGGCTAGTCTCAGCTGTGAGTGTGTATTACATTCTGCCGAGCACGCTGATTAGGCCATGTTATGCCACAGGCAAGGATGAGGCTGGAGCCTGGAAATAGGATAGCTGGTTGCCCTAATACATGTCAGCACAGTGACACAGATGGAATGACAAGTAATAAACATGTACATAGTTGCTGTTCCTGTGTGCGGCACACATGGCAAACACCTGGCTCTGAAAACTCTCAGAATTGACAGTTTCTGCTCTATACTGGCACTCTGAGTTGATGTAAAGCAGCTGAATATGCTGGGCTTCAATAATGTACTAAATGGATGACCTGAATTTCAATATTCTGCACTTTTTACACGCCCACACTGCAAACTCAGACCGTAGCCTATTTAGGCACATGTATGTATGTGCTCAAACACACAGAGACAAAGGCATCAGCTCTGCCTCCATAATCGACTCACGAATCAGCTCTGAGTACTGGGTAGAAGCTTCAAAGAAGTGCTCTGCTCTCACTAACGCTACATTACTGACACTAACTAAAAATCTGAAATTTAAAAGAGACGCTTTGGGAATTTGATACCACTTCCATGTCTGTAGACTGAGGCTACAGCCAGTAGCTTGTTAGCTTAGCTTAGCATAAAGCCTGGAAACATAAATGGTCACCCAACTGTGAGCACATAGATATATTTTGCATCAATTCAATCCCACAATGCAATGTGGGATTGTTAGCACAAAGTAGTGTACATGCCAGAACAGATTTTGTTTGTTTGTTTTTTCCATCTAGTCCTGCCCCACTGTGCTGTGACTGGCTAGTGCTAACCCCAACCATGACCTCTTTGCCAGACAGATGATGAATGGAAATGGATGACAGATCCATTTCACAGTCCCCCAATCCCAAATGGATCCCTTACAGACTCGTTGACTCAAGTCCTAAGCCCTTACAGACCTAGGACCAATTCCATTTCTTCACCTTAGCCCTTGTCTTGGCCCTTCCCCTTGGTTTTGCGCGTTCACGTGAGGGGAAGTGGTGTCCCAATTCTCCATCAGGTTAGCTCTTAACCGGATTACAGTTAAAGCGTAAAACATAGCCTATTCGCCACCTTTTAACACACCTACACTTTGCATAACCTGGTGGATCACAGCCATGCGTAAAATGTAGCCTATACCGGCAACTTCTGATAAAACTAGGCTTAAAGGAGCTATATGTAAGAAATATAAAGCAAATAGTTGTAAAATCATCCTAATGTGTCACAGAGACTAAGGAATAATGTTAATATAACATACTGATCTCACCGACAACAATAGTACAGCCAGAATATTCGCATTTTAAATTTTTTTTTACGGTCGGCAAATCATGTTTATGTTTTGAATTTGTGTTGTGGCCTGTTGCGCCACCCACCGCCGTCTACCAGTCACACAGTCAGTAGAATCTCAGCATCAGTTACAGTTACGACTGAGCTACAGCTGCACAGCAAGCAGCATTAGCAGTGTCCCAGTACATAGCATTAGCAGCCGGCTCCTCCTCAGCTGTATCCCGGCAGCAGCATTAGCAGTGTCCCGGTACATAACATTAGCAGTCTCCTCAGCTGTATCCCGGCAGCAGGCGACGCGGCCCTGCCACGGCAGCCGCCCGTGGGCAAACAAATCAGTCTCCAGCGTGCCGTTGTCCAGCAACCTCGAATCTGTAGGGGAGGGGGGGCAGACACGACTCGCGGCAGTATTTTGAATTTGAGTGCAGTAACCGTTTTGGCCACATTCTTACATACAGCGCCTTTAACCGAGCCTAGTGTATTTGCTCCAAACCGATGGTCACACCGATGGAAATGCATCTAATTCACATTTCTGTTTTTGCAAGATTTCAAAAGTTTGTTTAATATTCCCTTGACTAGAAACATAGCTGATGACAGCAGAACTGTCATGTCTGTGTCCGAAGTCACTCACTTTTACCATATAGTAACTAAATATAGACCACCCTGCCCCATTTTATTTCAGTTTTTGAATTCTGAATGTGTAATTTATAAAACTTATAATGCATGCCCTGCATTTAGCTGGGCAATTGTTAGACCTAGCTATAATGCTAAGCTAAGCTAACAGGCTACTGGCTGTGGTTTCAACATACAGACCTTAGAGTGGCAATAATCTGCTCATTTCAAAAGTGAAAAAGCATTTTTCCTAAAATGTCAAACTATCTCTTTAAGTTGACATACAGTGGTATTAATGGGGATGTTGTTGAGCTTGAGAATGGATTTTTGTTTTCCTCGCATCATTCACCAGCCAGGCCGAGGTAGTGGTCAGGATGTGCTTCAGGACAGAGATGCACTCAGCTTGTTAGGGTCACATCAATAGCACAGCTGTGACTGCGAGCCAGTGCAGCGAGTAGACGAGGAAATGCACACAGCTATTGGACGCAGAATCTCCTGCAGGCGTGTTTCCTGCCCGCGGTTGTTTGCACCATTGTGTGCATCCACTGAGCTGAGGGCAAAGCAGCCACTGTAAAACGCCCGCAGATGGGAGATGTGACATCAAGTAAGAGCGGCTCTAACCGACCGTAATAGCCCTCTGACACATCTACTTACAAACACGCTCACTCACACACAAACACACACAAAACAGGACCAAAATCCTTTAGTCACGGAGCAGTGCTATTACTTACACCAAAGTTAGAAATGTGGGCTATATTTCCAGAGACTGGTGCTTGGAAAATGGGTGCCTGTGTTTCAGTTATTTCAAGAAAATTTCATCATTACTCACTGCCACATATGGATGACAGCACCAAATTACCGTTGGCTAAATCCAACCTCCCCATACCGCTGTGCTGAGCTGGAACATAAAGGAACTGCTGCAACTTATATTAAGTTCAATATATTTCTTATGCTTACAGTTGTAAACATACAGTGTGTGATGAGCGCTCCTGCTTTGTGCTTTCTTTTGCTGTAATTTGTCACTTCAGATTTGGACCTCACTGAAGCACAGACAGAGGGACACAAATGAGTTATCATCACATTATACCAGAAATTATTCATCAGCTGGATTCAACCTAATGAAATGATTGTGTTCCATCCTATGTTATTTTTTCTAATGGACTCGTTAGCTCTGCTCTGCCCTCCTCTGCGACAGTGGCTATTGATTGATGGTGAAGAGTGAGTCCCTGCCTCCACTTGGCAGAGAGGAGGATGGTCCTACTGCTGTTACATATCTGCACACAGGCTCAGGGGCCTGCCAACTCTGTATCCTTCCCCAGCAATAAAAGGTCATTTGAGAGGAGATTGTGTGTCCTTTTGTGCGTCACAGTTCTGCCTGGAGAAGTGTTTTTTGCTTTGTCTTGTTGTTCGACCTCTCCTCCTGCTCTTTAAATGTACTTTTCCCCTCTTTTGCTCTCTGGGTATTTGGAAGGTTTGCGGGTATCTAATTAGCATCCAAGGCAGAGACCTGGACGGTGGCCTTATGGTCTACACTGGGGCTCTGTATGGAAGCAAATAGGAGACAAAAGTATTTGATTTTTTTTTTTTTTTTTTTTTTAAACAGCAACATTTCATATTAAAATTTAAAGTAGCACCAAAAAGCATTAATATATTTTACATAGAAAACCATGGATCTGAATTTAGTTGTTCCGAGTTCACCTCTATGAAATTAAAATATGCAAGTTCTTGATTTGCAATTTAAAAATATCAATTTTAATTCGGGTTTTTTTTTCAGTGTTACAAGTTTAGATACAAAAAATGAAAGTTTTAGATATTCAATAGTCAAATTCAAATCTAAAAATTAAATAAAATCAAATAGAACATCATTCACGAATACACAGACTGCAAAAAAAAAAAAAAAAAAAAAGGGATGTAGCTACCATGATGTCACCCATTAGTTTGTGGACCAACGTTTTGCAGCCTCTAGTTCGGCATTTCAGCTGTTGCCATTTTGTTTTTTGAGCCAGAACTGACCATATTTGGATGAAGGGTGGAGCTTTGGTGAAGGAAGGGAAGGCCCTCAGTAATGCTTAACTTAAAGTCTTAATAAAATGCAAACCGGTGAGTTATATAAAAATCCACCCCCTGTACAGTTGTCATGAATGTTGAAATTAGCTATAGAGACCTAAACTACTTTTTGTACCAGGCTGTAAACATATTTATTTCTGCTGTTAATTTCAGCATTTTAACATGGAGGTCTATGACTCGCTCTTGGAGCCAGCCTCTAGTGGCCATTTGCGGAACTGCAGCTTTAGCACTTGAGAGATGGCTTTGTTTTTTGGCCCCAGAGGCTGCTGCTTGGTCAAATCTGAATCTAAAAATGAAAACAGAACATTCGTCAAATTTAATTGGTCAAACTCAAAATCAGAAACTCAAGTTGGGAATTTTTAAATAGCAAGAACCAGGCTACCCAGGACAGAATAGACAAATACATTCAGAAACTATATCATTATATTTTCACAGTAAAATATTTCACCGCCTTTCAATGCTGCTTTGAATTTCAAAATTAAATTTCGTAGCTGTTAAAGTCTAAATACTTATGTGTCTTGTTTGCTGTCAGAGCTTTGCTAACTCACAGATACAGCTGCACAAATACACACATGCATTGCAAACTCTTCCCCACAAGTGAACTGACACGGGTATACACACTCACAGCTGGATATGTGTTGCATTGTACGCGAGTGTATTCTGGGGTGCCCAGACTGGTTCACGATTATGTTAATCCAATAGAGCTGGCTGCAGAAGTGAGATAACGAGATGCTTACTCACACTAAGCTCCAACTCAAAAGCAGCACAATTATATTTCAAACTGAGACAGGGAATCTGTAAATTGGTCTGGGGGTATTTTTGCACAAACTCTCGTGGAGCATGAAAGGGTCTTTAATTTCCTTTGACTCATTCTGTTCCTCTTATCTCCAGCATGTCTCTCTTTATCCCTCTCATGCTTTATTTATCTCGTCTGGAGATATTTTTGGCCATAAATCCTATTTTTGCACCTGTCAGTTTCCCTTCAGACATCTCTATTTCAATCTTTTTTATATTTTTGCAGGTGCGTATTTGTCTGCTCTCACAATAGAGGAGTCTGGCATTAAGAAAAGTATGTGTATTTGCTTTTTTACCTTGAGTTAAATGAGGAGATTGATGCCACTCTATCGTGTCTGTACGGTAAATATGGAGATGCAGCCAGCAGATTCTGAGCATTAAGACTGGGAAACAGCAAGTTTGGCTTCATCCAAGGCTAAGAAATCCTTTACCAGTACTTCTACATCTCACTGATTAACACAAAATATCTTGTTTGTGTAATCCATATAAAAACTATATTAAACAACAACACAAAAAGGTGCTATTCACCCTTTCACAAGGGGTTGTGTGAGGATTTCCGGGCCAGTAGCAGTGACTTGATGTGTTTATACTGATTTTTATGTGAAGTGAACATGAGATATTAACATGCTGATGCTTTAGAGGTGCTGGTATATGGATTCTGCTACCTTTGGACAGAGCCAGCTTTTCCCCTATATTTACAGTCTAAATACTTCACCCCCAAATGACCATTTCTATGTCAGTTACTTACCCCATGGTGCTTTGAATTTGTGGAGAACTCTGAGTTTTTCTTGCAGGCCTCCATGGTGAACAAAGAATCCAAAATTGGAGAACATTCTTGATGAACTGGAGTAAAAGAGGTCCACGTTTAAAAACAGCAAAACTATCAAAACATTGACAAACTTCAACTCATGCAATTTAATCCATGTCTCATTCATCTAGTCGAATGCTCAGTACTTACCACATAGACGGCCCTTTCTGGCGGGGAACTGACCTGCAAGTGAAACTGAAAACGTGCAACGTCTGTGGCATTGTGTTGTGTGATCAAACTGCAGACTTTAGAGTGGCCTGTTTTTGGGACCATCACAGGGCACACCTGTGCAGTAATCATGCTGTTTAATCAGCATCCTGATGTGCCACACCTGTCAGGTGAATAGATGATCTTGGAAAAGGAAAACGTCTGAGACATTTTGAGTGTAATATAACTGAATGCATTTAATCTGTTGTTCAGTGTAGTTATGCTGCTGTTCAACATGGACCCTTTATGACTTTAATTTATCAAGAATTTTTAACATTTTTTGATTCTTCATTCACTGTGGAGGCATGCGAGAAAAACAAAGTTCATTCATTCATTTTCCGTAACCGCTTATCCTGTTAGAGGTCGCGGGGAGGGTGCTGGAGCCTATCCCAGCTGACATTGGGCGAGAGGCGAGGTACACCCTGGACAGGTCACCAGACTATCACAGGGCTGACACATAGAGACAGACAACCATTCACACTCACGGACAATTTAGAGTCACCAATTAACCTGCATGTCTTTGGACTGTGGGAGGAAGCTGGAGCACCTGCAGAAAAACTCTGACACATCAGAACCACCAGCAACCCTCTTACTGTGTGAGGTGACAATGCTAATCACTGCACTGCCACCAAAAAAATGTGTGTATAATTCGTGAAGAAACTGTTTTCACATATTTAATATATCACAGGGTGAGTAATTGATATACAAATGGTCATTTGGGGGGAGAAGTATAAAAATGTCAACGTGTGGATTTACAGATGGGTTATCTGCTGGAGTATTTCTAGGTTGGGAGCAGCTGCAAGTGACCAGCAGAGATTCCAGGAAGTTTCTGCTCCTGTTGATAAAATATTGTGGCACATAACCTCACAAATTGTGTTTTTTTTTTTTTTTTTTTTTTTGCGTACAGTTAAACGTGTTGAATAGTGAGCTTTAGAGTGGTAGTTTTCAAACTTTTTGTGCCCGAGGCACATCAAAGGGCAAGCCAAAATCTCAAGGCACACCTATATTTATATCTGTGCACAATACTCTATAACATGTGTTATCACTCTTATCATGACATAAGAAAATAAAAATAAGAAAAAATAAGACAGGTAGCTTTTGTGATATTGTCTACTGACAGTTTTTTTTCTCTTATCTTTCAGTGGTAGGTCATCTTCGCTAGTGCTTTGTTATAATTTGCTCTGTACAATTAAAGCAATCCATTGTCCAACTCACTGCTCTCTCCTTTTAAAGGTTATCATCCCTCACTGGCTGCCAATCAGGGCTTTAGATGTGTCACACACTTAAAATTCCCACACGCCCATTGCAGCAAATAGGTTCTCCGTGAAGGTTTTTTATATTAATTTAAATTAAATTACATTTTTTAGCCAGAGCTTGCCTCTTTATTAGGAAATGGGTGCACACAACATACTGATACAGTCAATTAAAAAATCATTCATAATTTTTTGTATAGGCCCAGTTGAATGTTGCAATAATAATGTGTGGTTATCACAAAATCCCACGACATGGGGAGGCATTGGTAGGCGGATTTTGTTACCGCTTGACAGCCAGGCTAGCTGTTTCTTCTGGGTCATCCCCATGTTCCCAGGGTCCTATGTCTCCTGATATAAACTAATGTTGTCAGCAAGTGGTAGGGGCTAGCTTCGCAGTTCAAAATGAAAAAGAAGGGATATGGACGTTTTATGTGCCGTTTGAGTGGTGAAAATCTGCTAAGTCACTTTGGAGACATCAGTGTTTAAGTCAAGAAATCTCTGATACTCACAAATTTAAGGGTGTAGATCTCAAGGAGTATTACATCAGTTAGCTGTAAGATGCTGTGGGTGGGTGATTTCAACATACTGACCCAGGGAAACATACATAGAACATGTGGCCTGGGGAAAATCATTGCTGAGAACATAAAGCCCTTTGAAAGGTCTCTTTCACGAGTCATATTAATAAGATACTGAGCTTAGGGACACAGGACCCTGGGAACATGTGCTCCTGTTTCCAGTCTTTATGCTAAGCTAAGCTAACTGGCTGCTAGTTGTAACTTCATATTTAGCGTACAAACCTGAGAGTGGTATCAATCTACTATTCTAACCCTCTGCAAGAAAAGGAATAAGGGCACGAGCTCTGACAATTCTTTCCTCCTTTGTTTCCTCCTCTGTCTATCTGATACAGTCTTTCAGCCTGTCTCTGTCTCGTGTGTCACTTGAATATTGATAGGCTCTTTGAACCACAAACTTAAGACCTGATTAACGCATTGCACGCCACTATTACCCTTTGGCTCCTCTGTTCGCCTTCGCCCCTCACGTGCAGTCACCATACACGCTACAGAGTAACCTACAGCCCCTGGAGAGCGGTGGCATTTTCCCACATGACTCTCGACTTGAACTTCTCACAGTAACACTACACCATGTTCACTACGGAGCGCGCGACCTCTGATCCCACAGGACTGCGACATTAATGTTTAGGGGTTGAAGCGGTAGTTAAATGCTGATCCTGGATCAGTTTACGCAGCACACACAGCCTACCACTGGCAAGGAGATGACTAACCTGGATGAATCACGAGCACGAAAAGCCATATTCTATTTAGCAGATCCCTTTGAATTTCTCTGGGGGATTTAAAAATGTGAATTAAGGGGATTTGACACTTAAAAGTTGAACACGGTGGTACAACTAAAATATTCACGAGAGGTTGTTAATCCACTTTTCAAAAGGATTTATTAATAGGCCAACTTAGAATAGACTCTGTGGATGCCTACGAGCGGTTCTGTCTTCCAGCTGTGTGTTACATAAAATATAATGAATTCAGCATCTAAGATACCAGAGGGGAGAGGGAGCAGAAGAGGAAGAGGGGGAGAGAGAACTTATTTTCCAGCATGACTGCTTTATAATGAGGCCCTCAGTACAGACACAGGAACATGATCTTGAATCTAAACATCTGATGACTGAATATTTTACACAAACAGACCTTAAAGGCAGAACAGCCCTGAAGCTGCAGTACCAAAGCACCCTCTAGTGACAGGTTCTGAGTCTAGGCATGATTCACAACACAAGCTTAGTCTCTAACTTCTGCAACACTTTAATGAGGTCAGACATTTTCCAACTTGACAGTAATTTGACCTCAGAATAGTGCAAATATGCTTTCACTGCTGCCTGTAAACAGTTTGTATCTCTAAGTGATTTTAAACTAAATCAGCAGATTTAAAGGGCCAGTGTGTAGATTTAGGGGGAAATACTGTCAGATATGGAATATAATGTTATATTTTCTTTAGTGTATAATCAATTGAGAATCAGAATTGTTGCGTTTTCTTAACCTTAGAATAAACCGTTTATGTCTACATAGGGGGCGGGTCCTTGTCCATGGAGCTCGCCAAGCCAAACACTGGCTCCAGATAGGGCCAGTCACATTGTCGTGTCAGCCACTGTTGTTAGCAGCCCATCCACAGCGAGAATCATCGAAAAAATACTTTTTTTTTTTTTTTTTTAGTGAAACTGTTTTATTCAGTGTTTTTAGTAGTTTAAATCATCAGATCTGTCTGTTTTGGAGAGGAGGAGACCTCTGTGGATAATGTGGCTCCTGATTAAAAACCCGAAAAACCAACACTGAAGGAATTATAGCTAGGAAAGTTGGTTGTAATCTGCAATCCTCGCAACTAATTCCACTTCATAAATCCCCCTAAATCTTACACATTGGACCTTTAAACTAGATCATGACAGGAAAACCTTTCACAACCTGTGATCATACTCTCTATATAAAATTAATTCATTCCATTAAACTTTCATTCCCAGATGACTGACATGAACTGTCTGTGCTCCAACACTGTATCTGCAACCTCATGTTTAGCACATTTTAGGCACAGCTCATTTGAAAATAAACGAATGAAATCAATGTCTTTGCACTTCTGTCAAGAGTTTCCAGGCCCCACTTGGTCGTTGGAGGACCCCGAGTGACTCCGGAGTTGCTCTACCATGTGCAAGATGCTGCCTGACAGTCCTTTAATGTCGTCGTGTGTGTCAGCATGTGCAGCCAGAGCCCTCAGAAGTTCAGTCACGCCCTCGTTCTCCATCATGCTGCTGTAATGTGAAGCTGGGGGAACAGAGAGAAGACGTGATAAGAACATGAGAGAGGGATGGAAGCTTCAACTACTACTTGAATATTAATACTCGGGAGTAGTCTACATGAATCTATTCAACATTACATAATGTGGCAATTAATTGAATTTGATTTTAAATCATGATTTTGGCTTCCAATGATTATTAAAACAAGATGATTATTGTGCTGCATTCTTTTTCACAATGATGCTGTAGATTTGTCTTGTGTTATAAATCCAGAGACCCCTTTCCTTTACAGCAGTGTGCTCAGTGTTGCCAACTTGGTGTCGTTCTCGCTTGATTCATTTCTTTTCAGACCCTCTTAGTGACTTCATTTCTTAAAAGCGACCAGCGACAACTTCAGTGACTTATTCAGGCCATCAGGGAAAAAGTGAGAAATAAATTACAACCCATTATGTTTAATTTTTCCCCATGCATGCTGCTAAGAGTTGATGCAGTCCATCAGCCATCCCTGTCATCAGCCATCTCTGCCATTCCTCTCCTCTTGTACCATGTTTATATTTATTTATCCATTTTTTTTGCATTTATATTTTTTGTTTCTTTTTCAACTGAATTACATTTAAAGTTCAAGAAAACCTGCTAGTCCTTTTTACACAGAGACTGCGCTACAGGACCCCTATGAACGTGACACGTAATACATATATAACATGCGCGTCGGCGGCGCTCTATAAGCAATGACAATGGCATAACATGGCAATAACAATCATTTACTGCCCTGTTATACGGCAGTTGATCTCATCTTCTGCACAGATGGTAAAGAGCTCCCGGTTTCCTCAATTTTTGGCTGCTGTTCTTCGTCTTTGAAGTTAGCTGCTAACTTAGCTTTTTAAATCTCCCGCTGTGGGTCACAGTCCTGCCGACTGCTCCTTGGTCCCGATCACACAGAAAGCGTTTTGCAGGTTGCAAAATGTGAGGCGCTCCACACTGCTTTTTTTTCCTTTAAATTGAATGCCACTAGTAAAACACTTGCTGCACTTTTTATTGTTGCCAGGCAGCCACCCCATCACCTCCTTACCCTAACCTTCCTGTGTAATGAGTCAACAGTTTATTTATTTCTCAGTGTCTTGTTCCTAAAATGTTGAGGCAGAGGGTACTTGCTGTAGCTCTGATTGAGGGTGAGAGGCTGTCAGTAAATAGTTTGTTGGTCACAGGGAAACAGATCTGTGTGGGTACATGAGACCCTAAAAAAGAGGGTGGATCATGGGGAGTACCACCAGTTGGTCCAGGAGCTTCGCCTCCATGATGGACATTTCCAGGCATATTTTAAGATGACTCGGGGACAGTTTAACAACCTGCTGTCTCTCGTCGGGCCTATAAATACTAACTACAGGGAGCCCATTGGTCCTGCTAAGCAACTGAGCAACACCAGTTTCTCCGACATTGTTCACCAACTGTAAACATGTGATCGTGACCACCACAGAAGGCCCGCTGCTTCTCAAATCATTCAATTGGACAATGGGGAAAAAGTGGAGACATTCTGCTCTAAGTTGAAGTTTTTCAACTCGCAAAAACAGCGAGCAAAAAGCTTCATTCTCCCTAAAAACAATTACTAAAGGCCGACTCCAGCTGCTAAAACGCTTTCTGTGTGGTCGGGTCCTTATACAGACGTCGATTCGGTGCTGTTGCTACCTCTGCCGCAAGCTTAAAGGTAAGACAACTCCGCCCCCCCACTCCACATTCGTACCTTTTATAAAGAATGTCGAGGTGGAAAAACACCGCAAAATTCCCACCTTGCATAAGCGGTGTGAAAGGGTGTACTGTTAAAAAGACAGTTTCAATAAATGCATGATGTTTCCAAAGACAGTGAGTAATCGCATTAAATAATTGTGAACTGAGGGAGCAACAATCACGCTAAATGTAAAATAACACAAGATAGCATTCAACTCTATTTTATATCAAAATGGGAACTGTATAGGGCTGCAAATAATGATTATATTGAGTACTCTGCACATTATTTCTTTGATTAATTGTTCCATCATAAAATGTAAAAAGAAAAAAAAGAAAAAGTGAGAAATGTTTTCTCAGTCCAAGTCAGTGCCTTCAAAAGTTCTTTGTCCAACCAACAATCCAAAACTCAATCTGTAAACAGCATTTTCTGACATTTCTGCACGAAAAAATTAGCAGCTCTAAAACTGTAATTTACACAGTCTTGACTCACACCCCAATATCCCCCCTGTAGTCTGTTTGTGTGTCTTACTGTTCTGACTGCAGACCAGATGTATGGCCCAGACTGCCCACAGCTGCACTCCTGAGGGCTGCCAAGTCTGAAGCAGAGGACAAAATGGACGGAACGACCTGGAGTGTGAACACAAGGAGACACTCAGATTAAAAACACTGCACTTCTGAGTAATTCTGGGCATTTCTGTTTGGTACTGTGTTGGAAATAACCAGTGAGTCGATTTTCTTTGGTATCAGTGCCATCCAGTAATTTTCAATAGATTAATGATAGATCAATAAACTTAATAGATAAATGCATTCTTGTGATTGTCTGGCCTTTCTCCAGCAGTCCTGGTGGTATTCTGTGTGACAAATCCCTATATGACACTTCAGCAAGTTGATAAAATGTTAGGAAACGGTGGGAGATGACTTTAAGTGTTATATAACATGTAGCTTGCATTTGATGTTGAATTAACAGACAAAAATGACTCCTGTAAAGCTTTATTTCTGTTTGTCAAGTTTGCATTGCTCTCACCTGTATGAGACCATTTCTCTCTCGAGTTGTGTCCATGTCATTATGCATGCATGCTGCAAAGACAGAAAGACACCTCCTGAATGTTACTCTGTGTTAAATGCCGGACGGCAGACCAGCGTCCAAAACTTTTGCCTCTCACACACACCAGCTCCTCCAGTATGGTGCTGCGGAAATCCTCGTCCAGGGTCCAGGCCTCTGATCTGGAGGCAAGCTGTGCCAGAGTGCCCCCTGCAAAGTAACGGACCCCCACGTCCAGCTGGGTGTCCTGCAGCAGGCTGAGGATGTGCTCCAGCAGGTCCTTCTCCATCAGGTCGGCCTGTAACATCTCCACCTCTGCTATGTTGTTCTGCCAGAGGGGATACAGGAACGGTTTATGTCAGATTACCAACAAAGAGATTTTATTCTTATAGGTCAAATCAATTTAGATATTTGGGGAAAAAGCCAACGCTGCCTGATGTCACAACATTAAAACAGGGGTAGGCAGAAGTCTGGCAAGGGCAATAAAAGGGTAGAATTTTAATATACAGCCTCCTCCTATAGCTCTCCCTTCTCTGTCCTAAGCCCCTCCCACTAAACTCCCACCAGATGACCATGGGTATATGCACATGCTTCATACAGTAACCCAGTGTTTCCCCACATTGTATTCAATCCTATTTCATTGAGCAGTGTCACACAGAGCATTCTCTCAACCCTTCCTCTATCGCTGTCTGTTTATAAGGCAACAAATAAGACAAGAATTAGCTAGCTAGCGTTAGCTACCCGACAGTCCCTCTATCTTCCTCCTTGCTGCTGTGGACTGTTTCCCTTAGAGGAGAGCAGGCAGCAACTTAAATAATGGACCTGCCCAGTGTGCATCACAGCGAGCTGGTGGCCAGTGGCAGCAGTTTAACCTGTGTAACAGCAGCAACAGAAAGTTTGCTGATGCAGCAAGAAGATGGGATTCGCGCTGGCTGGATTCGGGCTGCTGCAGCCGCTGATTTGGGGTCTGTGTCTCGAGCTACTGTCCGCTCTTTTCCCGGTGAGGTGCTCTGTAACAGCTGGAGTAAGGCAGTGGATTTAGGGTGATTCAAGGCTCTAGCTAACATTAGCTACATAAACAATTTGAATTAATTAATGTCCCAGCGATGAGCTTTTAGCTCCAGTTAGCAGAAGGCTAAACTATTAGCAACATTTTCTCTCCATCTCTGAAATGCTTCACAAATACTGACATGTTTTGTTTCGTTTATTGTCAGACTCTTTTATAGATAAGTCCAACTTCCTTTTTTGAGTTACTCTGCAGTGTAGGCAGTTGTTGCCAATACTGGAATAGCAGCTTTGTCCGCCACTGACTCAGGCTTTCACCAAAGGGATGTGCGCTTGTATCTGCATTTATAGAACAGCCAACAGGAACACCCAATCTCTGAAATGACCTGTGATTAGCCACAGGCTAGAATTTCTAAAGCCTGAAAACAGAGCCGAGGAGGTGCAGAAGTCTAGTTTTCTCTCAGTCCACCTGAATTACAATTACAAAGTTTATTATGGAATTTGCCAACTGCCTACCCAGGCTATGAGCTCTGAATGTGGGCATGATTGCAAAAAAATAAAAATAAAAATAAGCATAATCTGCAAACACAGATGGATTGTAAATGGATCCAACTACAACATGTTTGTTCAAGTAAAACTTTTTAAATTCTATTTTGGGAGGACATAATCACACAGCTATGGAATATCACTTTTTAGTTTAAACAAACAAAAAACAAGAACATGCAGTTCTGTGGCACATGCTCAAAAAACTGGTTCTCAACCAAAAATGGCACGTATACACACACTGAACCCACCAGGAGGCCAAGAACTTTCTGCTGAATGGAAGGTTCAGTGTAGTAGGTCTGCAACACAAACAAAAGGACAGAATAAGAAAAAGTTTGTGTGTGTGTGTGTGATCCTCTGTGTGGGTGCCTTTCTGTATTAATGTATCCATCAGTGTATTTCTGGGGCTCTTCTACCTCCAAAACTTCCTCGTACAGCTCCAGGCCCTGGCACTCGATAAAATTGAGAGCAGCAGCAGGCATCTCATCTGTCAGGTTCCACAGAGCGCTCAGGGCAAACCTCAGAGTTGAGTCCACCACTCCATCCATGGCTTTCTGCTGCACAATCGCCAGCAGCTGCTGTGAGATGGAGTGAATGAGTGGAGAAAGCATGAGAGGAGGGGAGTGACAGAGAGGAACCATGCAGGAGCCAAAAATGAAAACAAAAAAAAGATAATCAACTTTTGTAAATAAATTTGTGGATATACAGGAGACATCCTTTGGCAGTATTGAATTCAACCGTTGGACAAATGATTTTCATACTGATAACTGGCACCAGACATACAATAAGTGAAAATAACTGAAGCATGGAGAGAAGCTTGATTACATACACAAAGAATGAAATAGAGAAGTGTAATTGAATAATGGAGTGACAGTAAACCGTGAAGGACGAGTGCATGGAGCAATGAGGTGACAGTGAGTAAATGAGTATATATACACACTTAAAAATAAAGGTGCTAACTAGAACCATATAGGGGTCTTCAGCTTGTCCGCAAAAGACAAACCGATTTGGTGTCTTGGAGCTCGGATTATAACAAAAACCATCTGTGAAAGGTTTCACCTAAAACTTCCTAAGAGATGTTCCACTAAGTACCCTTAGTTTAACTGTGATTGTGGGGAGGATAATTGATGGTAGCAGGACACAAAGTCACAGTGGCTCTCTGTTACATGATTATGTTGGGTTTTTTTTACTTGCTTGTTTTAATGACTGGTCTTTCAAAGAACCCTTGAAAAAACCTTGCATCAAAAAAGGATTCTTGGGATTGAAAAGGGGTCTTAATGGAACTCTTAGTCTTACAAAGACCCTTAAAGAACTCTTTCTTTCAAAAAGGGTTCTTTGAATAAAAAGGGTACTTAATGGTACCTTAAGTCTTACAATGGACCCTGGAAGAAACCCTGCTTCAAAGAACCCTTGAAGGAAGAAGTGTTCCTTAGATGAAAAGGGGTCCTTAATGGAACCTTCAGTCTTACAAATCACCCTTAAAGAAACCTTGCTCCAAAAAGAAAGGTTTTCCTGGATTAAATAAGGGTCCTTAATGGAACCTTTAGTCTTACAAAGAACATTGAAGAACTCTTTCTTGCAAAACGGGTTGTTTGGATTAAAAAAGGGTCTTAAATGGAACCTTTAGTTTTAAGGCCCGTTTATGCTGAACGTTAAATACGGATCCGGACGGAGCCCTGTGTCCGTGCTCCGCATTCATTTCGTCCGTATTTCTACACGTTTCCATAAAGCTTACGGATACGGGCCAAATGGAGCAGTACCACCGGAAACCGTGGGGGCAGTGTTGCTGTCACTACCCGATACGTAGCTCTAGTGAGACACGAAGAAGAGATAAGAATCACTCACAGGCGCGCTGTGCGACTTGTGGGGGGCCACCCAGCGAAGCAAGTTATCGAATGCCCCAGCGGACATCCTAAAGTACTGGAAATGACGCTCATCGTCAATTTCTCTCATCGGCAGTACTAGAGAAAAGAATTCTCCGTCCTCCAGTCGCGATGTATTTAACGGCATCACCGACCACCTACAACGCTGCCTCTGTTTTTGTCTTTTATGCAAGAGGTACATTATCAATATCTCCTCCACAGTCGCCATGTTTGTTTTTGAGTTTGTTGTTGTCATAAACTTTTGACTCTGGGCTGGCCCCTGGTGGATATATTGGTTAACATCCATGCCAACGTAAAGGGCGCATGGAAGTATGTGGGCAGTGACGGTAACATCGTTTGAAACGGATGTATACATTTTCGTACGTAAAGGGAGCATAAATGAGCCTTTACCAAGAACCCTTAAATAAACCTTGATTCAAAAAAGCGTTCTTTGGATTAAAAAGCGTCCTTAACAGTTCTTTAGGAGCAAATGGTTCAGGGTAGATCCTCAGCCCTCCACGGAGAACCCTTATTTCTCAGAGTATACACAGTGGGTAATGGAAAATACAGCAGGTGAGAAAGACAGAGAGAGAACTAGAATACACTGATGCATATCAGGTGCTAAGCCGGGGACGTTGTGTAAGTTTGAAACTAAATACCCTGTAAGTGTTAACGTACCTTCATAATAAAGACGTCCTTGCCGAGCTGAGCCGTCTCCTCTGTGGACAACTGCAAATAAAACACACAGATGAGTGCTTCTTTGAATTCCACACATTTTCCTAAATGTCAAACTAGAACAGATTGTACATTTATTTAAAATTGGCTTCATTTAACTGGACTAAATGAAAGCATGAAGCCAGCAGTTGAAACTAGTGTCACAGAGGAGCAGGAGGTGACTGAGGCATGGGGCTCTTAACAGGTGGGACTAACAGATGCCGTGCTATTTTTCTGCAGCAGACTAATGCACAATAAGTGAGCAGTGTCTTGACCTTGGACACCAGAATGGAGATGACAGCCACGGCCATCCTCTGAAGGGTCGGATCCTCGTGGCTGCGTAGCCAGTTAATCACCAGGGTGGCAGCTAAATACCTGAACCATGATCACATTATGGATATAAGGAACACAGTATTACTAAAATAAACCAGTGATGTACAGAGAAACCTTGGGAAAATCTGAGGTCAGGTCTGCACTCTTACATCTGGAGGAACTATTTCTTTTGGCACTTACATTACAAGACAAAATATATTTTAGCTGGATCCCAATTTTGTTTGAAAAACATTACAGTGCCCCTCCATGAGTGCACTGATTATCTTGGCTACTGCGTAACTCTGGGCTCATACATCATATTTTAAGTGCAAGGAATTAACTAACTTGTCAAAGGGGACATCCTGAAGGATGTAGTCACTGCAGAGCGCCAGCAGGCAGTTCTTTTGCACCTGGAGAGATGGAAACAGTTCATGAATGTAAGAACCACATGGGGGTAAGAAAAATTATGGTGTGTGAGAGTGTGTGAGGTATAATGGCATACAAAACACAGCAGGGAGATTTCACAAGAATGGATTGCTGCCACTGAGAGCACTGTGAATTGCACATTACTCAACCTCTATCTGCCCCACCTCAAAGTCTGATTCACGAAAGACATTGCACTAATGATATCACAGGACAAACACACTAATGAAGTTTTGCAGCTGAGTGCAATTTGCCTTTTTTTTTTGGCGTCTGGCGACTTTGTGCAAAGTCGAACAAAGTTGGCAGAACAACTGCAGAAAGAAAAATACAACTAATTTTCAGACCAAAAAGCTGTAGACGCATTCCTCAAAACTTTAGACAAGGAATTTAAACATGACTGTAGGAACAACATTTGTCATTACCATATATAAACATGTAATATTCTGCTTCTTTCTGTGTGTACGGCTTCATTGTACCTGAAGTGAACTGTGTCCTTGGAGAGTTTCATTTGTGTGTGAGAAACATGCTTTGTAGCTGTTCCCATGACAGTTATCAGTAAACCAGAGGCCTCCGTTTTGCTCTCATTTTGCCTCTCTCGTCTGTGAATACCTCTTCCATCAGCTTCAAATCCAAATTGTTGCCATATTGGTGCAGTTTACTCTGCTGTGTCTCATCTGGTCACCCCAAACAGCGCATGAACTTTCTAGTAAACACTCAACATGCGTCACTCTGCCCCTCCCACCCAGCCACAAGAGCACCTTGTGAATCTGCCCCTGAAAGTCCAGAACTACAAATACACACTGAAAGCGGCGGGATGGGAGCTGCAACCAAAAGCAGCACATATGAGGTCAAAATCCGATGAATGAACCAGCTGGTAGCAGCAGAGCTGCTCTGTGCCCCATTTTGCTGTTGTGTAATGACATGATATCATTATGGATCTGTAATCTGAAACACTGAGTACAACCGCTGACCTGTTGGTTGTTGGGGAAGGTCTTCATGGCGTACAGCAGCTGGGTGACGGTGGAGCTAAGCAGGCTGACAGGCATTTCCTCCGCCAGATCCTGAGTGGTCAGGTTGAACACACACGCTGTGGCCACCAGGTGGACGTGCAGGGAGGTGGGGTGGCTCTGCATCCCACTCAGTACCAGCTACAGGAAACAAGAAGTGTGTCTCACAATTACACGTGACTCTGGGTAAGAAACAGTCTGTGTTTGTGACTGATTGTAAACTGTACAGAAAGGCTGGATGTGGGGGATAGAGGGGTGTGATGTGTGCTATGTCTTCATCTCTTCTTTTTCAGCTGCTTCACTGAAGCTTCATCAGTAGAGGACAGTGAAGGGACAGGACATCTCACAGATGTTATTAGTGTGTAACCCTCCCACCTCCTACAACTACTTATCCAGACAGCCGTGAGGTTGCATTGTACTATTTATCTTTACCTCCTCTTTCCAATCACGACTAAATACAGTGATTTTAATGTCAGATCAGAGGACATTTTAGCTTTAGCTCTACAGTTTGTTCAAAATGAACTCGAAAAAACTGGTTTGAAATGCAAGGACAGCACAAATCTCCCTGTACCAGACTGTGGGTGGGGTGTCTTTGATCCATTTTCAACAGGATGCATTTACGAGCAAGGAGCAAAAGTTTGTCAAGCAATCTATAATGATCATGGGAGACTGCTACTTCTTTTGAGGGCAATAGCCCTGGATCCTTTCTTATTGTGGTCCTAAAAATCCCACACAACTCACAAGCTATGGGACTCCAGTATCTAGCATTTAGATTGCACTCCCGAAAGCAGTGGAAGAGTCCCCAGGTCTGTTTTACACTTCCAGCAAATGGGGGAGATAGTTCGAGATATCCTGTGGAGGGTAACAAGAGCTATACTGAGCCTATGTAACATTTTATACTGAATTTCCGCAAGCCTGTTGCAAGTGTAGTCTGATGGTTCTAAACGTTCTGCCAATCTTATTCATGGTATTCATTGCCTAGGTCTACCTCCCAGTTTGTTTTTTTAGATTTTAAAACATTATACTTGAGCATTTTGAACGCTACTTGAACTTGTGTCCTTTACTCTGGGAATGGTTGTTGTGTTGTTGTTAATTTCTGTGTGTTTTTCTGTGCTTACGCTGTATTATTCTTTTGGAGAGGAAATCTTGGTATCAGTGAGACTTCCTGTTTAAATAAAGGATTAACTCGCTGACTAAGCTTCAGCATCCCATCCTGCAGAGAATAAGTGGAGATGTTGTGGAGTAAAACACTGGAGTAAAACATTTAAGTCATAATAAATTTACCATAAAATGCAATTATAAATCATAATGTAATTCTTGTTCCTTACAATCTGATTCCTTCTGTATTAGGTACCATTAGGTATCTATGGTTTAGTACTGGAGAATCTTTTTTTTTTTGGAGGGAAAACCAAAATATTAATCATAGCAGATTTTTAAAAGTATTTTACAATGTGTCTGACTTTATTTTTTGGCACGCCCATTTCATGTGTAAGGAGGGCTCATTAGCAACATTTTAGCTGTCCTCACCTTTCTCTGAAATAAACTGGCTTAGATAATCTGTTCTTAACTGTTGGCTTGTTCACAACCTTTACTTGTTGGATGATGCATTAAAGATATTTTCCCAGCACAACGCTAACCATTGTACCTTTAGCATGTCCGGTTGTGGTTTGTCAATGTCAGTGGTTAGATTGTAGAGATGGACGAGGGCCTCTCGTATGAAGCACTCGCGGTCTCTGTACCTTCTCAGGGCCTCACACACCTGGTTCCCATTAGCCTCTCCAGTTACCTGAGCATACACAGCACATCAGCATCATCAGAGAGACAGGAAATGCAGCGGGCATTTTCAGTGCATTTACAGACAGAGCCTCAAGTCAAAGACAAATGAGAAACGTATGTGAGAGTCAAGCTGATGTGTCTAACCATCACATTCTCTGTCATCTTACAGACCATAGTATGATATCAATTCTGTGTCCAATGCCAGCTCCTTACTTTTAGGTTTTCATGTGAAGACAGGACGTCACAGGAGCTAGCCCCAGTGGCTAGCAGGCCCAGGAAGATCAGTCCACCTCTGGCCTCTACAAACGCTCTGACTGCTGTTTCAGTGATTCTCTTCCTTCCAGAGATATCTAGAGAAACAAGGGATGGAAGGACCTGGGGACTCTCCTCAAGAATCCGCCGCACTGTCTCATCCCCGTCTCTCCCGTCACTGTCATCCACGGCAAAGTGGTCCTCTGAAAAGTCTAGATGCCTGAGAGCGTGAAGTCGGCTGAGGACAGAGAGCAGCCTGACAGGCGACATATCCAACTGCCGCAGCCGATGGACAGTCAAAGATCTCAGTGTGTTTTTGCAATCGAGGAGCGCAGTAAGCTTTGTGACAGCGCTACAGGAGATGTCCAGGCTCTCCAGCTGAGGGAGAGTACAGATATCCTCGAGGACGGCATCAGTGAGGTCTGTGTTTGCGAGGTTGAGCGTCCTCAAGCCCCGCAAGGAGCTGAAGCCAGCATGGGTCCCTCCATCCACCACCAGAGACTGCCAGTCCACATGCAGCCCAGTGAGGGACAACCTCTGCAGGCTGGCTCTGCACTCAGGGTTGGAGGCCAGGCCTGAGACGATGTTCGCCGCAGTGAGGCCGCCAGAGACCCAGGAGGCATCGAGTTCCTGGAGCCGGTGAGGGCAGAGGGCCAGGCGGAAAGCTTCTGCGGACACTGGACAGCAGCGGATGGAGGCTCGGCGCAGGCGGAGCTCTTTGCTGTTTCGGAAAATCCCAACAGTTGTGTCATTCAGGATCTCTTGTGGGGAGAAAGAAACAGAGGGACATTGTAGGAAAAAGCAGCATCAGCCACATTTATGTTTATGTAACAGACTTTTCCCACCATTTCAGCCTGGCATAGTAAACTGAGAACTAAGAAATCATATAATGATAGGATGACATTGCAATTATCTTTTGTTTATACAAGAAGTTTTGTGCCTGAAGAATTAAAGGTCATAGGTAAGTCATATGTGTGGTGGTGTGAGTTCATTTGTCCCTTTTCTTCAACTTGCTGCAGAACAAGTCATAGGCGCAGATTTTGGGGGGACACAGGGGATACGTCCCCGTCTATATACAGTAGACATGCATTTGTCCCCTACCGATAAGAACATAAAACTAGCTACCTCTTTACACAGCCTGTGTAAGGGGGAATGTTGCATCATTATTTCGCCGTTTTGTACAAAATGTACAGGGGACAGAGTTTTCTCCCCTTTTGCCAGCAGTGGAGGTAGTAACAGCTCCAACTTGACGTCTAAAAGGGACAGCCAGCTGGACAGCATTGGTGTGATGTTTTAATGATGCGTTATGTGTGTGACCCACCGTCAGGACGCTTAAAAAGCAGCTACAGGCAGTTAGCAGCTAACTCACATAGGAAGCAATCAAAAATGTCCACATTTGAGCTCCTTACCCTCAAAGCAGAGGGCAAGATCAGCTGGCAGGGACAGTTAATTATTGTTATTGTCAAGTTTTCCCATTGTTATTGTTTAGAAAAAACTGCAGACACATATGGTACTACAGGAGGCCAACACTTTTGTCTTACACGTCACTCCCATCATGCCTCTTCTGGTTCTGGAATGCCGGCTAGCTATCTTAAGCCCAGTTCAGACCAAAGATTCATGATGAGACGAAACTGTTTTAAACATTGCAGAGAAATGTTGTAGCGGTGTGAACTGGCTCGATTGAAGCAGGCTGCAACCTCAAAAGCAACTATTACAATCTGTCATAAAACATAAAGAAGATTAAGCAACTATTTACAGTAAAAGCAGGAAGTACCGTGACATTTCCACCACAAGTTGATGCAGAAAAGGCAGAAAATGGTGCATAAAAATTCACCACAAGGCAGGAAAAAAAGTGTTTGATGCACAAAATTTCTCAGACCCACTGCTTAATATGTGTCTCCCCAGATGTCAAAACAAAACCTACATTCTAGCCCTCAGTTGTTTGTACTGATGCTGTCAGAACCTTTTCTGTCCTCCTGACCTACCTTTAGCTGCCATCTTACGCAGTAGCTGGTCTGCCATCTCCTGTGGGAAGACCGGGGCCCAGCTGAGGCTCATGGAGCCGTCTGCTCGTCTGCTGCACAGGACATCCAGACTGCGACACACCTGAGCCATGCAGAGGTCACACAGGGCCTGGGGGCCCTCAGCATCCTGCAACACATGAGCAGGTAATCAGAACAATCATACAGCTGGGTAATTATACGTCATGGTGTAGGAATAGGCAAAAGTGCATTCATCTAAAAGGGTCAGTTCACCCAAAATAAAGAGAAAACATTAAAGGTCCAGGTTAAAGGTTTTTCTTCCTCTAGATAGTCAAGTTTGATCGTCTTCTCGTGCTCTGACAGGGTGGTGACGGACCCTGGCAGGGCCGATCCAAGGACCTCACTATACCGTGCAATCGGTCGTAGCACCGTGTGTACAAAGGGCAGGGAATTAATAAGTGCGTGCTTATGACCCGTGCTTATTAAGTTATCAAAGAAAAAGGTTCAGCACAGATTAGCAGGTGCTGGGCTAGCGGCCCATCTCCGACATGCCAAACAGCATTGGAGAAACATTGATTTGTAACATGCAACTGCTTTATTCAGTGTTTTTCACAGTTTCAATCAACAGGTTTGTTTGTTTTGGAGAGGAGGAGACCTCTGTGGATGATTCGGCCTCTGGTAAAAACCTCCTGGACCTCTGGATCAGAAATAACGTGTGTACACATTAACTTATCAGAGAGAAAAAGGTGAGCACATGTGCAGGTACTTGGCAAGTAGGCCGTCTGCAATGTGCCAAACAGTGTCAGAGAAATACGTAATTTAACATGAAACCTCTTTATTCGGTGTTTTTGCTGGTTTTAATCACCTGGTCTGTTTGTTCTGGAGAAGAAGAGACCTCTGTGGATAATTCGGCTCGTAAAAACGTCCTGAACAATGAACACTTAAGGAATTCTAACCAGGAGAAGTTTCAGCTGGTTGCAATCTGCAATCCTCGCTGCTAGACACCAAAAGATCCATTTAAATCTTAAACACTGGACCTTTAACTGATATAGGCCTACTAAAAAATATTTAGAGGTAAACCTAAAATAAGAGGGTGCTATTAAAATATAGCCTATATATATATTATTAATTTTGTCCATAGACATCTATCTATGCCCTGACAGTTGTCTCGCAGGCTTACTCCTCGGGGGCTCAACAGCTCCACACTGACACAGGATCTCTTAAACGGCAGGAGTCTAATTTTATCCGCAGCAGATGAAGCACTGACACAAGTAAAGCCCGTTTAAATCACCTAATCCAGCCGCTCTCTGCAGGGCACAGTGGACAAAAGCAACGGGTCATATAGCTCGGTGTATGGGCTAAACATTTGACACTGACACAAAGTTTACGACACTAAAACATTTGAAAGAAGTGAGCGAGTCAAACTTACCATGCCTGGAAAGTAAACAGTCGACAGAAAATAAATAAATAAGAAAAAAAAAAAAGTTACACGTCGTTCAGCTGAATTTTAAATTAACATAAGTCATTATCTTCATCTATGTCTTCCCTTTAAATCAAAGTTGTGAAACCTACTGGTTTGTTTACAGTCGCTGCTGCTGACCGTCGAGTATCAACTGTCACAAGATGACCGCCTCCTATTGGTTCCTGCGCGTGACGTCACCCAGGGCTCGTTGTAAAGTGCATTAGCTTGTTTACTTTATGCCTTAAGATAATTATCTGCAGTGGGGGGAGAAGTAATCAGATCTTTTACTTAAATAAAGATGGTAATGCCACAGTGTAAAATACTTCAAATTTTACTCAAGTACAAGCAAAAAATATTACAATCTAAATATTTTTAAATCATATTTATAGGTACCAAAGGAAAAGCAGGCTATTTATTAAGCAGAATGGCCCATTTCTGAATGATGTGTATTACACTGATGAATTATAAGTGTTTTTATTGAGTCAAAGATGAAATTACACTTATCATGTTCTAGTGTCAGCGCTCGTTTCATTTTACAGAAAAGAGATTTGAAATTATAAGTTCACAGATGCAAGAAAACATGAACATGCACATGTAAATAAGACAAAACATAAGTGTATTAGATGTGCATAAAATAAATAAAGGAGGGAAAATAATACAAATCAACTAAAATGAAAAAAGGGAAACTAAGTCTAGATAAAGGACTTCTATTCCTCACTCATGAACTCATACTCATACTGGAATATTGTAGTAGAGTGGGTTACAACTCAGGAACTGTACTTTGTGCAAGATGTGATATGAGAGGTTGCCAGACTGTGATATATTCTGGGAGTCTGCCCTTTAAGACGTATCTTATCCTTTCCAAATGTAGTGTGCTGGTTAGGTCACATAGCCACATATTGTAGGTTTGAACTGTGTGCTGCACCATTAAAATTATGTGTTCATTATTTTAATGGTGCAGTTGCTAAAGGGGGAGCTCATTTTATTTTATTTTCAATTTTTTTGTGTGTTAATAATCTAAATCTGCAAAGTAACTTATGTCCAATAAATGCAGTGAAGTAAAATGTACAATATTTAATTTTGGCTCCAGAGGCACAGGTTGCCGACCCCTGCCTTAGGATAAACAAAATAGTGAACGTACATTGTTATATTTTAAAGAACTATTTTTCTGTAGCCCCTGATTATGGTTTATATTGACTTTAGTGATGTTATTGTTTATGTATTATGTTTAGACTTTATTTTTTATTTAAATTATTTACTTTTTTATATTTCATCTTATTGATATGTGGGCAGCATGGTGGTACAGTGGTTAGCACTGTCGCCTCACAGCAAGAGGGTTCCTGGTTTGAACCCAGGAGGGAGCTCTTCTGTGCGGAGTTTGCATGTTCTCCCGTGTCATTGTGGGTTTTCTCTGGGTACTCCAGCTTCCTCCCACAGTCCAAAGACATGCAGGTTAATTGGTGACTCTAAATTGTCTGTAGGTGTGAATGTGAGTGTGAATGGTTGTCTGTCTCTATGTGTCAGCCCTGTGATAGTCTGGCGACCTGTCCAGGGTGTACCCTGCCCCTGCCTCTCACCCAATGTCAGCTGGGATAGGCTCCCACGACCCTCAAGAGGATAAGCGGTTACGGAAAATGAATGATTGATATCTACCTTTTTACCTGCTGAATGTCTCTGTTCACAATGTTCAGTGAAGAAAAACTATCTATCTATCCGAGGTGGAAAAATGTACACTTGGTCAATCACCCTTGGTCGAGTCTGTTTAACACTGGAGTCTAAACTACAAGGTCCTCATCTTACTGTGTCTTAACCTTCAGACACCGTGGAGCGTCATCACATGCCTGCATGCAGACAGTAAAGGACTCTAAGGCCAATGATACATGGTTACATTCAAATACTTTCACATTTAATACATTTCCTCAACACTGTCCATCTAGTATCTTCTGTATGTCTTAGCACATCTATAGGAAGTGGAGAAATGTTGCTAGGTACACTGACTCAAGTTCTGTGCTTCAGTACAGATTCAAGGCATTTGTACTTCACTTGAGTATTTCCATTGTATGCAATGTTATATTTCTACCCCACTACATCTCAGAAGCAATTTTTCTACTTTTTACTCCACTGCCTTTGTCTACCAGCTTCAGTTTTAGATTGCAACTTTTCATCTCCTTCCTGTCCAGTAAAAACAATGCAGCCTATCTCCAAATTTGGTGATTTTTAATTTGATTTTTTTCAGATGAACTGAGGGATTAAGTGTCTCTTTTGTGGGCTGAGGAAGTTCTCCTCTTCCTCCTGTTTTTAGATTAAATAAACTATTGAAAACCCTCTTGGATCAGCTGGAAAAAGCATCGTCACAAAGCTGAAAACAGGGCTGTTTTTCTCAGCTCATAAAAAGTTGACTTCTCAAAGACATATGTCTCTCAGGACATCGAGCCTACAAACATTTATAGAATATAATGCATGTGCTTATGTAGATTTAACTACTTACAGCAGTAGAATGCAACACGGACATCAACATTAGGATCTAAATACTTCTTCCACCACTGCTTACAGGTACACTTTTTAGGATTAAGCAAGGGCCATACAGCAGCTGTGGAGGTGAAGGTGGTAATAAACTCATTTAGCCACAAGGAGGGGCTGAGAGTGAGGGAGAGAGGGAGGGAGGGAGGGATATTTTAACTTTAACAGCTTGTGTTAGTTATGGTGAAATGTGGATTTTTGATACTAAACAACTATTCCCTGAATACAAAGGCCATAACTTCATTCTGTACATGAAAAAAGAAATAGCTACCACCAGTGACCTGAACTGACTTTCTAGGGGCAGGGGCAAAAATGAAAAGATGGGCTTCTCATCTGTGTACACTGATATGAAGTGGAGAAGGACCATGCCTTGTTGAAATATTCATCTAAGGGCCTGTGTCCACTTCTGCAGGAAAGCATTGGCAGGGCACTGGGGAGCACTTCATCCCAGCACATCGCTAAAAAAAGCACTGGTGGTGCCTATGACAATAATATCTGAACACTAACATTTCAGTCAGGAGAGACAGAAGAGTGAAGTAAAGATAGTATTTAACACAGAATATGAGTGTACAGATGAACAGATGATTTGTGCCGATTAAGATTTAACAGAAGTTTTTGGCGGGACATCTGAGTGGCTGCAGGATATATCCTCTCATGGAGTCCAGACACAGGTGGTGGTGGCTGCTGAGTCTGAGGCTGCTGAGGCATATGAGGCTGATGAATCCGTGAAGACTAGGTGGTGATGGGGAGGTGGAGAGCGCGCATGACTGAAGCAAGAAAGAACTACGGCAGAGAAAGAACCATATTTAAAATGAGGAGCAGTAAGATGACAGGCTGACAGAGAAGGTGTGTCGCTGTGCTATTGGTTGATTGGGAATCAGCTGATGACTCAATTGATAGACCAAAACAAAAAACACGGGATGCAGCACTTTTTCTCCAGGCAGCGGCAAACTCTCGCTCCTCACTGAGAAGAATTGAAAAAATGTGGACATAGGCCCTCATGTGACATTTGGGCACAAACAGAGCATAGTCCTGTTTAAAGTTGTTTTTGAAAGACACAATCAGCATTTCAGCAAACGGATTATTGCAGATAAAGCTCTGTAGCAAAGTTTGTGCTGCATGTTTTGTTGAGCATGCTAATATTTACAAGTAAAAAACACAATTATAAATTTAGCCACAAGCTAATGTTAGGCTATAAAGAAACTACACCACAGTCACATGACTTCAACATCATCCTCGACAACGAGGCTGTAAAGCCATGTTCACCGTGATGCATTCTTTGGTCTCAGCCTAAATTTTGGAAAACTCTGCCTGCTCCTTATGATCCGCTGACTCTGTGGTTTTTTTTAAAAGCCAGCTAAAGACACACCTGTTTGGACAGGCGTTTGGGTAACTTGTCTGCACCAGAGCTTCTGTGTATTGTTGTTGTGTAGTGTGCATTCTTCTTTTTTCTTATGTGTGTGCAGATAGTTTTGCTAGTTGTGCAGTTTTCATGACGTTCACGTAGCCACTTTGTCTCTGTGATTTCTTTCTTGTTGTATATTGCCATTGTGAAGCACTTTGTGACCTATGTCTGTGAAAAGCGCTATATAAATAAATTTTACTGACTTCCTTCCTTACTTATATCAGACATTTAACTGAAAACCTATTAACTTCAAGACAATTAACTGGTAGTGCTAAAATGCTAATTAATATCCAGGGTTTAGGACTCATTCCTGCACCAGTAAATATTGTACACGATGAAAGATTAAATTTGCTGAGCTGTTTTACACAAAACTAAATGGTACTGTGTAATTCATAGCATAATTCAGATGAGATTAAAAAAATATGTCTTAGTTTAAAAAATGGCAATTCATGGCACTATCCCGACAGGAAACACAGTGATGTCTTGCTAAACATTGCTTATCGTGGTACTATCCTTGCTGGAAACGTACCGTTGTCTCTCGAAAGAACAACCGCTATCCCAGCAGGAAAAGCAGCAATGTCAAAAAGATATTTGTCTCCCGTCTTTGGCTACTGTATATATTTTCCCCATAATAAGGTCCAGTGGGGGAGGCCTGAAACGAAGGGACTTTGCCTCTCTATCCCTAGTGTGTACATGAATTATGAGAATTTCCGCCAAAGACAGATTCTTCTTTGTACCCTTTCATCCCCTTTGGGACCCTCAGATTTATCTTGGGACTCCTTAGGTGGGCCTGACCCCCAGATTGGGAAACACTGATCCAGACTACCAAAGAGCGAGTAAATGTGGTGCAGATAAGGTTTTCAGGCATGGGTTGAATTAGCTCAAAATGTATTTTGTTTAGCTTCTGTCACACACACACACACACACACACATGTTCTCCTATATATAATTTATTTAAATTGGACGACCTCTAATATATACAGCCGACCACCATGGAGACTCTCAATCACGCAAACATATGTTCTCATACATGTATGGGTCACACGCAAGCACCCACCCACACACACACACACACACACACACACACACACACTCCTATATTATGAATGTCCTGCGTTGACTGCTCATGAGCAAATGTGTCCTCCCACACGCCGAAGTATGTCTCCCCACACAGAGGATCCCCATGCATCAAAGCCTGCGCTTCCTCCTCAATCCAAAACATTTAGCTGAGGGGCGTTCTCTTTTGTCTGCAAAGCCCTCTGCGTATTGTCCTCATAACCAAATAAACACAGCTGCCAATAGCACTTGGATTGCCACAAGAGGCATCCCATATAGGGAGCAAACACAAGAGAAATGCTCACATCCAAAAACAGACCTCTCTATTTAACATGCTAAAGCTACTGGATCGCCAGAATCACTCAGTCATTAGATTAGAGCTGATTGGAAACAGCTTTATGAGGAGCTGGTAAGCTTTGAGAAGCTGTAGTTACATGAATGAAGCTGACAGATGTGTGTGTGACAGAAAGAAAAAGTGAGTTTATGTGTGACGTCTACCAGCCTGACAGACAAATAGCCTGCGTGGGAGACAATATGACAATGTAAACAAAACCTTCTGAAAATTACATGATGACAGCTAGACTGATTTTGAGTGTCTTCACCACTCTTGCTGACTCAGAGTCAATCTGATTCATCGCTTAGTGTTTCATTTGTGGTGAAACCTTATATCAGGAGGAGTCTTTCTGTTCTTCCCAAACTTTATGCGACATCAGAGGAGGAGGGCAGGGCCAAGCCTGCCCTCTCTGCTCAAACTACAGAGAGAAATCACACCATCAGCCTCCCTCTTTCTGAGTATGGACCACCCTCTACTGTTCTCCTAGCGGACGGTGTTTGCTTGGGCCATAGCTGCGTGCAGGCCTTCATTCTCAATGAGAGCAAAGGCAGAGGGAGAGTGAGAGGAGGAGAATGGAGAGCATGAACCTGCGTAGGAAACACAACTGAGACACCAACCTGGGTCTTACCTGCACCTCCTGGACGGCTGACTGAACTCACTGACACAGGTAAGATTTTATTTTTTCCAGTTGTGCTTTTATAAGCTTTGGAAAAGTATTCAAACTGCTGAAACATTAGATTCCCCAGTCATCACTACCATTGAAAAATTGTACTTTGATCATAAAAGTAAAGTTAATATGTAGAGCAGTAAAATTTAATATGGAAGCTGGATCCTTTAGACATCCACGACTACTGCTGAAGACCTGTGAGTGACTGTAAAATGCTGAAATTAATGTCAATATTTGCGTTTTTAAGTCATTTATATTCGTTTTTGAATTTCATATTTACATGTGGTGTAAGCCCGTATGATCATATTCACAATGTGCAGTACAAATCCCATGCATCATGTCGTCCCCTCAGCAGACGGACCTAATCTGCGGCACCATCAGAATAAGTTGTGGGCTAATTGGCAGAGTCCTTAAAATCTGCGAGCCCAGAGCAAAAGCCACAACAAACTCAGACTGGAAAACTTTGTGACGTGTAGTATATCCACTGTGTGTGTTGAAATAAAGTTGGAGAGAAACAAGGGGATGCAAATGCGGGGGCTTTTTTAAGGGCTTTAACGTATGATAAAATCTTTGAGTTGGGGAAGCTCACCAGTGGACAGTCAGAGCTCAGTGCTACCACTTAGTGGGCCGATTGGCAGTGCCCTCATGCTCCTCTGGGGTGGGAAAACCAGCCACCGCAAAGTTTGACCCGTCTGGTTGCAAAGCTTGCATTAATATAGATGAGTTGGCTGGATCTGGTCAGGTCTGGTTCTGAGCGAGGAGCTGGAGAAAATCCCCTTTAATAAGTCAACAAAAAAGCACGACTGCTGCGGCCGACTTGATGAAGACCAGCAGGGTGTGAACGACAGAGAGAGACCTGGTGGTAATAAGTAACTGTCGATGAGATTCACAGCCCTGGCCGAGGAGCCTCTGTGTAAACACTGTCACTCCTGTCAGGCCGGGGCCTGAGAGATTCATATTGTGGGGTTGGAGACGTGCAGACGGGCCAATTGCTGAGACGGAGCTATTGAAGGGGATGACCTGTGATTACGGAAAGACAGGAAAAAGTACTCCCCGGGTAATAATAACCGACTGACAGTGCCAAGGTGTTTCTGAGCCCTGACACATGGCCCGTTTTCCTTAAAGTGTCTTTTTCTTTGCCCTCAGATGGTTTATAATCTATGACAAAACAAACTTTGGGTTATTCCATATGTTAAAGCTGAAGTACAGACTTCAGGGCATTTTGTTATGTTGCTGAAATGTTAAGCTATTAAAAATTAATGTTGGCTCAGACACTTTCTTTCCATCCTAGTCGCCAGAATACATGTTGGCATTTTCAGTGTCTGCAAACCACAGATATGTTACATTTGTACATTATTATGTAGATGTTGAATCTTGACATGTCTTTATGCTTTAACAATGCTGTGGTTAATGTGTAGTTAGTTTTAGGCAATAAAAACACTTGGTTACAGTTAGGTTTTGGCTTGGTTTTGGTGGCATGATCCTGGCAAGAAATACAGTAATGTCTTGGTGAAAAACAACCAGTTTTTGTGGAATTATCCTGACAGGAAACGCAGCCATATCTTGATTAAAAAACAACTGATTTTTGTGGTATTGTCCTGATAGGAAATGCAGTGATGCCTCGCTACAGAACAATCGCTTATTGTGGCACTATTTTGGCAGGAAACGCGGCCATGTCTCGGTAAAAAACAATTGCTTTTTGTGGCACTATCCTGGCTTGAAACACAACAATGTCTTGCTAAAGTGCAACCACTTACTGTGGCTCTATCTCAGCAATGTCTCAATAAAAAACTTTCTAAAATCTTTGTGACACTGTCCTGAACACAGAAATTTCTCGCTAACAAACAACCGCCTTTTGAGGCACTATTCAGACAGGTAACACAGCAATGTCTCACCAAAGAACAACCACTTATCGTGGCACTATCCCAGCAGGAAATGCAGCAATGTTTCGGTAAAAATCAATTGCTTTTTGAGGCACTATTCTGGCAGGAAATGCAGCGATGTCTCAGAAAAAAACAATTGCTTTTCATGGCACTATCCCAGGTGGAAATGCAATGATATCTTAGAAAAAACCCCAACCACTTATCGTGGTACTATTCTGGCTGGAAACACAGCACTGTCTCTCTAAAGAGCAACCGCTTATCATGGCACTATCCCAGGTGAAAAGGCAGCGATGTCTCGATAGACAAACAACTGCTTTTTGTGGCACTGTCCTGGCTAAATAAGCAGATATGTCTCACTAATAAACAACCAATTTTCGTGGCACTATCCCAGCAGGAAACACAGCAATGGGCGGTGAAAAAACACTGATGTTTGGTGGCCAAAAAGCTGCTGGAAACATGGCCATGATTCACTCAATAACAACCAGTTAAGAACAGTTTGTTGTTCTTAAACAGTGGTCTGCAACTTGGCAGACATATCGCTTAGGTGTCACGCCATTAACTATCCCCTCCACCTTCTGAAAGTCAAATGAACTCATATACTACATTACCTTCGAGACGTTGATATGATGCCTGTGAAATGTAGTAGCTTAATGATTCCATGCTTTGTAGAAATGCCAACATTTTCCTGTGGCTACTGGGCTGTTCTTTCTCTCAATAAGTCATTGTGCTTTATGAAAACATACAAAACAAACTTGCTGTTATGTTTTTTCCTTTGACAATGATAAAAGTATACTATTCTGCTACCGCAGCAGTTTGAGCTTAGGTAATGCTCTGGGATCTGTCCCATTAACTGTGGTCAGGACTCTTCAGTGCAACTAAACATCAAGCGGCGACCACAGAAATGATTCAAAGCCCCTGCTGTCTCTGCCTTGGACTCATCTAATTCCGCTTCTTTGGCATCTGTTAAAATCCTCAGCAGATTTGTTTTGATGAACGCCGATATGAAGCGGGTGTATGCCTGTCAGAGGTGTTGGATGAAGGTTACTTAACCTCCTTGGCCATATCCACCAGTCTGCCTTCTGGTTGGATTTGGCCCTAAATCAACACGAAGTTGGCTCACCATTAGCTCCACTTCCAGAGCCAAGCCTTGCTATTGAATAGGGAGGGAGGGATCTTTCACTTAGCATGCATTTTTTGAACATCACCCTCCCCTGCTCCATTCGTCGTGCTGTCAAAACCAATATGATCAAAACACAAGCTTTCCGTCCAAAAATAGACTCCAGAAAACATTACTCATAAATCAGGGATTCCTGCTCCCTCTGCTGCTCCTCAAACACATCCAGTTCTTTTATTCCTCACCAAATTCTAATTTATCTCTTTGTACAGCCAGGCAGAAATGGCGGAAGTTAAAATGAGTCAGTGAGGTCAAATCACTACCACCTGCTGACTTCTAGCATTTTTCTCATTACAGATACACGCACTACTGCACCTCATGAATACTGGCAGTGAGCGCTATCTCATTAAAGTGATATATTCACTGTCATCCATGGCCACATTATCTCAATTTTCTACCAAATATATTCACTCTCAGTCACATCTGTTGTCAGATTGAGAGGTTTTTAACATGCTAACTCTGAACACGAGCCGGTGCAGGTACGCTGAAAGACTATAGGGGAGGTGCATGAAGGGTCTGAGCCTGGAGAGCTACAGAAATATGAAAAACAGATCCCAGCGCTTGCCCACACCCAGACACCTGATACAGATGTGGTAAGGGCCGTAATGAAAGAGAACCCGTAAGGGAATGCATTGAAAATCCGAGTTACGATAACAGATTTGTGGTAGGTGGGTGGCACTGCTCTTACTCCACCACAAGAGTACCAGAAGGCAAACTCTGCCAAGGGCAGGACTGAGCTGATACGTGAAACCAGCTGTGTTCCTGCCAGTCTGCACGTTTCCACTTTACATTTTAATGCTCACTTAATTCATAATTAAGCAAGACTCTTGATTGGAAGCTCCCTCCGGTATCATGCCAAGAGATGCACGGTGTGTTGAATTATTTAGGATTAGAGGAGAAAAGAAAACATCTGGTGGGAAATTGTACAAAAGTACAAAATGAGTGGTAACCAAGAGGACACATTGTTGTGAAAACTTGGACCAAGATGACATTCTGTATTTTTCTAATGGCCGAAAAATCCCATTAAAAGACCACAGCGCCAACAATGAATTTATCACTCATACAGCCAAAGCTTGACAGAGCATAATCCTCGGTGCCATACCTCCACTGTTGTCCAAAAACTACTGAAAAAAAACATGAGCGAGCCACAACCATTACACTGAATGACATCTTCCTTTATTACAATGAACATGGACACTGCTATTTATTTGGAATCAATTCTGTTATAATGTTGTCAGCACTCCTAAACCCATCAAATTTTTATTATTCTGTGGCTGAAAGTAGTCCTCAACAATTTGCCTCTCTTTGAGTTACATTTGCTAAAAACTACAGTGCCCAGCTGTATTGGGGGAATTAGTGTGCTTAGATTTTTTTAACAACCCGGTCTCACTCCGAAGTCATCGAAATCCAGCGCTTGGCCAGTGATTTGCTGTGTCAGACACTGACGAAAAATGCCATCCTTTAATATTGGCATTATAAGCGGCTGGTCGCCTTTATAGTTCAACAGTGCTTGGTGGTGTCAGAGGGTTTTTGTTGTTGCTTAAACCTAACCATGTGCGTTAGTTGTTGAAGGAAAAACAACATCAATTTGCGGTGTTGTACCGACGTAGTTCCTTTATTTTGAAAGAGACTGTATGTAAACAGTAAATTTCTTGTAAAAACTGAAGTGTATTTTGAAATAAGACAATGCATGTAACTTGACATTGTGTTCCAGAACATCAACAACCAACGCACCCAGGGTACCTTTCACGTCGTATCTGGACGTGGAAAGTCCATGACCAAACGCTGATATGTGACGAGGTTGGAGTGAGAATGTGTTGTTTTAAAAAAGACAAATTTAAACCAGCTCTGTATCACAAGAATGCGGGTAGTATTTGTAAATGAACCGTGTTAAATTTCTTTCTATCTTGCCAGAGCCCAGATCTCCCTGCTCATTTGTCAGCTAAAATTTTCATTGTTGGGCTGTTGCTTGGACTACAGATTGTACTTCAACATTTTTGTTAAGGAGGTTAAAAAGAGGACATATCATTGGGGTACAACCCATGCAGTAAAATCTGTTCTGCACTTTCCGAAAGCCTCAGTAGCTGGCGCACCGTCTTAGAACATGAGGATGTTTGATTCATTTCACTGAGGCGTCTTCAGTCCGAAATATATTCAAAAAGATATGAGTGAGAATTACAATTCTGTGATTACTGAAAAAGTCTTCAATAAAAGCCCAAAAATAGATGCTGTCTAGATGAAAATGTTATATTGTATCAGCTGCCATCCATTCAGTCGTACCCAAAACGTTCTGTCAAGGCCAGTGCACGCACGGAGAATAAAAAAAGACAAAGGGACACCTGAGCAGACACCATCTCTTTATTTCTAGCATTGTCTGCTGTAACCCTTCAACGTCGCAGTTCCAGTTATATTGCGTACGTGTCATACCCCATAGCTCTCATGGGGTCAAACAGCATGTCCCTGCCTCCTTTGAATAGCCCTGATTTTTGTATGCCCGCTGCCATCACGGACACAAAGAGCAAAGAAGCAGATGGAGAGAGAGGCCATCCCTGTCTCTCTGTTTCTCTCAAACTCAGATCAAACTGTAAAACTAGGCAGTGCTGATCAAATATAAACCAAGATTCTGTTACTGTATTGAGTATTTCTTGAATAAGTTTTGTGGTGGTATAGTGGTACAGTGAGTAGCATTGTTGCCTCACAGCAAGAGGGTTCCTGGTTCGAACCTTGGCTGGGGGATCAAACTCGGGATACTCCGGCTTCCTCCCGCAGTCCAAAGACTTGCAGGTTAATTGGTGACTCTAAATTGGCTGTAGGTGTGAATGTAAGCGTGAATGGTTGTCTGTCTCTATGTGTCAGCCCTGTGAGTGTAGTGACCTGTCCAGGGTGTACCCTGCCTCTCGCCCAATGTCAGCTGGGATAGGCTCCAGCCCCCCACGAACCCTAACAAGATAAGTGGCTACCGAAATTGCATAAATAGATTAATACTGACTTGACGATGCACTAGATGAAATGTCTGGGGATAACCAAAGTCATCATAGTTCATTCTAGGGGGCCCTGACACACCAAGCAGACAGTCAGCTGTTGGTCAAAATCTGTTTTGGTGGTGTATCCCGTACCAATGAGGGACATAAATTTGTGTGCAAAAGTTTACAGATATTTTTTTCTCTGGAGACAAGTGGTGGACCTACTAACATCCATTCGTCGTTGCCATCCTCCCAGCATGGCTAAAATGAAACTATAATTTGTGTTTTAAAGACTCACGTCTTCAGTCAGAACCAGTGGACTTGGGGGGTTTAGTGTCAAAGGCAGGGTAGAGAAGTTAGAAAGTATCGAGAAGTACATTGTTGGTTTTATATGGGCTTTATTGATAATAAGTGTAACATAAAATAGCACCAACCTTTTCCAGTAAAATGGTCTGCATTTCTCTCTCTTTTATAGATCTTTAGCTTGTTTGGTGATAAAGAGAGGAGGAACCATGGGACCTGGAACATGGAGCGTATTTATTCTATTTGGTCTGTCTTTCTGGAGCAACAGCCAAGCCCTCACAAAGCACCCCATCCTCAACCGGATACGAAGGGCTCCAGAGGCCAGCGGAGAAAGCAAGAAGTGCTCCTACACCTTCCTGGTCCCTGAGCAGAAGATCACAGGACCCATCTGTGCCGCCCGCGGCTACTCGACCGACAAGGACCGAGTGACACGCCTGGATGTGGCTGCAGTGCGTGACCTTCTGTCAAAGCAGCGTAGGGAGGTGGAGACTTTGAAGTTGGTGGTGGACGTGGACGGCAACTTGGTGAATGAGATGAAGCTGCTGAGGAAAGAGAGCAGGAACATGAACTCCAGAGTGACCCAGCTCTACATGCAGCTGCTGCACGAGATCATCAGGAAGAGGGATAACTCACTGGAGCTGGCACAGCTGGAGACACGCATCCTCAACGCCACCACAGAGTCTCTGCGCCTGGCTTCCCGGTACAGGGAACTGGAGGCCAAATACGCAGCTCTGTCTGCAGTGGTGAACAACCAGTCAGTGCTGATTGGAGCACTGGAGGAGCGTTGTATGCAGGTGTACAGCCGCAGGCATGACCAGCCACCCATTGGACCTCCACTTGTGCAGGTGGTGCCTGAGAACATTCCTGTTAATGTGCCTCGTTTCACCAATGAGATTCAGAGGGACAACACCCGAGGCTTTGCCCGAGAAAGGGGCTCACGCTCTGGGCCGTCACCCACTAGCGGCACCCTGGAAGTTCCACAAAGAAACTTCAGTGCTGAAGGTGAGTGAGTGAGGAAATGAGTTATTGAGAGGTCTATCCATCCATAAATTATTCTTATTATGATCAATTATTATTCATTCATAGATTCAGTCACAAAAATCCAAACCAGTCATGGTGAAATTTAAAGCAGTCATGACTTTGCAGGCCAAGCATAGCAAAATAATAATCACTGACTTTGAATATAGCTGCAGGTGGGCCGGTGGCCTCATTTCCAAAGGTTAAAGATTTGCAAATTCAGCTGGAACTCTGCTCTCCCACTCTACAGAAAGAACACAAACCAGGATGGAAATAAAAATGTTGTAACGTCTCGATTGAGGCAGGGGACTTAAAGCAAAGCAAAGAAAGGCCTAACCAGCGCGATTTCGCTCATCAACAGAAATTCCTGACACATTTAGATTGCCCTCGTCCAAGAATAATAAAGTGTGTAGGATTTCTGTGCAGCTGTGTATGAAAACGATCCCTTACAAGACTGTTCCATTGCGTGTGAGACATAGACAAAACCCAGGCTGGCATGATAGGCTCCTGCAAACCACGAAGTAGAGGCACTTCTGGTGTACTTCATGAAGTGAATGGACCATATCTTTACATTATTATTGTTGTGTTAGTAGCATGGAGGGGGTTACTTGGGATTCAAATGAACTTGCTGCCACATGTGCTATTAATTAAAAATCTTGTGATGAGAATGTTGAATTAACCTTGAAAAAAGGTTATACAATGGGTTAACACGGTGTCTATTTTGGTTAGTCGACCTCAAATGAAGGCAAGTAATTTCTCATTAAAGTGACTTAATTTGCCCCAAACTCCTCCGCTGTTCTGGGAGGACGTAGTAAACAGCTTTGTGGACCTAGATAAATGTGTTTCGGATTACTCTGTCAGCTGTTGTGATTTTGTTCCTGTTTACTGTTTTTCCCTACTTATTTAGCCCTCTGTCGACATTGACTTCAATGCCTTCTCATTGTGAAAACTCAAAGCACCCATGTTGTTTAACTTAGTGCTCTGGCACCAAATGTGGCTAAAACTGCCCGACAAAGCCAAAATGCAGTAACAATAAACTTGGTCAAAAGACCAGAATCAGACATTTTGATATGTGTTTACCCATGTAAATTGCTAATCCTGCAGAAATGTATTATTTACTGGCTTTTTCCAGCCTGCTTCCTGTAATTGAAATAGTGGTGCTCCAACGTCTTTGTAATTGTGTAATAGAGAGGAAGTAGGTAAATCTTATTATAATGGAAAAAAAGTCCCAGAGGAAAGGAAAATTCAAAATAAGATAGATATTGTTTGTCCAGCCTATTTCTTTTTTAGATATAACTGACTTCCACGTCCCCAGAGCCAGTCTGCAAGGCCAGGGATCAGCATGCTCGGGGCCCCTGCCTGCCATCCAGCACACAATGCACTGGACCCTGATTCCTGTCCCTGCAGGTGGTGGGCCCACAGGGCAGTGGCTCCATGTTAATTATTCAGGAGAGAGTTACTGCTTCAAGCGAAGGAGTTCAAGTATCTCGCACTCTTGTTCTCTGATGAGGGTAAAATGGAGCCTGACACTGATCTGAGGTTTGGTGCTGAATCTGCAGTGATGCGGGCACTTCGCCAGACCGTCATGGTGAAGAGGGAGCTGAGCCGGAAGGCGATGCTTTCAATTTACTGGTTCATCTAGTCCCAACCCTCACCTATGGTCATGAACTTGACATATTGACCAAAAGAATGAGGTTGCGGATACAAGTGGCTGAAATAAGTTTCCTCCGTGGGGTGGCTGGGCTCAGCCTTAGAGATAGGGTAAGGAGCCCGGACATCTGGAGGGAGCTCGGAGTAGAGCTGCTGCTCCTTCGCGTCGAAAGGGGTCAGTTGAGGTGGTTCTGGCATCTGCTCAGGATGCCTCTTGGGCACCACCCGTTAGAGGTGTTCTGGGCATGTCCAACTGGTGGGAGGCCCTGGGGCCTTCTCAACGGACAGCACCACCCTGTCACTCAAAGCTGCCAGAACCTCATTTAATAACATTTGAACAAATGAATTTTATTAAAACATGTTTAACGTGTTTATTTCTGTTGTAAAATTAGGCATTTTAACATGCGGGGTCCTTGAGAGCTGACTCGCTCTCAGAGCCAGCCTCCAGTGGCCATTTAAGGAACTGCACTTACCACCCATTAGAGGTGTTTGGGCACGTCCCACTGGTAGGAGGCCCCGGGTTGGACCCAGAACATGCTGGAGGGATTATATATCTCATCTGGCCTGGGAACGCCTTGGGATCCCCCAGGAGGAGCAGGAAAGTGTTGCTGGGGAGAGGGAGAGGGGGTGCTTTGTTCAGTCTGCTATCCCCACGCCCTGGCCCCAGATAAGCAGATAAAAATAGATGGATAGATGGATGTTGGCCTCCTTTTTCAGCCCAGAAGGCTGTTGCGTTGACGCAAATAAGATGCGCTAAGAAACATTAAACAGCATTCGCTACTGTAGATGTGCAGAGCAGCCATCTCAGATTTTGAGTTCAAGGTTGGTGAGGTTGCTCTGATTTTCCAAGTTGGAAATCAGACTTCAGGTAGCAGCAGTCAAAATTTTCAACTGGGAACTTGGGAATTCCAACTTCACAGTTTAAATGGAACACCTTAGGAGCCCAAACATAGATTGTCCACACAGATTTTTTTCTTTTTGTCTGTGTGTGGCTGTAAAAACACCTTAGGTTAAGGATTTTACAACTATTTGCTGTTACAGACTTCTTCACACACTTCTCCGTCCTTCTCACCACCTGCCTCCCTCTGTTGTTTTTCTTTCCTTCAGGCTCGTTCAGGGACTGTCTCGCGGCGCAGGAAGCTGGCCACAGCACCAGCGGCATGTACCTGATCAGACCAGACGAAGCAGAGAGGCCAGTGCAGGCCTGGTGTGAACAGGATATCGACAACGGGGGCTGGACCGTTATCCAGAGCAGGAGAGACGGATCAGTCAACTTCTTCAGGAACTGGGATAACTACAAGGTGATGACGTGTGACACTTCCCCTACCCTGTCTGTCTTATTTTTCTCTCTCCTTATCCAACTTGAATATTTGGGTCATCCAGAGACAACAGGGGTGCCGTTATATGACCCATCTAGAGGGACCATCTGGGGTCTGTGGGACTGTTGGGCCAGAATCCTTGTGTTTTCATTTAGTGTGAAATATAACGCCCCGTCAGCAGCACTATTTGTCCAAGGTCATTTAGGTTTGAGATTCCCATTATGAAACATTAGATGGCCCTCTAGGTATGTTCCACAGCTCAATCTGCAGGCGTTTCTTTCCAAAACCGCTACTACTATGGTGCCTTCCTGGATGGATGGCTGGTTGGCTTACTGCACCACACCATATAGACCCTCTCATCAAAGCTCTGTGAGAATGAGATGGAGTATATCACTGCTGGCAGCCTCGGCGATCCAGTGTTCCATTGAGCCCGGCCAGGCTTGTGCATGTGTAACTGTAAGCTAAATTGCTCTCTTCAACATTGATTTGCCTCTGCGCTCTCCCACAAAGCCACCACATGTACACACACACACACACACACACACATACAGCACCAGAGAGGAGGCCCTGGACTGAAACCCTACATCATTCATCATCTGCTGGCTCACCCAGCTAATCCACAATCACAAACCTCAACCTCCTCAACCAAGTGAAGTGTTCTGAAGGCACTCGGCCAGACGTAGATTGCTCGCGGTTATTCAACACAAGCGCCCAGGCCAGTTTCGCCATTAGTCGTGATCCAAGTGGGGTTTGAGTGACGAACCGGCATTCTGAAGATGGATGCTTATTTTCCTGCATAAACTCTACAACATGGCTTTGTTAGGAATTTCAAAGACAGGGAGGCATCCTCTTGCCACAGCTTTTTTCTTTTGAAGTCCTGCAGTTAAGTAGAGATCCACGTCCAGAACGTCATCAAAAAGAAAATTCTCATTTGTTCTGTTACAAGCCTCACCACAAGGGGGTTTTATGTTCCCAAACAATTCTCATGTTTCCAAACTCCCCAGGCTACCACATAAAAAACAATGCTCATTATTTTCTGTAATCTCCCTGTAACCTTCCTTTTAATCTTCCTTTGACTCAGAGCGGCTTTGGCAACATAGACGGCGAATACTGGCTCGGTCTGGAAGGCATCTACAACCTGGGGAGGCAGGGGGACTACAAGCTGCTGGTGGAGCTGGAGGACTGGATGAACAAGAAGGTGTACGCTCAGTACAGCAGCTTCCATCTAGAGCCTGAGAGTGAGGGTTACCGTCTGCGACTGGGAACCTACCAGGGGAACGCCGGGGACTCCCTGAGCAGCCACAACGGCAAACAGTTCACAACTCTGGATCGAGACAAGGATGCCTTCTCAGGTAGACGAACACGGGGTCCCATTGCGCTCTCGAAGCATACAGTCTCCTAATTGCATCATGTTTCATTGAAATTTCAAGCCTCTCTTTTAATATTATAATGTTACATACAGTAGATGTCTCTCTGCACGGTCCCAGTTTGGAGAAGCGGCAGGAGTGCAGACACAGAAGCTAAGCAATGTACTGCAGTAGATGAGGGCAGCAGTAAAATGTGTTTTAACCACTTAAAAATCCATAACAGTTTAAGTGTATATTAAGATATTATTAACTAAATTAAGAATATTTTCACCACTCTACCTTTACACCAGACAGCCCGTTCAATCAGGGAAGCCGTTAAGTGCTTCACTTCCCCATCTATGCTTTCGTCAAAGCCACCAGACTCCATTAACAAAAACAGTAATTTAAGCACGCTGAACATGGTGGTTGCTGGTCTACCACTGCCTCAATTAGTTAGTTTGTTTGTGCTATTGTGTGACTTTGGTGAGTCTGAACTAACCCTTTAAAATGCCAAAGTCACACCATAACACAAACAAACTAACTGATTGAGGCAATTATGGACCAGCAGATCCTGTATTCCCTGATGTTAAATCACTGTTGTTTTTTTTCAATGGAGTCTGGCATTGAAGAGACTGTAGATAAGAGCATCCATTTGCTGTTGTAAATTGCTGTCTGATGGTAGGGTAAAGTGGGGAAAATATTCCAAATGTAGCATACTTTTTTGGTCGAACTTTTTTTAGGGAGGCTAAAATGTGTTCTGTTGCTGACCTGTCCACAGCAGTACATTGTTTAGCTTCTGTTCCGGACTCAGGCCTACTTCTCCAAACTGGGAGCATGCTGACTGCCATTTACTGTTTGCAATACAGTACCTTGTACAGCCCCACTTCAAAAGAACTGAGCTATCCCTGTAAGCTTTAAAGTTCTATTTCATTGGTCAAAAACCTGACACCACCATGGTGGTGTTACAAAAGAATCCCATTCTTGAAATGGGACGGGTGCATCGCAGAAAGACCCTTATGTGAAGGCCATCAGGCTGCATCAGTCCTGTGTCATTTTAAATCCCACAATGCCTTGAGGACCAATTCACTTGCATCCCATCGAGCACAAAAAGAGGCGATGACACACTGGAAGCAAACAAATTATGTGTGTGACTTTGTGTCAACAGCACAACCTGTTTTTATATGTAATGTTGGAGATAAGGAACATAACAATTCTCCAATTTCTGGAGGTGTTACATGCTGGGAGCATATCTGTGTACCCCAGCTCAGTATTCTCGTAATATGACACATTAATACCTTTCAAAGGGTTTTATTTTCTCGGCAACCTACACTCTCAGATTTTTGGGCAAGACCGTTTAAACAGTTTAAACATTGATACCTCCCCAGTGCCTGTACAGATTTTTACATTCAAATTGCATTTAAAATGTCCGTCTCGCTTCGTGCTTTTGCAATTTCAACTGTGAAGATAACCCTTACCAATTTCTTACAATGTGAGTTTATATCAAGAGACATGTATAAATATTTGTAAATCACTAGGAACACAGATATTAAGTGTGCCTTATATTAAGAGAATACAAAGCTGGGGAACATAAAGATAAACCCTACATGCTCGAAGGCAAAGTGGCAGAGGTGATGACTCATGATTAGTTTGCTTCCAGTGGGTCTATCTTTAAAAAGGCATAACACAAAGTAATGATTTTCTTGAAAAATTGTGTCACTTTTTAGAGACTCTCTGGAGACAACATCAAATATGTTTCTTTGAATCATTCACACTTTCTCACAGGCGTCATCGTCACTCTTCCTGTTTCCCCTCAACAGGTAACTGTGCCCATTTCCATAAAGGAGGCTGGTGGTACAACGCCTGCGGCCAAACCAATCTAAACGGTGTCTGGTACACTGGCGGCGTCTACCGCAGCAAATTCCAAGATGGGATCTTCTGGGCTGACTATGGCGGAGGCTTCTACTCTATGAAATCTGTCCGTATGTTGATCAGGCCTATAGACTGAGGAGATACTGTAAGCCAGACTGGTCCAGGGGCAGCTACGGAGGCCAGGGCAAACTTGAACCTCATTCTGACTGTATAAGTCATCAGCAACTGGTTTATCCTAGATGAAAGAACCACAGCGATGGAGATGACCAACCATCAGTAGCAACTTGAACTGCCTCTTTTAACAGACACCGACTTTGTGTGAACATTTTTCTTTTTATATTATAACAGATTCAACATATGCCGCGTTTCCACTGCATGGTTCAGCTTGACTCGATTTGACTCTCTGACGGTATCAGGTTTTTTTTCTCTAATTTGTTTTCCACTGCAGAGCAGCACCAGGCTGGGGTGGGATTGAAGCCAGTTTTACATAGTGGCCAAATGTGAAATCACAACTTCTGCGTCTGTCACGTGATGCCGTTGGGTCCAAAAACACCCTTTTCCCCCATAGACTTACACTGCAAAAGAGAGGTCTGTAAATCAGTGTATACATTTTTTTAGTGTCACGACCCCTGTGCAATAAATTATTTTATCACCAGGATTTGATCAATTCGGTCCAATAACTAGTATTTTACTAGTATAACTAAGTATTTTTATCCCATTCAAGTTAGCAGAGGGCTAAACAGGACGATAGCCGCTCAACCAGCATAGGGCTCTAGTGCACTTGCTCTATGGGCTTGATTCATGCGCCACAGAGCAACTTTCATAGGAATGAGTAGGGCCCTGCCTCCAACCCAGTATCCAGTTGTCTTTATAGATACATGGATAATATCCTCTCCATGTAGCCTTGATTCTCAGCTGATTACCAAAGCAACAAAGCGTGGAACTGTCATTACATCATCTTTAATGTGACACTCGCTGGATCCTTTCATTGGCGTCCAAACAGAAGAACAACTGCACCGCGTCCATTGTACTGTTTTGCGGGCTGCCATGTTTTAAAATCTGGGTCAAGTGAATAAAAAATGCAAATGATGGTAGCTTGGCTAAAAATGATTGGTTTGTGCTGGATGTCCCATGTTGCACAGGTTAGGATTATAGTGATGATTCCCTCTGACCAATCAGAGGTCTAGAGTGTTTTAACTCCATCGTCTACAGGCACAAGGTTCTGCCCACAAATTTAGATAATGGAAAACCCAAGCACCAACCTTCAGTCTTGCCAAAAACTGCAGTTCCTCTAATGACCACTTGAGGCTGGCTGCAAGAGTGAATCTGTCCGCATAGACACCCATTTTAAATTGGCCTTCACAGCAGAAATGTTTACGGATTGAGTCCCAATAGCTAATTTCCCCCTCATGACAACTGAATTTTATTTTGTAACTTAACATTTCATTAATGCTTAAAGTTACACATAATTAAGGCCAACTGCCAATAGTGTCCTCATCTTCAGTCAGATCCACCCCTCGCTCCTCCACAGCGTCAGCCTCTCGCCCAAATATGGTCACTTCTGGCTCCAAAAACCACGATGGTGACGGCTGAAATGCCGAATTTGAGGCCTCAAAACAGGAGTCCGCACACCAATGGGTGACGTTACGATTGCTACATCCATTATTTTTACATTCTTTACAGTGCAGGATGTCCTGAAATGACGAGTCACTGACCAGTCAGTGGTCTGCAGTGCTTTGACTCCACCGTCTATTGTCAACTCAGCTTACTTGAAACTGAGGCGATAACAGAAAAAGGCACAAGGTACTACCCACAAATTTAGATAATGGAAAACCCAAGCAGCAACTTCCAGGGCTGAAAAATGAAGCCAGCACAGAAGTGCCAAAAACTGCAGTTCTTTGAAAAGCCACCTGAGGGTGGCTCCAAGAGCGATTCAATCCCCATAGACACCCATTTTAAAATGCCCGACATCACAGAAGAAACAAACATGTTTACAGCTTGGTACAAAAAAACATTTTTTGGTCTCTATAGCTAATTTTCCTATTCACAACAAATGTACAGGGGGTGAATTTTTATATAACTCACTGATTTACATTTTTATTAAGGCTTAATGTTATCCATAATTAAGGGTGGGTCGCTTCAAGTGACAGGCTGTCTGCCCTTGCTACACACAGACACGTCACACAGCCTCTCGCCTAAATATGGTCACCTCTAGCTCCAAAAAACCAAGATGGCGACAACTATTAGGTAGCAACATCCATTTTTTTACAGTCTTTACAGTGCAGGATGTCCTGAAGTGACGATGCTAGTAACGATTCTTCTCTGACCAATCAGTGGTCTGCAGTGTTTTAACTCCACCTTCTGGTATCACATCATCTGGAGCCTCACTTGAGGTGGTAACAACAAAGTACCACCGACTTTTGCTGCTGGGAAACCAAAAAAGAGCGATTCAAGCGGAGCCACGTCGTGCCATGCAGTGGAAATGCAGCATTAAAGGGATTTTTGGGAACCTATTAAAAGTAAGCCATACAGCTCCTTTAACCACCAAATACATAATGATGGTGAAGGGAAATTAAGAATAATTAAGGCAACGTTGCAGCTAAATAATGCAAGCTGTCTATGTGATTAAGAGACCACAGTGCTTTCCTCATTACTGGGTCTCCCCGTGGAGACGAAGCACCACATCTTTACAGAACTTCAATGGTATTGATTTCATTCATAAGCTTTAGCGTCACAGGATCTAAATGCAGCTCTTCCTACCTCGCCAAGATAAACGTGTGGGCAAAATGCTCATGCATGGTATTTTACTTGTGCTATAGTTACTGGGAGCTGGGAAATACATTGTGTTAATACATTTATAGATTTATTTAGACTCTTGATCCTCTTCCAGATCTCAACAGCTAATGGAGTAAGGCAGGTGGTGTAAATACATGTTTTATGTACATTTGATTACACAGAAACAGTACTGGTTTTATTTTTCCTCCCTACACTTAAAATGACCTTAATACTGTATGTTATATACTTTGTCCAAATGACCAGAAACGATAATTTATGTGTACAATTAACTTATCATAACAGTGAAAAGGGGCCAGGTGTCCTGAGGGAACAGTAAACGATCCTAATTTCCTTCACTGTATAAATGACAATCATTCTCAAAGTGTGCTTGCACGTATGGAAATTGCTGTTATATGTTTTTCTCGTTTGGCTGTTGATTAAATTTCAGTATGACTCTGGGAAAAAACGAGCATTGTTGGGGGAAAAAAAACTGATGGAATTATGTTTTGAGTGGTTTTCGAGCACGAGAAATATGCCGACCAAGCGTGTTGAGAGTTATAGACTATGAGACAGACAACGAGAAACACATTGCTGAAAGCCAGACAGGATGAAGAAAGAAAAAGAGCGGAGAGAGGAGGGAGGGGAGTGGGATGAACTGGGATGGAACTGGTCCAAATTTCCAAGTTATTTCCCCCCCTCTTCCTTTTAAATACAGAGAAATTTACATTCTTTCCACACAAAAGTGCTTGAACTGTATGTTTTGGTAAAATATCTTTCATTGACAAAGTCACGGGTGCCTGCACTCTGTAATCACCGGTATGGAAGGAAAGCGGCATCCTTCTGGGGAAACCGTCCCAGAGGAGAGGGGAGCTGGGGGGGTTTTTCTGGTGAGTCTGCTTTGAACAACAGTGCTGCATCCAAGAGCGTTTAGTTTCTGAGCCCAAAATAGAACCTCATATTTTTCTGTTTCTCTTATTGACCACAGTGGCCCTCACACCCATCTCTTTAACAAACTTTTACAAAGCAACAAAACACATAGCCACAATATTGGTCAACCCCAGCTGGACAGGGACACATGTTTATGAACATGTTAAAAAGCAGCGTCCAATAAAAACAGCTTCGTAATGTTAAAATTAAACAGCAGTAAAAGCTGAAGCCAGTAAGTCACAATGGCTGGCAGAGCAATATTACGCAACTAACAGTCAATAAATGGAGAACACTGAGGGTCACTTCAGAGGACATTCTTGTTCTTTCAGATTCAAAGGAATTCCTTTCATGTGCCACGCTGATTTATACTGTTAACCAAGTCCTAATTAGGTTTTTCTTAGGGACCGTTCTTTATTTATTAGACTTCATGTGACTTCATTTTTTTTTTTTTTCATCTTAACCCTCCTCGAAGCTACAAATATTCTTCCTTGAGTGCCTGGGGGAAAATTCATGACCCTCCCTCCCACATAAATAACCATAATTTTTTAAATAGTCACACCAAATGTAAGTGCTGGAGCCAATGCAATTAGCAAGCATCACAGAAGTGAGAGTTATCACCAAAACAAAGAGTTTATTTCTTAAGCAAAATATGAATCCTCCTTATAAATCACCAGCAATATAAACAACACATTCTCATCCCAAATTGTCAATTGCTTTGTCAGTGGACATGAAAAGTCAAAATATGATGCGTTAGATACCCTCCTGCATCTGTTTAGGACGCATTGTATCTTTTCGAAATACACTTCCTTTTTCCATATAGTTTCTGCTCGTTACATCCATGCAGTCTTTTTCATAGAAACTTACAACGTAGCTAGAACACCTTGTTTTTACATTCATTTCCTTGTGCACCAACGGCACGTGGTTAGATTAAGACAAAAAAAACATCATGGTTTGGTTTAAAGTGAGTACAATTGTTACTAACGTTATGTAATGTCACATGACATATGTCACATGCTACACACACTAGCACATGTTTACTGTGTATATACCAGCATCCCGCCGCATATCATGCCGACCGTTAAAGATCGGCTTTGTTCGTTGGTGTCTGACGCCACAAGTCATTGCCTACACATCGGATCTGGATGACTTTGGAGTGAGACCATGTTGTACTTCATGTGACATATGTCACCAGTGTAGCATGCTACACATATTAGCACACTATGTTGTCAATCAAGATAACTCAACTGACTTTTGGTTTCACACTGGAAACAAACAGCAGCTTCCCGGGTGAAAGTCCATTGTTTGTTTGCTTCAGAAATAGCCTAGTTTTGGAGTAAGAACAGGCTGTTATGTTTCCCAATAGAAGCATCTGTCTCATATGATGTGTTCAAGGACTGTCAGCAATTTGAAAATCCAATTATAATTGCTATTTTCATTGTTTCTGGCTGTGATTAATGGTGTAATTTTGGCCTTTTTTAAAGAAAACATTTTGCTCAAACCCGACAGTGGGTGGTAGATGGTATAAAAGTAAATATAGAATACAACCATTTGAAGTTGTATGTCCTGCCACTAAGCCAAAAAAAAGAAAATTATTTGACACACCTCCCCTGTTTTGCACCACTTCCTCCCCTCTCATAAATAATGAACAGTCCCTTCAGATGACACGCACATTCCAAACTCATCCTGTGGGTGTGAGTCATGCGGACTTAAGCAGTTAAGTCTTTACGGAAGGAAACATAATTTCATTTAAAAGTAATAAGAGTTCTTTTACATGTGCATGGCTGTGTGTTGGCGTGAAAAAAGCTGTGAGGAGACGCATGAATACATCTCAAAGACATCTCGTTTTATGTGGTGACACATTACTGTGGATGACTGGGCGAGGGCAAGTCACCAGTTCAAGTCTGGTTCTCAACCTATGTGACTCTTTTTCACTGTCTGTTCTTTTTGTTTCACTGTCAAACAAAGCACATGAATACATTTACACATGATAACCATCAGACTTCTATAAGTTTGTGTCTGTGTTATTTTTGATTTTGAAGAAACAATTATGAAGGACCAGTTTGACATTTGGAAATTAACTTTTTTGTTGAGAGTTTTGAGAAGATTGATGCCACTCTCGTGTTTTTACAGTAAGCTACAGCCAGCGGGCAGTTAGCTTAGTGCAAAAACTAGAAGGGTAATCAAAACACACAGACTAGGGTTGGATTTCTACCCTAAAAGTTTGACATTTTGGAAAATGTGCTCATTTTCGTCTTTGCCAAGAGTACAGTCGGATGATTGATACCACTCTCATTTCGGTAAATGTGAGGCTAGAGCCAGCAGGCGGGTAACTTACGTTAGCATAATGACAAGCACCTCTAAAGCTCCCCAATTAACATTTTATATCTTGTTTGTTTAATTCAAACATCATATGTCACTGCGCCCAGCTGCTGTTAAGCCCAGAAACAGTCCAAATCATAAAACCCCCCAAACCACAACTTGTTATTTCTACAGTTCAGTTTTTATTCAGATGTAACGTGTTAATTAGTGAGCTCTAGAGGTAACAGTTAGTGAATTTTAAAGGGACAGTTCACCCCACAATCAAAAATACATACATTTCCCTCTTACCTGTAGTGCTATTTTGTTAGTCTAGATTGTTTTGGTGTGAGTTGCAGAGTGTTGGAGATATCAGCCGTAGAGATGTCTGCCTTCACTTGAATATAATGGCACCACAAGCTGAGCTGGCACTCAGCTTGTGGTGCTCAAAGCGCCTAAAAAATAAATTTGAAAAACTCAACATCAATGTCTCTTTCCAGAAATCATGTCCTGATAATTTCAAGTAATCAACAGACCTTGTGAGCAGTCATGTATGAAATTCTTTTTTTTTTTTAAACCAAACTACACCCGCCAGCTGTATCACTGTGCAGAAGGAAGCATGCATCTACTGCTAGCTCACCTAGCACCACTGACCTAGCTAACGTCACAGCTCAGCAGAGGAGGACGACATGTCACAAGCATAATCCTCTCATTTATAAGTAGATGCACGCTTCCTTCTGCGCGGTGATACGGTTGGTGAGTGTAGTTTGGTAGAAAGAAAATAGTCACTACATGAAACTGCTCACAACAAGGTCTGTATTTTGAGTAATGATTTCTGGAAAGAAACGTTGCTGTTGAGTTTTTCAAATGTAGTTTTTGGCGCTTTGAGCACCACAAGCTGAGTGACATCTAGTTCAATTATATTGGAGAGAAGGCAGACATCTCTAAGGCCGATATCTCCAACACTCGGCAATTCACACCAAAACAATCTAGATTCATAAATAGCTCTACAGGGAAGAGGAAAAAAAATATTTGGGGGTGAACTGCCTCTTTAAACTTTGAACGGAGCCAGGCTAGCTGTTTCCCCGTTTTTCCCTTATGCAAATGTAAGCTAACTCCCTGCTGGCTCTAGAGTCATATTAAGCATACAGAAATACAAATGCTACTGATCATTTCACCTCACTCTCTGCAGGAACACGAGTAACTACATTTGCCAAAATGTCAAACTATTCCTTCAAGCAGAAATCAAGTTGTGTTTACGATAATAGGTAACTGTGCCCCAAAGTCAAAGGAGCCCTTTTTCGAGGGTATGCACAGCTGAAAAGGTCAACTGCAGGCTCAGACAATCTCTTCAATAGTTGTATTGAACAGTTAGCCACCCAAGCACATTTTTTCCTTAAAGGAATACTTCACCCCTAAGTGACCATTTGTACATCAGTTACTCAGACTGTGTTATGTTGAATTCATAAAGGTTTTTCTTGTAGGCCTCCGGCGAACGAGAAATCCAAAAACGGAGAAAATTCTGTGTATCAAGTCTGTGTTTAGCAGCTGCAAAATGATATCAAAACATCTATTTACAACTCTCACACAGCTCATGCAGTATAATCCAAGTCTCATTTATCCATTTGGATGCTCAGTACTCCCCAACAGAGAAACTGAACTAAAAGTAAAACTTACCTAATCTTTCTTCAAAGCCAGAATCCATTCACAAAAACAGTAATTTTACCTCACTGAACACAGGAGCTGCTGGTCTACAGCTGCTTTGATCGTTTAGTTTGGGTTATTGTGTGACTTTGGTGTTTCAAAGGGTTAGTTCAGGTTCACCGAAGTCACACAACAACGCAAACAAACTAACTGATTGAGGCATTCATAGACCAGCAGCGAGGTGAAATTACTGTTTTGGTCAACTGAGTCTGGCTTTGAGGAGAGCACAGATAAGTTTCACTTTTAGTTCAGTTTCCCATCAGACATGGCTGTCTGAGTATCCAGCTGGAAAAATTAGGCTTGGATTATATGCATGAGTTGTGTGAGAGTTTGTGAACGGATGATTTGATATGGTTTTGCTGTTGCAAAACACAAACCCCCATGACGTCAATTGATCACAAATTTTCTCTGGGGTTGGATTCTTTGTTCACCATAGATGCATGCTGGAAAAATAATGCTTTCCTCACAGGGTTGGTAACTACAAATTCTCATTTAGGGAGTGAAGTATTCCTCTCAATCCAACTCTGTTTTGTGTCATGGCCACTTTCCTGTCACAAGACTGCCTCTCAAACTTCGAGCCTAACCACCCCAGAGACTGCCAGTACGGGACGCTCCATCAGCACAGGAGCTGTAATCCAAGTCTTCCAATAACTCTGCCCACTATACACTGAACCCTCACATTTTAAACAACCTCATGGGGGCATGAATCTGCATGATTAGGCCACAAAAACCAAACTCCTGCACGGTCAGACACTGGAGCAGGGAAGGTGACAATCTTGGCTCTGGCAAGGGGACCACACTCAGGCCCATACCACCTCCACTGAGGATGAACGAGGACTGCTGCAGTGTGGTCCTCTGAGAACCGCTGCAGGTTTCCAAGGTGAAAGCCCTCTTTGTCACGGAGTGAAGCTTCGCTGTCTACGGATTTCACCACCGAGATGGCACCAGGCTCGGAAGATTTGTGGAAGAAGCTGGCTCTGCTGCTGTTTGCTGAAAGACATCTGCTGTTGGGGGAATGTCCGTGAGAGTGACTCATTAGCCCTCCAAAGCTCAGCTAGTGTCAACCAGCAAATCAACAGACAGGATGTGGGGCTGTTTTCTTAGAAAATAAGCACCGTGACTAATTTTTGCCCTAACTGGGACAGTCAAACCACTCCGTAGCTAAGTCAGTTCCTAAGTGCCCTTTTGATTTAAAGCTTAACAGACACTTGTTTAAGATGGATGATCGTTTGGAGGGATCTGGAAAGGCTCAGTGAGCTGCAGGCGGCTGCAGTTTCCACTCTCCCTTATTAGTCTAAAACATACAGTAGAGCGATATTTCATTTAGCTGCGAAGCACACAAGTGGGTGCTGAGATTGCGAAAAGGAGATTTATTTTAATGAGGTTTTTTTGACAGAAAGAAGTCAATCTAAGCACCGATCGCAACCCAGAGATAACAAACAAAGGAACATTTGAGCCATGAGACGTGTGCTACTTGAGTTTCAGCATACCTACCAGCAGATATATAGTCTGTTAAATACATCTATTAGTGAGCAGAAATTCAGATGGTTTTCATTGTTCATGTGGTTGGCATGAAAAGCTTATTTATTCTAGAGTCAAACCTTGAAACCATCTTATCAAATGGATCTCCCTTGTAAAGAACTGCGACCTCAGAACATTGCAGAGTCAGCATTAGTCACTGAACTGGAGGACCCACTAATAGTATGACTGTTGACTGTATGTGTGTCTGGATATACGATTTTGGTTATTGTGATAAATGACGTGAGTCATGGAGGTCTGTTTAAGTTTTCAGGACCGCCTGGGGAGGCAGAGCTGAAGGACCTATCGCCCTGACTACTCAACTGTTTTTACACCATAGTTAAAACACTGAAAAACAAAAGGGCCTCCCAGCCTAAACCGGCTCAAGAGAGGCATGAGCTAAAGAGCCGCAAAGCACAACAGAAGGGACCACAGAAATGTTTTACATCCAGTCCAGTGGAGAATAAAAAAAAAACAGTCTAACAGGAGCGGTAGCACCAATCTGGTATTTTATTTTGGCTGCTGACAATAATTTCTACTTATAATGAAAAAAAGCAGGTTGGCAGCATCAGTTTTATTGATGCTGAAATAAAGAACAGCGGTGTCCCCGGAAATTTTTCATAAGGGGGCCAAACGGGGACACTGAAAATGTTGGGGTGGCACACCAAAACCAAAAGCCACAACTAAATTCCAGGAATTTGCTTTTGCTGTTGACATTTATAGGCTGGTGAAAAACGAAGTCAATATGATTGAATATGATCTGATATTCTTTGGTTTCTTATTTTACAGTTGATCATCTGGTGTGCAGAGACCATTACTGGTGCAGTTAATATTTTGAGTTCCACAACAATCCTGTTTTAATGTGTTATCTATCTGTATATACATGTATTTGGCAGTTGGTACTGGTTGTCCTTTACCTTTAAAAAACAAATATGCAGCTCTAATTTGAAGGAGTACATTGATTGTAAGGAACAAAACATTTGCTTTGAACAAGTCTTCTCAAGTTTAAAACAATACATTCACAGGGTGCCCAGTAGGTCAGTGGGTAGCATGGACATCCCATGTACAAAAGCAACGTCCTTGCCCCAGCAGCCACAGGTTCAGTTCTAGCCCATAGCCCTTTGCTGCATGTCATCCCCTCTCTCTCCCCCTTTCACACTCAAACTGCCCTGTCCAATAAAGGCAAAAGCCAAAAAAAAAATCATCTTTAAAGAAACAATACGTTCTCATTTCCATCTCGTCAAACACAGACACTTCGTCAATGGTCAAAGTATGTTTTGGATGCTCAGAGACTGCTTGTAAACCTTCATTACATGTATTGTGTCTTTCAGAACTTCCGTCACAGGAAATGTACAGTTTCTGTTCATTAAATGCATACACTCCCTTTTCAAAATAAACTCGGACTGTAGGTAAAAAAGTTTGTTTTTATGTTCATTTCTTTAGGTTTAGGCAACAAAAACATGTGGTAAGGATTAAAGAAATACCATGGCATGGCTTAATGATACAGTTGGAAATTTGGAAACTATGCACACACAGAACTGTAGCACTTCTAATGGTCTCACTGCATGTGAGCAAAAACAGCCAATCAGAGCCAAGGAGTCTCTAATGCAACTGTTATGTCAATCACTGCTCATGAACTTCGGTCAAACTGTCACACTAGGCAGCGCTGATCAAATATGAATCAAGAGTCTGTTACTGCATTGCTTATTTCTCTCCTCAGATGCTTTCAGAGGCACATTTTAGTGCACTGTTTAGCTGTAAAATGAGAAAGTTTGTGACCAGGCCACCATGTTGAAAACAGTAAGAGTACTAAGCACTGCCCACCAACCACAGCAAACTCTCAAATACAGCTAAACAGTACACTGAAATATGCTTCTGAAAACATCTGAGAGAGAAATAAGCAATGCCGTTACAGACTCTTCATTCATATTTGATCAGCGCTGCCTAGTTTGACAGTTTGACCGCAGTTCACGAGCAGTGATGGACATGACCGACAGCTGTGTAAGAGACTCCTCTGCTCTGATTGGTTGTTGTTTACTGTGCATTATTAGTTATTAGTTAGTTATTTTATCAAACGTTACCAACTGTATCTTTAAAACTAGTATGTTTGTTTCAAATTAATGTAACATCACATGATATACTGTATGTCAGTAGCGTTGTATGCTACACAAACTAACACACTATGTTGTCACTGAAATAACTTGATTGACTTTTGGTCAGTAAAAGTCCAGAGTTTTATTGACCAATCCACCTCCCCTCTCACCCACCCTATGTGAACTGTCTTGCTCTTCATACCACTGCAGTTGCTCGGACCATCAATAAATGCAGCCACCCAGTGCGTCACTATCTGATGCCGGGGGCCACTGACCAAGGGTCAAAATTTAATGAGTTGAGAGTGAGACTAGGTTGTTTAAAAACGCCACACAGAGGCCGCTGATTATTTTCATTTTCATGAACCATCGATTGTATGGGGGTGGCCATGGCCCCCTCTGGCCACCCCTTAGTGGCACCACTGATGAAGAAATAAAAATCATAAGAATTATATTTTTTAGCCTTAATTTAACAAGGTTTGCCCTTATTGAGATCAAACATCTCATTTGCATGATAGAAAAGAGGAAGATTACATAGCAAATCTCTACATAAATTAAAGAAAGACATTCAGGACTTGACATCTCAAGCTAATTTGAACCCATACAAAGGCATAGTCAGATAAAACTCCTGCTATAGCCAATTCTGGATGTGCTTTAAATGTGATTACTACATTTTTTCCACCAGTTCTGAATTTAACTGGTAACTCTACTTTTATAATAGGACAGGAAATACGCTGTCTGATCTCTTCATTTCGTTAGTTCACATTTTAGCTGCTGCATTCTAAAGTAGCTGCAGATGTGAGGGACGTCTGAATGGGGCAGGAATTTAGTTAAAATTGGATGTGATTTTTTTTAAAATGACAGCTTTCTCCAATTTTTCTTAAAACTCCTCAGATTCTGGCAGCTGGCTTTGTGTTGGACGAGGATCAATGAGATCATTAAAGTAGCATTTCTGGAGTTAGTGGACCAAATAAATCCCCTTTACATGAACTTTACTGAGCAGTGAAGGTTTAAGATAATTGAAAATCAACATTAATGATGCATTGCTAAAGCTGGGAAGCTGGGATTTGCTCTTGCTTTGTTGTAAAATGTTGCAACTAATGTCCATGAGATAATCTCTTCCTCCTCAGAGACATTCTTGGCATTGATCAGACAAGCACATTGACCCCACAGCCACACTTGGATAAACATCTTCTAAAGCTCCAGCGCCTGTGGTCATATCAGTTCATGTTTTGGAACTAAATTCTCAAAAATAATAAGCAACAACACATGCTGAGCTGTAATAGAAGTTGTTCCTGCAGTACTATTTGGGGTTAAAATACACGGCTACTGTGATGTGTGTTGATACTTCGACTAAGCATGTCCAATTTCAAATGTCTAGTTCAATTCCTCGTTTGTTCAGCTGCTCTGCACAAAGATGTGAGTGGTCTGGGCCTAGCAGAATTTAAATGATACTATGATACCATCTAGTGGTTGAGTAGTTTTACTACCTGAACATGCCACTTTTTCTTTTATAAGCATTTCACTCTCACAAACAAATGTGCTCTGATCTGGCCAGAAGAAAGACAAACAAGTTGTTTTGTTTTAAATTGAGATAGTCCAGCTAAAATTAAAATGCATATCTGTTAAGATTTAAGAACATGTCTGCTATGTATTTATTTGCGTTGCTTTAAGATTTGATAGAAATATACATCTATTATTCATCTAATATTATTCTAATATTATTATATTATCGTATTAGTAATATTTAAATATTGTTAAGTAAAGATTGTGATCACATTATTTATGTAAAATTCATTGGCGGCTATTATTTTTCGTCCTGTTTAGGGTGGCGATAATGCGCCTAAAAGCCGACCGCCATTAAACATCAGAAGAAGAGGAAGCAGTTGTCGTCGCCAGATGATGACGTCAGTGTAGGACTTCATGAACGCCATGGCAGCCCATGCTAGCGAGCTTGAGATAGCAAAGAAGAATTTAACGGATGCAATTGGTGATAATGTCAAACAGTGAGTAAAATGTTTTTTGTGTGTGAGTGGTTCAATGTTTGTAATGTTTTCTGTCTCGTTTCTGGGTTTGTCGCGGAAATGTTAAGTCATTTTTACCATTAGCTAGCTATGTGCAGATTAGCATCTTGCTAGCTCTTGCTAATGTTTGCAGCATCTCTCCTCAGCAACAGTTATCAGTGAGCCAATATTTGTGTATTGTTCAGTGTTTATTATGTACATACGGGAGAAATGATACAGATAGCAAACATGAAGTGTGACGTTGCTGGTTACGTTGAATTTAATCTGTTAAATCCATTTTAACGTGTTTGTAGGATGGTGTAAATACAGCTATCTTTATATATTTGGATATGTAAATCGAGTTAGCATTAAACGAAAAGATGATTAAAAAAGAGATAAAAGCTTGAGATGAAAGGCTGCATTATGTCTAGTAAAGGTTTGATTGTGAAATGATAACATTGTGAATGCATCTTATCTCATGCCCTGTATTGATGTTTTGTGTTTGTGTCCATACAGCTACTGGGCGAACCTGAAGCTGTGGTTCAAACAAAAGATCAGCAAAGAGGAGTTTGACATCGAGGCACGTCGTCTGTTAGCACAGGAGAATGGTTAGTAAGCAAGAATAATACTTTATATTGTTGAAAAGTTGATGCTGTCTGAAAAGTGTTGCTGATTTTGTATTTCCCTTCGTCTTCCTGTACAGTCCATGTCCACAATGATTTTCTCCTGGCCATTCTCACACGCTGTCAGATCATCGTCTCCACTCCAGGTAAGATTTTTAAGATAGCTTTTTTCCTCTGAAACTGCACATGAGCTTGCCTTTATCTTAAACTAACATTTTATTCTAACTTTAAGTACCATTATTTGTTGTAAAATAATCATCTTTGTATCTTTGTTTATTATTGTTGTACATGTATTGATGTGATTTTCAGTTTCAGTTAAGTTTATATAAGAGAGGACAGCACAAATTAATAAATACACGTTATAAACATGCCAGAATTAGCCTATTATTCATCTGTAGTCATCATCTTGGCCATGATGTTACAAAAAACAGGGTATACAGTTTAAAATGCTTATTTAAACACATCAATAAGAACAGGACATGCAATTTAAAAACTGGAAAAGGACGTACAATTTTTAAAGGCACTAGAGACAGTAGTGACAAATAGAACACTGCAAAGCAGGACATATAAACAGCAGCAGCAGAGAACAGTTTAGAGCTTACGTTTGTATGCGTTAATCATCCATTGTTTTAATTACTGAAAGATATGTAAGTGTTTAGTTCTCTGATATGAATTGGATTTACATTCCACATTTTATTGTCTTTGGTGTTGGCGCAGTATAGTTTTCAGATACTTTGAAATAAGGATATCCTTGTTAAATTAACTACAGCAGTACCCATTCAAAATATACTTGTTTGGAACGGTCTGATTGCTTCGCCTGTGTTTTTGCTGCTTGCAAGTTTCTCAAGAACTGCGAACAACTCATTGCAAACAACTTCACACTCGATGCTGTGTGTCTTTCACCAGCCATGACATATTAGCATCACACACCCAAGTTGCAGCTACTCACGGTCAGGAAATGCCCTCTGGTTGACGGGAAAAAAACCCAAGGGCCGACTTTATCATCAGGCAAACAGGCAACTGCCCGGGGTCCCAAACAGCTATAGAGTTATAATGTTCAGATCTGAAAAGAATTGTAGGAGTGCACGATTACATCAGCACGTTATCTGTATTGGCCAATGTTGGCTTTAGAATGAACTAACAGAACTGGCCAGCTTTTTCTTTATTTGCATAGTTAATAATATATCTGCTGGTGAGCCATCAGGATAAGAGTATGCATCCCTAAAATATTGGCATATGTTACTATTAGTGGTCATTGTACCCTGGACAAAAGTCCCCAAAGCACTGAAAAAATATGCAACACAACGGTTCACCACTTACTTACTGTGCACTTATACCTCTACTTTAGAGGAAAACATTGTACAACTACATTAAAGCCCACCAGACACAGGTCTACCGCCCAAGACTTTTATTACCCACCCACTGCACACAAGCACGTTGTTTGTGATTTATTTTTCAAGAAAAAATTGTTGGGGAAATAATATTTTAAATGACATCTTCATTAGTGTTTCCTCACTGCATCTTGTGTTATGTGTTCTTCGACTGTCCTCTAGAGGGCGCAGGGCCGTTACAGTGGCAAGGTGGCTCTGCTTCAAAGCCTGGAAAACCAAAAGGGAAGAAGAAATGTTCCTCCAGACAGAAATTTGATGTAAGTATTTATTCTCATATTCATTCATGAAGAAGCTGGGTGAGTTAACAGCAGCTCTGCCAGATTTTCAAACAAGATAATTGCTCAAGTAATGACTGGGTGAAAATGTTTTTTTAGAGGGTAGTGGCAACTAATTAAGCTCAAGGCGCCTGAACAACTGTCTGTCTCTATCATGTTGATGTTTGTCGTATGTCTTGTTTGCACCCTCAGCATCGTTTCCAGCCACAGAACCCTCTGAGCGCCGCCCAGCCTTTTAGTCCGCGGGAGGTCGGAGGTGAAGAGGAGGAACTGCGTCTCAGTGCACACACTCTGCTGTTGCCCACGAGGGGGCAGTTGGAGGCCCGCATGATGGTGACTGCCTTTGAGCTGGGGCTGGATAACATCACAGACGATGCCGTCAGCAGCATGATCCATGCCGTTGAGGTTAGTAGCAACTGGAGGAAAGGCGTGTGTGTGTAACAGATCAGTGGGTCCACAGCTCTTTTAGTAATGCTGAATTCGGTCATACTCTACCTGGATGGTCGAGTACTTTGTACCCCGCACATCACTGGACCAGATAGTATTCTTTTCATTTCCTACATTGCCCAACCCAACATGGACCTGAACCTCTTATTAGCAGTCTATATTTTAACATGCACGCAGAGACTTAAAATGAGCCGAGAGATTTATTTTCTGTACAGCTTAATAAGTATGACTGACAGCTGTGTTTACCCAGGAGACTGAGCAAAGCTTGACTTACTGCCCTGATTTATTTCAGCACCACTTGAAAGACGTCCTGACTGCCGTCATCACCCGGAGGAAGGCGTACAGGTTACGAGATGGTCGCTTCCCCTACGCCTTCGGCAGTGATGTCACGCCGCAGCCTTATCTGAAAAACAGCCTTGCTGCTTATCACAGTGTTACTGAATGGTAGGGACAACTGTGTTAGCTCTTACTAGCTGATAAACATGGTCAGGTTTTATATAAGATCAGGAAGTTAATGTTGGTGTACGTTTTTTCAGTCCATAATCATTTTTACCTTTTCCTCCTTTCAGTCCTCCTCCGAGCGCGTCCCTCGCAGCTGGCCCACCTCCTCAAGTGTCACCAGATGAGGCAGAGCAGCAAGCCGTTCACTTATTGGCTTGCTCTGCTGACAGTCTACCTGCACCCCTCCCTCCGATCAGCATGTTCGACCTTTTGGAAGCTTTACAGGTATAGGTACAGACACACCAAACTGTCATCAAAGAACTGGTGGCGATGAAGGCCAACTGTTGCGTCTCCTCACATGGCCTGTGTCTCGCTAAGTCGCACTACACTACCAGCACGTATATGTTCTCCATACCAGCAGGCGGCGGTAGTCTGTATATGTCATTAACAAATGGAAACCAGAAGACTGTCTGGGTAAATTCAAGATGCTAGAGTCACTTAGCACATTGATAACACAACGTTAGCAAACAATAACACAAATGGTTTCTGAACAGTTTCTGCTCAAGAGCTCAGTGGCTAAAAAAACTCTTGTCTAATATAATAAGTTTGTTTCAGTCTCACGCCCTCTTGACTTCAGTATTTTGTTAGCTTTCCTCATTTCCGTTTCTCGTCTCGGCGCGGAGTTGAGTGATTTTTCTAATAGACCGGCTCCGATGCAAACTCCCTGCTGCTGTCAAGGGGTGACTAGTGCCAATGAAGTAAATATTTAAACAATATAAGTGCATACTTTCTTGTCAATATTCTAAAATGTTTTAATTCATGTCATTAACTGTGCTTGGACCGCTATGATTACTGAATCTGTCCACATTAGTAATCCTGGCCTGCCCTCATGAAACCATCAGAGGTTTGTATTCTTAAATGTCTCCCTGTGACATTTGTCTGATTTAGGTTCACCACGGTGTGATGCCCTCCCACACTATGTACGCCCTAAACATGGAGCGCATCCTGTCACGGCTCTGGCACCCGAGCCACGAAGAACTAGAGCAGGACCACGTACACCGGCAGCGCCTCGCTGCAAAAGAAGGCGTGCTCGTCAGCTGAGAGCCACTGACGCAGGACTTTATATGGACTGCAGATATCATCGGGAACAAACACAGAAGTAATCCCCACATGGAAACAGATGAGAGGAACAGTGTGTCCAGCTGGCTAATTATTTTAGTCTTTGCCACCAAGACATTTTGGCAGAAGACTAAACATCATTTGGTGGTAAAATAATGGAAGAATTTAATCTTAGGATACACCAGCAGCTACAAGCACCTGACAGGAACATAAGGTCCTGGGCCAGAGGTGTTAATTTTTCGGTGTCAGATATGCACCAAAACTGTTAAAGGGACAGTTCACCCCAAAATCTAAAACACATTTTTCCTCTTACCTGTAGAGCTATTTACCAGTAAAGATTGTTTTGGTGTGAGTTTCAGAGTGTTGGAGATATCGGTCGTAGAGATGTCTGCCTTCTCTCCAGTATAATGGAACTAGATGGCACTCAGCTTGTGGTGCTTCCAGAAATCATGACCCGGTTACTCAAGATAATCCACAGACCTTGTTGGGAGCAGTTTCATGTAGGAACTATTAGGTAGTAACTGCCGTACTAGCGTGCAGAAGGACGCAGGCATCTACACATAGACGAGAGGCTCATTACATTGTGAGATGTAGAAAATTAATCTCCATATCTCCAACACTCAGCAACTCACACAAAAACAATCTAGACTGATAAATAGCTCTACAGGCAAGAGGAAAGAATATGTATTTTTGATTTTGTGGTGGACTGTCTCTTTAAAATATGTCCCAATAACACAGATCAATCAGTATCTAATCATGTAGCATTGTGTACATCACCAGGTCACAACATACTGCATATAGTCTTTAGGGCCCTGTTCTTGTTCCTGGCTTCGTCTCGTCAGGTGCAGCGCTATGATGAGAATTATTTCATCTACAAGGAAGAATGATAAAGTTGGAAATCATCCCGCTCCAACAGGTACAACAGAAATGTCAATACAGCGCTGTCAGCACAGGATCCTGACAGGGGTCTAATCAAACATCAAGTGAAAGCACCTGTGTGTGTTTGCTGTGGGTGTGTAGGGTCCTTTAAAATGTGCCAGGCAGCTGTGTCCTGTGTCATCACGCCCGTCGTGAACTTGCCATCAAGTTGTCTGCGAAGTAATCCTGAAACATTTACTGGTGTCTGGTTTAAAGGCCAGCGAGCGTCCCTCAGTGTTGGTGGTCCTCCATGTGTGTACAGATTAAGCTAAAAGTTTTTTTAACGTCTCAGTGCACTTGAATTTCATCTGTTTGCCATGTTTGTGTGCAGCATTTAGTTCAGGTTGAAATGTGTATAAATTTGTACATTTTTTTTACACAAAACTTTGTAAATTTGTAACTACAGACAGTAGTTTAGAAAATAAATAAAATGCATTTTTTACAAGTTACACACTCAAGTGCTGTACAAATTTGATGTACTTGTAATTTAATATTTTCTCCTCAGGCTGCTTTCTACTTCTATTCCACTACATCTCAGGGGTAAGTATTGTAGTTTTTACTTCTCTAGCTTTTAGTTATAATCCATCCTGTCAAACCTACTGTGACCGACAGAGATCAGCTGATGTGTTCAGTAGTCGAGTGGTAAGGTGGTTGATCTGAAATACAAAGGTTAAGAGTTTAAACACTGCTTTTGCCGTCCTGCAGGTGTCTGAATATTTGCATTTTGCAGGATAACTTAAGACACTTCTCACATAATAGGACTGTTAGTGTACAAATTAACAGACATGGGATGCATTCCACATTTTGAACTAAATAAAAATTCAACATGGTTTCACAGGAGGTTATAAGCCACATCAGATGTTTCTCAAAGTAGATTTATATACATCAGTAGAGCAACAGCATAAAGTAATGACGACCTAGAATAATTTTAAGGAAACATTTGTTAAAGAATTTTGCGTCTTGAAACAAGAAACAAAAACAAGCATTTAAATATGTGCTGTCTGCTTGGACCCTGTTAAATGCTGCGTGTGGCTTTAATTGATTTAATTTGGTTTAACTTCAAACGTACTTTTAAAAAAAAAAAAAAAATTACAATTAACTAATAACAATAACATAAAGTGAATAGTAATCCTAAAAAAATTCAGAAAACAAATTCTCAAACAAAATAAATGAGCATTATTAAATACATGTGCGAAAGGAGAAGGAAAAAGTATACACTATACAAAAAGTATACACTATACAAAAAGTATACAAACAATTTCTATTTTGTTATCGAACAATAATAGTAAAAACAAGTATTAATTTTTTTGGTAGTAGTAGTAGTAGTAGTATTGATAATAATAATAATATAGCATGACAGTCACAGGGGAAATTATTTTGAGTATTTTTACTTTCAATAATGTAAGTATGCTCCTGACTAACTTGTAACATGGTATTTGGGTGGCATTTGTACTTAAAAAAAAAAAGGAATAAATAATTAGAAGAAATAGTAAAAATAAATAATAAAAATTGTTAATTGATGTTATTGTCAATAATGATAACAAATGACTAAATAAATATTGGTTGATAAAAAATGTAAATTTTATTTTTATGATCATTAACGACAACAATAAGAAGAAATACTGATAACAGTCACGGGACATTATGTTGAGTAATTTTACTTTTAATACTGTAATTACTTTCCTTGTAATAAAGTATATTTTTACAGGGTGGCATTTGTACTTTTTAAAAATAATAATAGTAATAATTAGATATAAATGAAAATGGTTAATTGTGTCATTAGCAATAATAGGCCTAATAATACTAATATTTTATAAATAATGAATGAATTAATAATAATTGTACATTGTATATTTGTTACCATTAATGACAACAAAAATATTAATAATATAGCATAACAGTCACAGGGGAAATTATTTTGAGTAATTTTACTCTTAACTGAGAATTTTTTTATTGTGCTTGATTGTACTTAAAAAATAAAAATAATAATAATAAATGATTTAAAAAAATACATAAAACAACAACAGCAATAATATAAAATAACAGTCACAGGGAACATTATTTTGAGTAATTTTACTTTTAATACTGTACGTTCCTGATTATATTTACATACTTAGGTTAAACTTTCAATAGGCTACAGGACTTTACTTGTAACCGAGTATTTTTAGTTTTAGTTTTTTTTTTCTAAAGTAAAAGGTCTATACTTCCTCAACACAGTCCTAAAGTGTGTAAACAAATCTGCTATGCCTCCTTGGTCTCCTCTTTGAGTCACCAGCTGTAGTGGGGGGACGGTGATTCATACACACACACACACACACACACACACACACAGCCGTCCCACTGCGCATCGGAGACCTCTTGCCTTATTTGGCTACCTGCTGCTCACTTCCGACACCTCGCTGTCCAATGAGCGGCCGCGGAGCCTCACCAACCATGACACGCGCAACACGCTGCACTGGTGACTCAATATCCCGTCCGCCCCAGTTCCGTCAATAACAAACACTTGATGTAAAAGCTCTGTGAGACTGTATCGATGATTAATTATTCAGCAGACACAAAATTACTCACACGTCACGCGTGTCCAACAATTTTATTTCGTCATATTTACAGTCTGAAGTGCTCAAAATAAACAGCGTACAAATATTACAAAGTGTTATTTCAGGTCTAACATCAGTTACACCTTTATCACAAAGTTGTATGAACATAAGGGGTTAAGAAATAAGGCCGTTTCTTTGTCAGTAAACGCTACACACACACCAATAAGAGTCCTTGCGTAAAGGTGTGAAACTTATTTTGTTAGTGTTACTCTGTACATACTGTAAAGTCGCTGGTGGGATACTCAGTGCTGGACTCAAGTCTAAATGCACACACACTGCTACTTGACATAGTGGGAGATCTGCAGGGCAACGCCTCGTTCACATTGTGTTTCTGTCCATTTGCAATATGATCCCACGCAGGCTCTGGGTGTCTGTCAGGGCGCAGGGCTGCATGGGACTTAATCAATTTAAAATTAGCTGAAGGTGTGGATACATGCCATGCTACCTTGGCTCGACTCAATACACATTTCTTGTAGTTTCTGAGTGGAAAATAAACAAAGATAAAATTGACAGAAATATCTAACAAGTCCCATCAGAGGGGGTTTCCTCTGAGCTTTGTCCGTCTGTGCAATAGTTTGGTGGCCTCTGCTCTGTTCATTCATCATCACAAGTCCTTTTCAGTCTCCTTTCTTTGCTCTTTGTCTGCAGAAACTTAGTGGACACAGCCTGAGAGGATGATTTGGTGGAAAAGTCACGCAGGGATTCCCCCACATGGCTGAACAGGCCACTGTAAGCTGCATTTGGTCCCCAAGAAATGTCCCTTGGTTCTTGTCCCTAGTAAGCTTGGAGCTGCTGCGTCAAAATGAGCTGGCAGCCGCTGTTAACGTGGTCCATGACCTTTTGCTTGAGCAGAGCCAGCTCGTCCCGGAGGACGTTGGCGGAGGAAACCAACTCCGTGTTTTGGCTCTTCAGGTTTTTGACCCTGTCCTCCAGCCGGGAGATCCTCTCCAGCTTCCTTTTCCGGCACTTGGACGCGGCCACCCTGTTCCTCATGCGCTTCCTTTCCGCTTTGATGCGCTCCTGGTTCTCCATGTTGATGGGGGAGAGAGGCGGGGTGTCGCCGGACATCTCGGGCACCGTCTGCGGCTCCTCCTTGAGCGCGTGTAGCCGCGGGTGCTGCGCCGCGGCCGCCAGGTCCATGTGGGACGGCGGAGGGGCGGCTGGGTAACTCATAGGTGGGTGCCTGTCGCTGGCAGGTGCAGACGCAGAGCCCACAGCCCGGCTGAAAGCCCCCAAGTTTGTGTACTCCGGTGGGTCGGCGCGCACCGTGCAGCTGTAGGGAATCCCGCCGCTCTCAGACGCAGCAGAGCCGGATGCCATGCTGGTGGCCGCGCCGGTCTGTGCGTCAGGGTGGACGGCGGGTGTCTGCTGGTGATAGTGCAGCTCCGCCAGTGCCCTCACAAACCCCTCCGCGAACCCCTCCTGCTCGTCGGTGATGTTCTTGGGACACACGAACTGGGTCGGGGTGGGAGTCGTCAGCCCGCTGCAGGACTGGATGATCAACCTCTCCAGTTCAGGCGAGGCCAGCTTCAGCAAGCCGACATCAGGGGACGTCAGGATGTCCAGGGCCTTGGCGCTCAGCTGGGGCTTGAAGTTTTTCGGGTCGTTTAGGTTTAGCGTCATGGTCTGTTTGAGGGTTTTGGGGTTGAAGCCATACACTGTCGGCCCGTCATGCTGAGAGCTGGAGGCATTCACGGCTTCGTCGTAGAAGGTCGCTTCCATTTTTCTGGACATAAAGTTTTTTATTATCAGGCTCTTATTATCACCTTCAATAAAGTCTGTTCTCCTTTTCTAGATATAAAAAGTCCAGAATCAAGTGTTTACATGTGTCCTGTGACTCCCTGTCTCTCGACTGTCTTGTGATAGAGTCCGCCTATTGTTGAAGTTCAACTCACTTGACAACTTCGTGTCCTGAGAAAACTTTTCTCTCGTCAACCGCGCGATCATCCAACAAAAAGCCCCGGTTGTTCCGCCGCCGCTGAGCCTCCGTGTCTCCTCACCTCAAGTATCCGCTTTGATTGATCCTCCTCCCCCCAAAAAAAGCAGAAACAGTGCCTGGACGGGGATAATACTTTCTATCACTTCCAACGTGGAGACGAACTTTATCCACCTCTAAGCTGCAGCTCTACTGAAAATAACAATGATGTCATTTCTACGGCCTCTGATTGGCCCGGGGTGATTTAGTGGGTGGGGTATGTCTAATGACATGCAGGTTGCTCTGACAACTGGCCATATCCCCGCCCCCCCGCGATGGTTTATGGGATTAGGTAATGCAGACGGTGGAGCAATGTACTCTGGGATTACGTAGTGTTTTTGAATATTTAGTTACCCGCTCAATTATTAGTTACCCATCCTGAGGAGAGGGCTGCTCCAGATGGCCTGTGCGGTTTCACCTTGATAAAGACAAATAAATGATATTTTAATAAGATGTTTCTGGTAAGGAACATTTATATAAAGTTACACAGATCACCAAATTAGAGCACATTAAAATGATAACTTTCTATCAACATGAAATTAGCTTTATAAATCTGGTTATAAATTCAGAAGGTCAGAGCTGATGGCTGGTGAAGGAGTTAAGGGTTAAAGACAGAAGACAGAAAATGAGGTCACACCTGCAGCCAGAGCTCTTTTGTTGTAAACACCAGGGGCCGGTTGCACAAAACACCTTAAGTTAAGATTTTCCTTAAAGTCCTAGTTAAGGTGTCCTCAAATTGCACAGAACTTGAGTCTTCTCCTTAAGGTTTACTTAAATGCTCACCTAAGTATTTATGTTTTTCTCCTCATCTTATCTTGTCTCATACTTAAGGAGAACCGAGACCAGGGGTGTCAAACTCATCGTAGTTCAGGGGCCACATACAGCCCAGTTTGATCTCCAGTGGGCCAGACCAGTAAAACCACCTCATTTTAACCTATAAATATCAACCCCTTCAGATTTTTCCCTTGTCTTAAATGTAACAAACTTCATTCTGTCAACATTCATCCATTTACAGAACAGATAAAGAACAGCTCGGATATCCTCCGAAAAATATGAGCAAATTTAACAGTATGTCTCAGTTTTTCAACATTCAGTCAGTCTACTATTCACTTTCATTATGTAGGCTATTAAGTCTGAGACAGATTCTTCTGCACTGAAACTGCTGGTTGACAATCTTTTGCACAATGTTCAGTATATTTAAATATGACCACACTAAGTGTTCATTGTTATTTTAGAAAGCTGTGTTCTGGTCAGGGTGAAAAGCCTCTGAAGCAGCATTGTACATTTTACATTGAGTATCTACTCACTGTTTAAACCTGACACCTCTTAGCCTTCATATGTGCATCAACATCAGGTGTATGAAGTCATACAGTGGGCCAGACTGGACCCTTTGGCGGGCCGGTTCTGCCCCCGGGCTGTATGTTTGACCCCTAACTTAAGGTACCTCTGACATTATCTTAACTGCAACATGACCGAGTTTATGGTGATAAATGAAAAAACTAACACACCCTGAGAAGAGTGTTCTGCGACCAGGAGAACCCAACGGATACACTTCTGATGTTGATGAATTCTCATTGCAATTTCTTCCTACAATCGTTTTCTGTTATCTGTTATTTGTAGTTTGTGCTTTCTATGACTGCATTCCTCCAGAAGTATAATCTTTTCCTCCTCTGACCAGTACGGTTTTGTTGTCATCTTTTCTTCTGCCATTTTTTCACTATCTAACTATCAGCCAACTTTGTGAGACGATAACAGGCGTCACAAGTGTGAGTCCAAGCAAACAAACAATCTCCATGGAAACTTTTACTGTTGTAAAATCCCTTTCAATACAATAAATGAGTTTTCCTTAAAAAAGCAATCCTTTTAAAGGATTCTGTGCGACTCTGTAAGTCCCTCAGCTAAGGAGAAATTAGGCCTAAAGTGTCATACTTGCAGAGAAAACTTAAGATGTTTTGCGCAACCAGTCCCACATTTAAAAAAAAAAAAGTCTTTCTGTTACAGTGCACGTTTGAAGTGCTTGTCTTTGTTCTTGCAAAGAGATGACGAGGAAGATATGTGACCACAGAAACACAATCAACTTTATCGGCCAAGTATAACAAGTACAAGAAACATGGGCGTATGATGAGACAATGGGGCCCTGGGCACAGGTATGCATGAGCACCCCTCATCTCTCCTACACCTTTGTGAGCATCCATACTTGTGCAGGGGTGTGTCTGTGTCACTCTGCAGTTACACCTCCAAAACACTAGTTGGCAGTGGTGTTTCTGTGAAGTGCTGTAAAGTTAAATTGATTAAAAACACACCTAAAACACATCAAACTCACATTAAACATGACTTAATAGCCACAATAATCCATATACAGTATATTACAAACAGTCCATGTCAGTCAAAACTCCCCTAGTTTGGAGAAGCAGACTGGAGTCCGACATGGAAGCTAAGCTATCCACTGCTGTGGAGGGTGCAGAAACAAAATGTATTTTAGCCACCTAAAAACTCCCATGTAAAAAATCAATATCAATTTAAGTGTTTGCTGTATTGAGAGTGTTTTCACTGCTTCACCTTAATGTCAGACAGTGATTTCCAACCGGAAAACGAAGCTGTTGCATCGTTCTCTTCAGAGCCAGACTCCATTGAGAAAAATGGTGATTTAACAATGCTAAACACAGGAGCTGCTGGTGTAATGCTGGCTCGATTAGTTAGTTAGTTTGTGTAATTGAGTGACTTTGGTGTTTAAAAGGGTTAGTTTTGATTCACCAAAGTCACGCAATAACACAAACTAACTAGCTGATTGAAACAGCATTAGACCAGGAGCACCTGTGTTCTGCGAGTTAAAATTACTGTTTTTCTCAATGGAGTCTGGTGGCTTTGACAAGAGCATAGAACTGAGGCTGTTAAAGGCTTCCCTGTCGAAAGAGGCTGTCTGATGGAAAGGTAAAGCAGTGAAAATACTCTCAATACAGCGTCCACTTAACCTGAAATTGATTTTTTTAGGAGGCTGTAATATGTTTTGTTGCTGCCCCTGTCCACAGCAGTACATTGCTTAGTGTCTGTGTCGGACTCCAGCCTGCTTCTCCAAACTAGGGGCATGCCAACCGCCATCTACTGTATGTAATACACTGACTATGGTAAGTACCGCATACAGCCGCAATAAAGGTCTTTTAAAACTTAATCAATCAGTCACAGTATAGTCCAAGTTATTGTTATCAAAGGAAAATGACAAAGGTTGTAGCTCTGAAACCAAAATGCTATCGTGCGCTTACAATATGACAACTTGACAACTTCATATTCAAGTTGCACGTGCAGGAAATGTATTCATTGTATTCTAGGTAAATATGAAGCTGCACTAATGACTGAAGGCTCTGTACAGCTGCAGTCCAGTCTGTCTGGCCTCCCCCATTGTATTATTCAACATGTTCTCCTCAAGCCAACTATAAATAAGTTAACAGCCCCAGACAGCCTGGGAGAACCAGAGCTGCCTGAGGTCAACACTCTCGAGATGACATGTCCTCACAACACGGCTGTGTAACACCCATTTGGAAGTATTTGACACCCTGAAGTAGAAATCCAGCGCTGGAATGCTTTAGAAACATTTGTGTCTCGTACCACAGCCGTAATGACGGCAAACAAGACCTCAACTCTTCCCTTCTGTCTCACAGTCTCCTGTGTAACAATAACTTTCTGAGACACTTTACTCTGTGTCTCTCTCTGAACACCTGTGTTAAGCCCCACTGAGGAGTATTTTCCTATCAAACCACCGCTGTGTCCCGGCTGTGCTTCCTGTTTCTCTGTCAGCTTTTCCCCTCTGCTGGCCTGACGGGGTCGCTTTTAGATAACAGCGCTTCCCTCCTCCCTGCCCGGGCCAGCTGTTTCCACTGCATGCAGTTTTCTAATCAGGAGCTGGTCCTGTCAGCCTCCCAACAGGCCTGCTTTTGTTGCACAGAGGTGGGACAGACCAGGGTCCATGGAAACACTCCCCCCGCTTTCACGAGAGCAAAACACAGAGAAAGACTATATATGCATGTGTTGATGTATCAACAGAGCAAAGTTTTGATTACCTTCAGGCGTGGACCAGAGGGATACACACACACACACACACACACACACACGCACACACACAGCAGTGAGAGAGACAGATGAGATTTCAAACACTGTCCGTGCAGTGTTTGTTGAAGACCATCTGTTTCTTCCTGTCCTGCTGCTTGGTTTTTCTCTGTACTCCATCTCTGATGATCATTCCTGGTCCAAACACGCTGATCACAGCCAGCAGCGCTTCCTTTGGACAGCTGTTGATCTCCTCTAAGAAAAGAACACAATAGAGGAAAGTGACCAGGCAGGATACAGACTAGAAAGTCTGACGATTCCTAGTAGGAGCCAGTGTTTTTGATGGCAGGTTAATGTCACTGTCCATTTTGCAGCCCTATCTATTACAGTATGTCCTTGAGTAACTCATGTGCACTGTCTGTACTCAAGTTTTCTCATAGACCTCACTGACAGAAGAGATTTCGACTCACAGGTGTACTTTATAACATTAACGATGGCTGCATGCTATTTAGTTTGTGGAGTTCTTGCATTGCGCACGCTGGCTTAATTGCATGGCTTACTGTAACCCTTAAATATAGCAGAGTGAATGTTAATGTTATTAGTTACACCTGTGCTTCCCCTGCTAATCCACAGACTAGGTGAACTATCAAACTGACATAGCAAGAAGCTCATTTTTCTATACTGGTATCTCCTAATAAAACAACCTGCCTCTGCATATTAAACAAAGCTATAGGATTTGTGGTGAGGGTTAATGGTTCACCTTTGAGGAAGGAAATTTGAACCAAGTTTTTGTGTCATGATACTCCTTTGAGTTGCTGTGTCTTTGAATACCTAAGCAAATTCATTAAAAATCAAATATGATGAGTCAAAATGTCTGTTGGCTTAATAATGAAATAATAATATCAGGCGTGCAAGTGTCCTAAATGTTCTAAAAACATGCAAAAGAACATGTCATCTGAAAAAAAAACTAACAACAAAAGTAATTGGGGGTTACCAACGGGGCAACGTGTGTGTGTCTTGCTCCTATGTAGGATAACTGTAGGCTTTCTGACCCCCCTCAGACTGTCAGGGGGTCAGAAAGCCTACAGTTATCCTACATAGGAGCAAAACACACACACTTTATAGCTGTTTAGCCTCTTTTTGTGTCATTGTTTTGCATCTCTTTGTAGTTTTAATGCATCTTTTTGTAGTTCCATTGCATCTCTTTGTGGTCGTTTTGAATCTCTTCCTTATCAGTATGTGTTCAGTGACATTTTGCAGGTGAAGGCCAGGGGACCCCCTAACACTCTGGGCCCCAGCAGGCCTATTTAGTAATCCTTCTAGGGTGATGACTTGGGTCTGCCTCCAACTTCAATCAGCAGTGTGAGCACTAAGGACAGTATTTTCAGTCTCATATTGTTATGCAGTTCCTTTAATTTCCACTGGGTGTCCACACCTTGCAGGCTCACTACAGGGCACATCTGTGACAACGAGTCACACCTTTTAGAAGAATGCATCAAACCTTGCAAAGGGGTCAGCAACACCTCATGCAGATTAAAGTTTTTGTCCTTTCTTAGTTAGTCCAGTTACTTTGAGAATTTTCCCAAGTTACCCCCAAGCTAGAACTACTTGTTGGACATTTTTAAGCTAAGTTGGGAGCTTCCTGAAAGTATTCAGAGAATATTTGTGAATACGGCCCCTGTAGTAACCCCATTCAAGATACTTACCTGACTTGTTCGGTCTGTACACGGCTCAGCAGGCAAAACTCGACTTTGCCCTTTTTGTCCACTCTCGCGTTCCGTCACAGCCACCGTCTCCAACACAAAGTACGCTCTTCAGAAACTCCAAAGTGATGTTTTCAGCGCTGAAATAAGATTTAAATCAGCCGGTAGGTTCTAATATGGTTCCAGCTGGTGTACTAATGTCTTCTGTGTTTGATAGCATCTGTGATGTGTGGTCAAAATGTGACTCTGTGCAAATCATTGGTGGGAAATCTGTTTTCCTGTACTGTTACGGGAGCCTGATCCCATTCATTAGACTGTGTCAGTGTCTGATGCACCAAAACATAGAAAAGAAATTCTTGTGTAAAAGTAAATATTCAATATACCTGCGCCGATACTGTTTTAACTTCCATTTATTTCGAAACAGTGTGTTAATTGTTGACTTTGACAGTGTAACCTGGTTAATAATCAACCCCTCTGTCCTCTGCTCCCCCTCCTCTACATTCAGCTCGCCTCATCATGGCAGAGGTTTATTACATTGGTGTGGACGTGGGCACTGCCAGTGTGAGGGCTGCACTGGTGACCAGGGCTGGTCTGGTGAAGAGCACTGCAGAGGAGCCCATCAGCATCTGGGAGCCCCAGAATGACCACTATGTCCAGTCCTCCACTGAGATCTGGGAGAAATGCTGCACAGTTGTAAAGGTAGGCAGACCTCAGGGCACTGGTTGGTTCCCAAGCTTTGATTACCCCACTCTATCCAATCAGATAAACTCAACTAACATTGCCCAATCTAGACCCCACCTGTCTTGTTCCAATTGTGTTCATTTTAAATTATTTTAAAGTAGGTGCAAAGTTTAAAAATTGATGTTATAACATTATTTTTACAATACACGCAATTGATAAGCTGGTTTAGTCAAGTTTGTATTCCCACTACAGCCACTTGAGAGTGAAAGAAGCTGGACCCTGCAACCATTAATCCCTTACTTATAGATATTTGTTTCAACATGTTTATCCATCACTTTAAGCTAACTATCTAAATCAGTTTATTCATTAACATTACTTTACGCTAAGCTGGGTTAATTATTTCAACTGTTTGTCCATTAATTTTAGCTGTCTCCACTGTTTATCCACTACTATTGGTTAACTAACTTTATAAGGTGTATTCATTACTCTCAGCTAACATTAACATTTCAACTGTTTATCCATTAGGCTACTTAAAGCTAGCTAACATTAAACGGTTTATCCAGTAATTTACGCTACTTGTTTAACTATTTAAACTGTTTATCCATCGTTTCTAGCTAATATTTAACTGTTTATTCATTACTTTCAACCAATATTTAGTGTAACTATTGTTTTTAGCTAATATTTCAACTGATTACCCATTACTTAGTGCTAACTATGGATATGCAGTTTATTAATTACTTTTAGCTAACGTTAATATTTCAACTGTTTACCCATTACTTAAAGCTAACTAACATTACAGAGTTTATTCATTATGTTAGGCTACTTGTTAAACTATTTTAACTGTTTGTCCAGTACTTTTAGCTAACATTAATATTTCAACTGTTTATCCATTGTTTTTAGCTAATATTTAACTGTTTATTCGTTACTTTCAACTAATAATTAGGTTATCCATTGCTTTAAGCTTTTCAACTGTTTATCCATTTCTTATAGCTAACTGATAGTATACAGTTTATCGATTACTTTTAGCTAATGTTAATATTTTAACTGTTTATTCATTACTTAAAGCTAACGAACATTTTACAGTTATCCATAACTTTACACTACCTGTCTAAATGTGTGTTACTTCAAGCTACGTTAGCTATTTTGAGTGTTTATTTTTTACTTTTAGCTAACTTTAATATTACTATTTTAACTATTTATCCTTTACTTTTAGCTAACTGTCTCAATTGTTTATCCATTACTTTTAGCAAACATTAACATTACTATTTCAACTGTTTATCCATTACTTTTTTTGCAAACGTTAACATTACTATTTTAACTGTTCATCCAGTACTTTTAGCTAACTATTTAAACTGTTTATCTGTTACTTTTAGCTAACGCTAATATTTCAACTGTTTATTACTTTTAGCTAATGTTAACAATACTGTATAACTGTTTATCAAATACGTTTAGCTAACATGAATATTTCAAATTATTTATTATTTTTAGCTAACATAAACATTACTATTTTTACTGTTTTTCATTACTTTTAGTTAACACTAGTATTTCAACTCACTTATTACTTTTAAATAGTGTTAACACTTCTGTTTTAACTGTTTATCCAGTACTTTTAGCTAACATGAATATTTCAACTGTTTAGCCATTGCTTTCAGCTAATATTTCAATTAGGTAGTCTATCCATTACTTTAGCTCACGTTAATGTACTGAACAGTCAGCATATTTGGTTGCTTTCTGGTTTTTGTGACAATACATTTCAGTATCACACCAATTTGTAATTATGATGTTTTGTTTTTTTGTTGTTTTTTTAAGTTTAGTTTACTTTATTTGAGAAATTAAAATACAGAAGTGATATGTAATTGTACAAGAAACTGTCAGGGATGACAGGACAAAGTCCAGGATTTATTTCTATTATGGTCAATGTAGGAATAATGTGGATTTATTTTTATTTTTTCTCATTCATTCAATCATTCTTTATATTTTCAATTTATTTGAGTTGCCTCACAATTTTTCTGCATAGTCCCTGGCAACTGCAAAGGTAGTGTCCTAATTTCACCTGGTTGGGAATAACTGATTTAAAGGACAAGATACACCTGTGTCAGGGTTATTTAAACAAATAAAGTAATTCCAGTTACTGTTAATTTGTCATTGTAACACACACCATGTGTTGAACTGTGCAGTGCCTCTAATGTATTTATGCTCTACATACCCTCTTACAATTTCTCTATAGATATTACTTTTGTGTAAAAGCATTGACCTAATGTCTCAGACCATATTTATATCTATTCCAGAGAGTTACCCAAAGTGTAGAGAGGAGTCAGGTTCGAGGGATTGGCTTTGATGCCACCTGCTCACTAGTGGTTTTGGACCAGAGCTTCCAGCCTGTGTCAGTCTGTCAGGATGGTAAGTAAAGCATTTCTGTCCTGAACTTTGAACTTCATACATCTCTAATATTGTTTGCTTCAGGAAAACTTTGCAAAGCACCTTATAAGTACACCTTGTACAAATTATGGGTTATCAAGGGGGGAATAAATATGTTTTTGAGATGTGGATTGAAGATTTTCAGGTCATAAAAAGTGCATTTTGATACGAAACCTTTCACTTGTTGAGATTTGCAGAGACAAGTTGATGCAGTCTAATGTAATGGGATACTTTATTGATCCCTGACGGTAAAACCTCCTCGTCCACAGCGAGGTCAGAGATCAGGGTCACCTAGAAAACAAAACTCCTGGAGTCAGGAGGGATTCTTTTGTTTGTTTTGCTTTTTCATTTTCAAGATGGACTGAGGTCAGGACCCAGATACTCAGGTTAAATGACTGTTGCCTAGACACTACACATATATCGCAGTCAGACCTTTGTTTATCATCTCCTAATAGAGTAATTTAATCTTAGAAACACATGTGGGATATTCAGTCAACACAATATTAATTATTTGGTATATTACATTTTGCTTTTACTAAAACCTTCTATACCCCCTTCCTCTTCTGGTTTTCCCAGGTGACAGACACAGGAACATAGTGATGTGGATGGACCATCGCGCTGAGGAGCAGGCCGCTCGTATAACCAACACCGGCCACAGGGTCCTGAGCAGGGTGGGAGGGGTCATGTCACCAGAGATGCAACCCCCTAAGCTGCTCTGGCTCAAAGAGGTGAGAGGTGAGCAAGGTCAGCATAGGACCACTGACCTCTAGATGTTTTATTGTCGCTGTGTGTATTGGCTGGTCAGCATGTGTGTGGTGTTTCAGTTTCTCTGCCTTTTTCTTGGAAGGTATCTGATAGATGGAAACCTCCTGAAAGTGGTTTGTTGTTAAAGGGATAGTTCACATTTTTTTAAAGTTGGGTTGCATGAGGTGCTTATCCATAGTCAGTGTATGTACCTACAGTAGATGGCGGTCAGGACACCCCCAGTATGGAGAAGGGATGTACTGCTGTGGATTGGAGAAGCAGCAAAATGTATTTTAGCCACCTAAAAAAATAATATCAGTTTTTGTATGCTGTATTTTGTCACCATTTTACCTTGCTGTCTGATGCCATTATTTATGCTGTCTTCAAAGCCACCAGACTCCCTTGACAAAACCAGTAATTTTACCTGGCAGAACACAGGAGTTGCTGGTCTACCGCCGCCTCGATAAGTTAGTTTGTGTTATTGTGTGAGTTTGGTATTTCAAAGGGTTAGTTCGGATTCCCCAAAGTCACAAAATAACACAAACTAACCGATCGAGGCAGTGGTAGACCAGCAGCTCCTGTGTTCTGCCAGGTAAAATTACTGGTTTTGTCAAAGGAGTCTGGTGGCTTTGACAATAGAATTGATAGAGCAAAATAGAGAAAATATTCTTAATGTAGTGTACACATAATCTGATATTTTTAAAGTGGCTACAATACGCTTTGCTGCTGCCCCTGTCCACAGCAATACATTGCTTAGCTTAGCTTTTGTACTCCAGTCTGCTTCTCCAGACTTGCGGCATACTGACTGCCATCGACTGTAGGTAGTACACTGACTATGGGTAAGTACCTCATACAACCACACTTAAAAAAAAACTTTGAACTACTCATTTAAGGTCTGTTGTAATTACTCACTAATCAGGGATTCATTACCACACATGTCTCTTGCCTTTTAATCAGAATCTAAAAGAAAGCTGCTGGAACAAAGCTGCACACTTTTTCGACCTTCCAGACTTCCTGTCTTGGAAGGCAACGGGCTCTTTGACACGGTGAGCTTTGTTCGATGATTGTCACGTTGACTTTATGATAATTTAAACCTTCATCTGTTAACTATTTACATGTGTAATATCAGATTAGCATTAAAATGGTTCACCTTTTTCAGTGACCTACAACTTGTTGTAAGTGGCTACAGTATTATAATAAGGTGTGAGCTGATGGGCTGCTGTGCTGCCCTGTTGAAACTTTATCCTTGTATCAAATATCTGTTTAAGAAAAAGAACTGGGTTGTCCTCTAAAGCAGGGGAATTCCAATAGATGTGTCTTTTATTTTGGATGAACTGTCTTTTGATCCTGTGGCCTTCACCTGTGATCCCATGTTGTACTTAAATGAGTATATTATAAGACATGTTACACGACTATTCTGCAATGTTTCACAGGTCTTTATGCACTCTGGTGTGTAAATGGACGTATTGCCCCCCAGAGGGATGGGATGCTGGTTTCTGGACTAGCATTGGACTGGAAGATCTTCTGGAAAACAAGTTTTCAAAAATAGGTAAAAGACATTAACGAACAAAATTTCACTGTAACACTTATAAGAAGATCAGAAAATACTGATAAGGAATTTCATGGTTCATTGTCTGATCTTTTCAAGCACAAATTTGACTCAAGAGTTCTTTAATTATTTACATGTAAGCTGTGTTGTTTTCTGTCATCCAGGCAGTGCGACGTGTTCTCCAGGGAGCCCACAGGGAGACGGCCTTACTCAGGAGGCAGCAGCAGATCTGGGTTTGGAGCCAGGAACTGCAGTTGGTGCTTCCCTCGTTGATGCTCATGCAGGAGGTCTTGGTATGACACCCTAAACCATTATTTTTTCCAAATATATCTAATTTTCTAAGGTGTATTAGGTAATTCTGCACGTTCCATGTAGCTTTAAAGTTAATCGTTTTTATAATATGAACTCCTAAACTGTAAAAATTGAGATATCCTGCCACACCTTGAGACTTCAAAAGACACCAAAGAAAGGAGGAAGGCAGAAGATTACATGCTTATGTCAAAAGTTGACATTCTGGTTCAGGGCGGGTGTGGATTGTTCATACATCACAGAGCAAAAAATAAACTCAAAACTTCACAATTAGGTAAATTATGATATTTTTCTGTGCACAAGCATGAAGTGTAGCATAACTGTGGTGATGGAGAAGGTCAGAGGCTGATTAGGCAAAAGCTTATCCAAATCTGGAGAATCCTGTTCATCTAATTACAGCCAATAGTTTTCAGTATCTTGTGCACAGAGTTGAAAGTTTTCACCTGAGGGAAGCCTTTCAAGTGTTCCAAAAGCAAAAAGTTCATTGAAAGTCTAGTTTTCATCTGCAGTCCCTTCACCAGCTGTAAAAAGGCATCCTAGAAAAATTAAAAACAATAAAATACAGCATGTAAATGGGTCAAAACGTTTTGCATTATAGCAAAAAACACATCACATATAATACAGTTATAGACAAAATCCACTATCACATGTTAAAGTTAAATATTACATGTATCAGTGTTCACGTCCTTGGGTGTCAACAAGCCATTTCTTGGCATAAAACATAAACGAGTGATGTTAGGTATCTGACAGACTGCCAGCCCAACAAACTCTACCAGCTTTAATATTTTTGGCAAAAAATAAACAAGATGTAACAAACAAACATGTTTGAAAAGTGACTAAATGCTGCTGCTGTATACTGTATGTGTGAGCACCTTACTAGCTTCAGAGCAGCAGCAGACCGTTCCCCTGGTTCAGAAATAAAAAACATCTGGTTTTGTTCTGGGAGATAAACTGCTCATGAACTCTGACCTCTGACCTCCGGCTGTGACTTCTGCCTATCACACATTGTCGTATCAGTCAGAGGCTAAAACACGCTGCACTTTTAGTTGTCGTGCGTGTCACAGTGCGGCACGCCCCCTGACCTGTGCGCACGGATGAACCTTCCACCTTAAACTCAAACCAGCTTGACAAACATTATTCCAGCAGTTAGTGTCACTGCTGAATTCTGTGTGAAGGTCAGAGAAGCACTTCAAAAGGATTTTAAGCTTTTCATCTGCAAGTCATGATGTGATTTGTCACTGACGGGGCTCAAACAGGAGTTTTGTGAACATTGTATCAGACGACACCTAAAAATATTCATGTGCTTTTTCCAATATAAATTCTGATGTTAATAAAATCTGATTAAAATGTGTAATTTGTGCTTTTCAGGTGTGATAGGTGCAGACGTAAAAGGCTTTAACTTGCCCTGTGAGGACCAGCCCATCACCTCACGCATGGCCATGATCTGTGGGACGTCAACCTGTCACATGGCGGTGAGCGGTTTACAGCGACATTTCACCTGCTGTGTGACTTAAACATGCATCATATTTGTAGGGAATTTTTATTGTATGAGGATTTACAGGTCGACTCCATCTGCATTTTTTGTGACAAACGGAAACGCCACCTCAGCCGTTAGCAAAAAGCAGTAAGTGCTGATATAATAATAACTGAAATGACCACGCAAAAAAAATCAATATCCATTTAAGTATACGCTATATGTAGAATATTTTCACCACTTTACCTTGCTGTCAGACAACACTGTCCGGCGGGGGACTGAAGCTGCTTTAACGCGATCTCTTTAAAGCCACCAGACTTCCCTCTGTAGTTAATTTTGAAGATCAGTAACACACACTTGACCCTTCCTTAGTCCCATCCCATTTTGTTCTGTGCTCCAGTAACTCTTACGCAAGCTTGGAACCTGGCAGAACCTCAACTTTACTGACACAATATGTTGTATATAGTCACATCTTAAGTTAGTTCAGTCAGAGAAAACTTTTTAACGGTATTATATTTGGCGGTATGGCTGCTTTCTGGGGCCTCTCTCCCCTTTCTCAGGCCTACGCAGAAAGCCTAAGGCAGAGAGAGCACACCTCTCTGCCCTTCCATACGTATATAAGGGAAGCCTAAGGCAGAGAGAGCACACCTCTCTACCCTTCCATATGTATATAAGGGAAGCCTAAGGCAGAGAGAGCACACCTCTCTGCCCTTCCATGCGTATATGAAAAAAGCCTAAGGCAGAGAGAGCACACCTCTCTGCCCTTCCATGTGTATATGAAGAAAGCCTAAGGCAGAGAGAGCACACCTCTCTGCCCTTTCATGCATATATGAGGAAAGCCTAAGGCAGAGAGAGCACACCTCTCTGCCCTTCCATACGTATATAAGGAAAGCCTGAGGCAGAGAGAGCACACCTCTCTGCCCTTCCACGCACTTACGTGGAAAGCCTGAGGCAGAGAGAGCACACCTCCCTGCCCTTCCATGTGCCTACATAGAAAGCCTGAGGCAGGGAGAGCAGCAGCAAAGACCCCCCAGGAACAGAACAGAGCAGCATCAATGACAAACGGAAATGACATTGATAAGTCAGACACAGCATTAAAAGGAGGAGCTGGGGTGGAGGCGGGTTGCAAAGCGGCTTGCAGAGGAAGCAGCAACAGTAGGCAGGCCAGAGCATTTTAAATAGGGTGCCCTGAACGAGATTTGCCAACTGGTTGCATAGAAAGGAATCATGTGATCTATCAGCTGACTCCCTTCCATCAATCAGCTGCTCCATCAGTTGATTGGCTGTTTGAGATCAGCTGATGTAGCTGGGATGAGAGCTGAGCTTGATATCATGTCCTGCCTCAACTAACGCCAGGCTCAATTTCATGCAGGCAAAGCGTTAGCTAACTAGCTAGCTAACATATAAATATATTAAGAGGAGTTAGCTTAATGTCAGTATTATCAGTATTATCAGTATCATCATCCAGGTTTGCTTCCTCCTCATTTCTGTTACAACATTAAAGAGGTTTGCTCAAGAACAGATAGGATCATGGCTGACATAATTTTAAGATGACATGAATTTTTGTTATCCAGTTCAAGGCTAACCTTCCTTCCTAACTAAAATATTTGATTTCTCATTCATGTGCATCAGATCAGCGAGCAGCCTCTGTTTGTGCCCGGAGTGTGGGGGCCCTGCCTGTCCGCCATGGTGCCCGGCCTGTGGCTCAACGAGGGAGGACAGAGTGCGACAGGACGGCTGGTCAGTTCACTGTCGAGCTTTATGCAGGATTTTACTGAGCTGCTTTTTGCTGAGCAGCAACAGAAAACTGTGGAGACAAAATGTAAACAGTCCATGTGTAAATGGACCCAAATGACACCCAGATGTGAACAACTCATCCAGCCACATAAACAACGTTTGAAAGCAGTGTGGTTATCTCACAACATCACTTAAAGCTCCAGTAACTTCACGTGGGAATTTGTAAATATTTTGTGGACTTAATGTTTAACCAGTCATCAAAAATAACTGATAAACAATAATAATCAGCAGTTGCATCTTCACAAGCCTTTTTGTCATCAGATGTGTTAAACTGTGTTGCTCTCTACTCCCTCAGATCGACCACATGGTGAAAGGCCACGCCGCCTACACCCAGCTCCAGGAAGAGGCACGGCAGAGGTCAGCTGATGCTTCTAGTGCTGCTGCACCTCCCAAAAAATGTTCAGGCACAGCTGTCATCCCTGGTCAGCTGTTTAGTAAGCTTTGGAAAATTAAGAAGCTTAGTAAGATTGAGTTTTCTATGCAACTCGATGATTCTGTGGAAGCTGCAAGTGAAGGAATTTATTATTTAATTGTCCATGTTTGCCCACAGACATGGCCGACTGGAACGCTTAACTAGCCACTGTTAATGTTATTAGTGACACCTTTGCTTTTCCTTTCTGTGAAAAAATCCTGCAGCATTAATGCAACTTTAATGTTATTTAATTAGACTGGGTTCTTCATTTGTTATTTGTCCCAGATGTCCTGTTACGGGCGAGAACATCTACAGCTACCTGAACAGCCACTTGAGTTCAATGGCTAACTCCCGCTCTGCTGTTGACCTGCTTGGCTCCAGTCTTCATGTTTGGCCGGACTTCCATGGGAACAGGTCGCCCCTAGCTGACCCCTCTTTGAAGGGCATGGTGAGGGAACATGTGTCAAGGCTTCACGTGACACATGACACAACATATTATTGATCAAATCATGGGTTTATAAGTTTACTTACTGAACTACCCTACAGAGGTGGAAAGGTCATTGCAGACCATCTTATAACTTTTTAAATATGCTTAAGTGGTCCAATTTAGTTATGTCTAATAATTTTGGTATATAAATCTATATTTCCAACACACCAAAACAATCTAGACTGACACATAGCACTACAGGTGAGAGGAAACGTATGTATTTTTGATTTTTGGGTGAACTGTCCCTTTCATAAAGTACATGTGTCAGGTAAAATGAGTACACAGACATGGTAGTAGCATTGTTTGCTCTCATTAGGTCATCCTGTGTGCAACTAGCACCATAAACCACTTCCTGTGGCATGGATCCAAAAGGTGCATGTGTAAACAACAAACACATGATCTTTTGACCATGTGTGTAGAGTTTTTTCAAATGTATTTTTGGCACTTTGAGCACCACAAGCCGAGTGATATCTAGTCCCATTATACTGGAGAGAAGGCAGACATCTCTACGGCTGATATCTCCAACACTCTGCAACTCACGCCAAAACAATTGAGCTTGATAAGTAGCACTACAGGTAGGAAGATAAAAGGTACAATATTATGACCTCCTCCGCCGCCGTCGCCATGTTAGCTGTTGTCAGAAATTTTGACTCTGCCCTCTTGTGCAATCTGGACGCAAGGTTTGTGGGCATTGACGGTTACAGTGGTTGAAATGAACGGATCTGTTTTTGTACACAAAGGGAGTATAAAGAACCTTATGAGGAATGTATGCGAAAGGAAGTGTGCATCTACTGCTAGCTCACCTAGCACCACTGAGCTAGCTAACATTACAACTCAGCTGAGGAGGATGCCATCAGTGTTCACATCTCATGTTGTTGCAAGCATGAGGCTTTTGTACATTAGTAGATGCACACTTCTGTTTACTCCATCCTCCACTTGCTAAGATAAGATAAGCTAAGCTAAGCTAAGCTAATCACCCACTGGCTCCAGCTTCAGAAATAAATAACTGTATTTCCCAAAATGTTGATGATGCTGCTAACTTCACAAAGCACCACAAAGTGCGTCACAGCAGAGCCACTGCCATGATTTCTGTGTTCAGTAAGCTGATTATTATTTCTGAGCTGTATCTGTAGATCCAGGGTGCAGAGAACTGTTGAATATTGTTTTGACTGAATCACTGGATACCAGACCCTCAATTACAGCTGTGCTTTCACCAAACCTCTCATTCATGAATGCACCCCTCTGGTGACTCTTCTTATTCAGCACTGAGCCATTTTTGCATGAATGACTCGTTACTGTTTTGCAGGTGATCGGACTGCCACTCTCCCAAACCTTGGACGACTTGGCCCTGCTTTATTTGGCCACTATACAAGCACTCGCTGTGAGTCTGCTGTGTTTGATTTGTTACTCGGCAACCCACAACATTAAAGTGCGAAGATACTTGTAACCTCACCTCCCTTTTATTTTCGTATGCGGTTTCAGCTTGGTACGCTTCATATTCTGGAGGCCATGAAAGAAGCAGGACATGACATCAGAACCCTCTTCCTGTGTGGCGGGTTGAGCAAAAATGCCCTGTTTGTCCAGATCCATGCCAACGCTACAGGTATGATGACAGCTCTAATACTGTGAATGACAGTTTAGCTAAGTAGACATTTTGCCCCAAAATATAAATTAATGGTAACCCAAAAACTTTACGTTCAGTTTTCAATGTTGTCCTCCTCAGGTTTGCCTGTGGTGCTGCCTGACCAGACGGAGGCTGTGTTAATAGGAGCAGCAGTCCTGGGTGCATGTGCATCACAGGACTACAGCACCATACAGGTGAAGTCACACACAGACTCATACTGTATATAAACTAAGGTCATAAAATTGACAGAGGCTGAGGCAGAAAAGGCATTTGACATTTAATTTTGGGGATTTTTTCATTCTGTTTCTATACATTAACCAGTATCTTCATGCTGTATATTGGCATGTGTGTTGTTTTGTACCTCTGAGTGAGCAGCTTTGTGTGTGTCGCATTAAATAGCTTGGTTCCAAAAAGCATTAAGATGTTTGTATATATACAAAAACACTGGATTCTACATTTCCTAACTGGTTAATATTTTATCAGACTGCCCCTGCCGTCTAAATACCCACTTTTTGCAAACCGCACACCTCCAGTTTGTAGTGCAGGCTTACTGTTAAAATATTTAAATCTCAAGCCAAACCTGAAATAACATTTTTTCTCCTGAGCCACAGAAGACATTAAACAAATGTTTCCACAGTCTGAGTAGTGCTCCCATGAAGCGTAAACTGAACTTAATGGGTGATGTGCTCCTTTAAAAAGTGTTTATTTTTCAATATATTTAGCAGTTTGCATCCAATTTTTTTTATTTTGTAGTCTAATAACATTGACCTCAAGCCATATGCATGCAGCAAAGATCTCATCATCACTGACTCGATGCTTCCATCTGCTGGGTGGAAGCAAAACACAAAGTGCACAGCTCTGCTTGCTTCAGCTACAGACAAAATTTGTGCTCAATGTGTTGAAGATATAAAGTGATTATTAAATATTTTTTGCTTGGTAAATCTATCATCCCTCTGTGTCTCAGTCCCAGAGCTCGGAGCACAAGAGAACGGCAAGCCTTTAAGCCAGTTATACTAAAAATAAGACGTTATTGTTTGGACTAGGCTGCACCTGTCAGCCCATTTTCAGCCATAACTACTGCAGGCAGTTGTTGTGTCTGATCCTCTGAGCTGCACACAGTCAACTGGCTGGATTTGGTCGGTTCAGACAGCAGAGAGGCCCTACACTGCATTAGTCATAAACTCGGCCACACCAAAACCACTGCAGTTGGCTGGTGTTATTACTATAACTGGGTCACGGTTGGCCTCAGACTGAATGTGTGTAGCATGATTTATTGAGTGATGTTTGTCTTTGCCATCTGTGTTTTAGGAGGCGATGGAGAGAATGGCGAAAGTGGGGAAAGTTGTTCGGCCTGATCGTGAACTCCAGAGGTGAGAAGGATTTAGGTGAAAGTCATGGGTGCTGTAATGGTCTGTGGGATAGTAACATAAATGGATCCAGTACATATGATGCTCAATTCAATAAAAATGCAACATATCTGCAATTATTATAAAGAAAAAAATTTGGCTTCTTCAACAACTTGCCTTTCCGCAGAAACCATTTCCATGTCTCAGTTTAATACTGATGCCCCTATATGACCTACAGAAGCAAACAAGACCATCAGTAAGAAGGTTATTTCAATATAGTTATACTTATGCCTGTTCCTGAGTCACATTCCCTTTGACATCAGACGAACCAGTTTACATAACACAGACCAGAAAAACCTACATTTACATTTTCCCAGGCAAAGTTTAGCAGTGCGACTTACATTAACCAATCAACCGGAAGCAGGAGGAGATTTGTCTTTTAGAGAATTTTATTTGTGACGTTATATTTTGTGTTTTTGGCCAGTACTGGGGCGGGATCAGCAGGGAGAAAAGAAATGAAAAATAGATAAATACAAATACATATATAAAACCATCAACATAAACCACCGCACACTGAACTGATGGTAAAAGTTGCTTCTTTCTGTCACTCGTTTCCAAACCAAATGCACGTGCTTGCCGGTGTAAGATCTTTGCGACATGTGGTGACAAGTGGTGATACTCATTGAAACACCCTTTTCCTATTCCTGCTGCCTCTAATGGAATTTACCAGAACAGTGGATCCCAATTGGTGGGTCGTGGTCCAAAAGTAGGTCGCAGGTCCACTCTGAATGGACCACAGTTTACTCACAAATGTATCAAGTTTGTAAAAAACACACTTAATTTTAAAGAACAGTGAATTTCCAGCACAGAGCTTTCATTTTGAAGTGCTGTTTCCTGCTGTAGAGTGAGTGAATAACGGACAGCTACTTGACAGAGACAGCAAACTAGCTCGACAACATGGCCAAACGCAAGTATGACGCTGAATAATTAAGCTGTGTTGACCTTGAGCTAATGACTAAGAGGAAATCTGGACCCCATGGCTGGACCAGTTGGGATCCATTGTGCTAGAATTTACCATCGCTTACTCAAAACAACCAATCAGAGCCCAGGAGTCTCTAACGCAGCAGTCTATTTCTCTCTGCTCGTGAACTATGGTCAAACTGTCAAACTCTACAGTGCTGGTCAAATATCAATGAAGATTCTGTTAGTGCTTTGCTTATTTCTCACCTCAGATGTTTTCATAGTCATATTTTGGTGTACTGTTTAGCTGTAAAATAAGAAAGAAAGTGCTCCAGCTGGTGGGTGGTGTTTTGTTTTGGCTTCACTGTTTCCAACATGGCAGCCAGGTCACAATCTTTCTCATTTTACAGCTAAACAGTACACTAAAATATGTTTCTTAGTACATCTGAGGGGAGAAATAGGCAAAGCAGTATGAGAATCTTTATTCATATTTGATCAGTGCTGCCTTGTTTGACAGTTTGGCCGAAGTTCACAAGCAGTGACTGACATGATGACAGCTGTGTTAGAGACTACTCGGCTCTGATTGGTTGTTTCACATGCGTTAAGTCCAGTAGAGGAACATGATTTTTGTCTCATTTAGTGCTGTGTGGATATAGTGACAGTTTCACCAAAAATGACATGCGTACATGTACGCAATTTGAAAATATATATTTTAAGCTTTTATTTTTATTTCTTATGTGAAGAAAATTGTATTGCTTTTTAAATATGTAATGGTGCAAAACAACCCGTATAGATATATAGATTGATTGAGTTAGGAGTAACCAAAATGTATAATACTGACCTTGCAGCACAGTCAGGGTCACTATGTTATGAAGTCTTCATGTTTTATTACAGTGAAAACTGAAACGTACAGTTCTGTGTGTCACATTTGTGTAATCATTTTCTGCATTTCATACTTTCCTCAGCTTCTATGAGAGAAAGTACAAAGTGTTCCTGCGACTGTTCGACCACCAGAGGGAGTACCAGGCCATCATGAACCAGAGATGATGACACTGCTGCTGGGAGGCAGCCGAGCTGGAAGTGACTCTCTAGTGACGTAATAGTGATGACAAATCCGACACGCTGGAAACGTGAACAGAAGTCTTAACCTTGCTGCTTCTCCTGATATTTTTTAAAGGTCCAGTTTTTATTTTCTTAATAACCTGGAGGACAGCAGCTTTCTGAGGTTTAATATCTGTGGTTTAGTTACACATGCAGGGGTTCAGACCACAGTAGATAAGACCTCTATGGAGACTTCATGCAGCTGTCTGCCCTTTAGATGCTGCAGTTTCACCCAAACTGTCAAGGAGGATGCAACAGATTTTACAGTCGTTGACTTGCCAGCGGCCCCTCAGCTCCATCCAAAGTCAAATATCATCAAGTCTACTGTCACCATCAAATGTATTTTAATAAATAATTAAAATGATAGAACTGTGCCCATGCCTTTCACTGTCACTCCAACCCAGTGTGTTTTAATATATAATTTAGTGTGCTTCATCTCATTCATTTTTAAGCACCCTGTCCCTTGTTCTGTCTCCGCCGTATTCTCATTCCTCCACTTCCTGTTTGTAACACCTTCACTGTCCTTACTCTCTCTCCCGTCTGGTGGTCACAGAGAGGAGCCTGTCGCCAGCATTTCCCAGGATCAGAGTTGATAAGCTCTTCACTGATGCCGTCGACACAGTGAGGGGGGAACGCCAAATCCTGCACAGCTGAGTTAACAGCCGCCTTCAAACAGAACCACCATATGATAGAGAGGAAAGAGGGGGCCGAAGCTTTACAAACTCTTGCAGGTGCTTCTGAACAGTAGTGTCCAGAAGTTACAACAGAGCGATTTCAGTGTCTGATAGTCATTCTTTAGGCTTAAAATTTACCTTAAGGCTTTTATTGTCCCACACAGGTGACATATGTACATAAACCATTAGAGTATAGATACAGTAAATCCATAAGACGTTAAGTGAAATATGTAGTCCATCCTGCCAAGAACAATTCAAGTGATAGTAATCAGTTACGTAAAAGTAGACAATTAGACATGTACTGAACACTTTGTAACTCACTGTGTTTAGAGGTACATTTCTCCCTGAATTCAAACACATACATTCCTCATAAGGTTCTTTATACTCCCTTTGTGTACAAAAACAGATCCGTTCATTTCAACCACTGTAACCGTCAATGCCCACAAACCTTGCGTCCAGATTGCACAAGAGGGCAGAGTCAAAATTTCTGACAACAGCTAACATGGCGACGGCGGCGGAGGAGGTCATAATATTGTACCTTTTATCTTCCTACCTGTAGTGCTACTTATCAAGCTCAATTGTTTTGGAGTGAGTTGCAGAGTGTTGGAGATATCGGCTGTAGAGATGTCTGCCTGCTCTCCAACATACTGGAACTAGATAGCACTTGGCTTGTGGTGCTCAACGTGCCCAGTTACTCAAGATAATCCAAACCTTTTTTGTAAGCAGTTTCATGTAGGGACTGTTTTCTTTCTACTGAATTTAACCCATTAACGGTATCACCCCGCAGAAGGAAGCGTGCATCTACTCATGGACGAGAGACTAGTGCTGTAATGTTAGCTAGCTCGGTGGTGCTAGGTGAGCTAGCAGGTGCACACTCAGGTGTAGTTTGGTAGAAAGAAAATAGTTCCTATTTTTCCTCATATCTGTAGTTATATTTATCAGTGTAAATAGTTTTGGTGCGAGTTGCTGAGTGTTGGGAGATATCGGAGACGTCTGCCTTCTCTCCAATATAATGGAACTAGATGTCACTCAGCTTGTGGTGCTTAAAGTGCCAAACAATACATTTGAAAAACTCAACATCAATGTCTCTTTCCAGAAATCATGACCTGGTTACTCAAGATAATCCACAGATCTTCTTGTGAGCAGTTTCATGGAGGAACTATTTTCTTTCTACCAAACTACACCTGCCAACTGTATCACGACACAGAAGGAAGTGTGTATCCTCCGCTAGCTCACCTAGCACCACTGAGCTAGCTAACGTTACAGCTCAGCTGAGGGGGACGCCATACATTTTTACATCTTGTGCTGTCACGAGCATGAGCCTCTCATCCATGAGTCGATAAGTGCTTTCTTCTGCGCAGTGATACAATTGGCGGGTGTAGTTTGGTACAAAGAAAATAGTTCCTACATGAAACTTCTCACAACACGGTCTGTGGATTATCTTGAGTAACCAGGTCATGATTTCTGGAAAGAGACATTGATGTTGAGTTTTTCAAATGTATTTTTTTGGCGCTTTGAGCACCACAAGCTGAGTGCCATCTAGTTCCATTATACTGGAGAGAAGGCAGACAATGTTATGGCTGATATCTCCAACACTCTGCAACTCACACCAAAACAATATAGACTGATTCATAGCACTACAGGTAAGAGGACACATGTATTTTTGATTTTTGGGGTGGACTGACCCTCTAATAAGATACACACGATCTTTTGATCATCTGTGTATTTTTTAACCCTGATAATATCACTGAACTCTTTAATAATTAAAAATATATGTTCTCATCTAAACCCTGAAGAAGAGCTTGGTGCTTGAAACGTCGCCTGGTGGTTGTTTAAGGTCCAGTGTGTAGGATTTTGCGGATCTAGCGGTGAGGTTGCAGAACTGAAACTTCTCCTGTTTGCCAAGCGTGCAGGAGAACTACGGTGGCCAAAGTGAAAGCGCGAATGGCTCGATGTAGAGTAGGTGTTTGGTTTGTCCCTTCTGGGTTACTGTAGAAACAACATGGCAGACTCTGTGGAAGAGGACCCGCTCCGTACATAGATATAAACGGCTCATTCTAAGGTAACAAAAACATGATTTTTAGTTTCCTGTGATTATAAACAAATGAAAACATAGTCATGACTATTACATTCTATATCTGTCAATAGAGGCCCCTAAACTCTTTCCTCTGTCCAGCTCCTGATATTTAGCGTCTGGATGTGCGTGCATTTGTAAATGCCTGCCTTTCCAAAAAACAACCCCCCTTAAGAAAAGTAGACCAAGCACTGCAGCTTTTATTTCTGGAGTTATACATACTGTAACATTTAGTAAAGTCCCACATATTCCCTTAAGGCACTGGTTTTTATTCCTTCCATTTTGTCACAACTGGCCTGCTGACTTGTTTATCTACCTGGTAGGGACAGAAACCAGCCATACTCAAAGTCTTTCAGATCCAATATTGAGAGCTGCTGTGACATGAGTGAGTGTTGAATATTAGTGCTGTCTGTGCCTGCGCTCATTTGTGGGGTGTGTAGCGCAGGTACTTCTTGCCAGAGGGCAGGTCTTTGGTGTAGACACCAGCTGGGAACAAAGACGCAGCCTCCTCCTCAGACATGGCGGGAGGGACCATCACACAGTCTCCGGGCTGGAGGAAGAAAAGAAACTGGGTTATTCTGCTTGGCAGCAGGTCACTTCCTGTTTCTGTAATCTCTGTAGTCAGCTGCTGAACCGATTGGTACAAACTGAGGTCACTTTCAAAGGTGTGACTTACCCTCCAGTCGGCAGGTGTGGCAACTCGTTTCCCCGCCGTGAGCTGGAGCGAGTCCACCACTCGCAGAATCTCATCAAAGTTGCGTCCAGTGGTGGCTGGGTAGAGGAGCGACAGCTTCAGCCTTTTGTCAGGGCCAATGATGAACACCTACACACAAACAGAGGGATGGATCCTAACAATAACTCACCAACGCTCATGCCTATGGAATGATTATTAACCTTTATGCTGTCTATAAAACAGGGAAATCATATTGTGATTGTGAAAGCTCTTACACAGCGGGCAGTGAGCGGCAGGCCGTCTTTGTCCTTCTCATCTGGGTCCAACATGCCCAGGGCCACTGCCAGCTCCCGTTTACCGTCCGCTATGATGGGAAAGGGCAGCGAGCAGCAAGAAGCCTCCTCACAGTTGTACGCCACAATGTCCTGGTTAGTACAGAGACACAACCCCTTAGTTAGATGTTTAAGCCAAATCAGTTTTAGACTGATGGAGCTCTGTTGTCTCTTAGAAACATCTAGTAGTAATACTGTTGGTGCTGCTGTTGCTAAGGGAACCAGATCGCTTTCTGTTTCCCTCAGAGTCCAGTCTACTATAGTTACTGCAAAGAACTTACATTGATAGTCTTTGGTAACTGGAGAAAACAAAACCACTGTCTTCTTCCTGTTTTGGTCGCGCAATAGTTGATGCACTTCCTTTGTGCTGTAAATGCTCATTTAGATCTATTAGAAATGTTGAGAGGCAAAATTTGACCTAAAAGGCTGTGTTACCTGCATTATGAGGCTAAAATATGTTTTGCGGCTCCACCAAAAATGGCTCTTTTGATAGTAAAGGTTGCCGACCCCTACACTGTGATGCCTAGTACGTCCTAAACACCCTGTAACTATCACACCTTGGTCCAGCCGTGGTGATCCTCCAGGCAGTCGACGGACAAGGCGATCAGTTTAACGCCGCGTTCACTGAACTCACTGCTCAGCCTGGCAGCCCGACCCAGCTCTGTGGTGCACACCGGGGTGTAGTCTCTGGGGTGGGAGAACAGGATTCCCCACCTGGACATGAAGAGAGAGACACCAGTGAGTTCACTGTCAGGTGTTTGTCAGGGTCAGCACCTCTGAAATGAGGAGATGCAACATGAGGTTTTACAAACAGGTTTCAGTCTGACTCTGTTTGCTCTCATCAGACATAAATATCTCTAATATTGCGGTTGCTGCTTATTGTTGGTTTGCACAATAGGATGGAGCTGAGAGATGCAAGAATCTGACAGGATGTGACAACTGTGTCACAGAGGGGAGTTTTTTCATGTTGTCATCAACGTGATTGTGCAACGTGGACAGGTTTAGGTTTGACCTCTGACCTGCATGCTCTGCTTCCTTTGATTTGGATCATGTCATTATCGGAACAAGAGCCAGATGATCTGCTCATAAACAGATTAATTTATCCACCACGTTATATGTTTTAATGACATATGCACACAGTGGCCACAATGCTGTATGTGTCACAGTCGAAGGTCTAAAGCAGAAGTCAGAGAGCAGTAACAGGAACTAGAGGCAATCTCTCTCTCCCTCTCTGAGGTGAGCTCAGTTCTCGATAAGCCTTCATAAATCACCACAAATAACAACATTCAAGAAGCCTACTTACGAATCACCGAGAAATTCGTGGAGTTTAATTTTCCCAGTTGTGGCCTCCGCCTCGAAATCAGGAAACACATCTCCGAGCAGCAGTCCCGGCATATTCAGTGTGAGCGTGGGGGTGTTGCGTCTGTGCAGCAGCGGCTCTGGTGACAGATGCGCACAATGAAGAGGAGGCGGAAACTTCCCCCTCAACAGGCTACTCTATTTACACAAGCGTGCACTGTAAACTGCACAGGACAGCACACAAAGGACCGCGGTGTGACTCATATTGTGGTGCGTTCAGGTTCCGTTTTGATTGATGGCTACAGTTGTATCAAGGTCTCCAAATGACCAATTTACGCACGCTGACGGCCCGGTTTCCCAAAGGTGTAACTTTGGTTTGAGTAAGTGTGTGTGGGGGGGAGGTGGACACAATAAAGTCCAGAGATAAAAAATATATTTTAATCCCACTTCCTGCATTTCTACATGTAGCCTACATTTAGTGGTTATGGTAACCAAAACAAAATCCAGGAAATAGATAAATGGGTCATAATGCTAAATAAGTCCAGTCAATCTGTGGTTTGACCCAGGGAAAACTGCAATAATAATAATTACATTTTTGTGATCTCTTGGGACATCCAAACAAGATACTAAATAGGTGATTACAGCCCTGCTATTCAAATAAATGCACTGCTTCTCTAAATATTGAAATGCTGAATTTATGACTGGATTGCTCAATAAAACAAAAGCACATTCTCATGTACACACACACACTTTCAAAATCGTATTATTTCTGTGTACCAGTAAAATCATGCTTAATATGCTACTGTTTGGCAAGCTGTCAGATTCTGTCTGAGAATGTGAGTTAAGCTGCTGTTTTTGCTCTGATGTACTCCAGAAAACGCCACAGAGGACAAGCATAGTCAGCATATTCAGCTCAACTCAACTTTATTTATAAAGCACCTTTCATACAAATATGCAGCCCAAAGTGCTTCACATGGCAAAATTGGAGTGACACAGACACTATTTGAAGGATAACACAAACACCTGAACATAAAGTTTGGCACGACTAGACTATTACAACATAAAATATTAAAAAAGCAAACCAAACAAAACAGAACAAACTAACAAGAAAGATGATTAAAAGTCCATAGAATAAAGAGAAATTAAATAAATAAAAGTGAATTAAAATAAACAGGACGACTAAAATAAGGTAGAAATCAATGGTTAAAACTTATAAATCAAGACTGTGATGTTACTTCACATTAAAAAGCCAGATTAAAAAGATAAGCCTTTGATTTACTTTCAAGAATACTGAGAGAGTTTGTCAATATCCAGAGGCAGTGAATTCCACAATTTAGGGGCATAAAAACAGGAAGTGCTCTCACCAGTAGTAGTAATAGTCCAGTCGATCTAACTCAAAAATGGGCCCAACCTAGGAGAAATTGCAGTAGTAACGTTTCATAGTTTCATCCACCTGCATCATATATTCAGTGGAACACTATTTTTTTATGGTCAAAAGCAAAGTTTAACATTTTACAGAGACATGGTCTGAGTGAAATGATGATAATATTGGAGGGTCAATGTACACCTATCCAACATATTTGGTGTCTTTTACTAAGTTTTGGGGGTCAATAATTTCAATAAAACACTTTATTAGAGGATATTCTGATTTATCATACCTATATTTGGGGCACTACCACCCAACAACCAAATTTATTTTGCCAAATTTTCCACTTACAGTTTGTGCCACACTGCTGCAATAGTTGTATCCACATCTAACCTGGATATAAATTATTCCTTATGTATTTAGAGTCTATAACATCAAATCCTAGTTTGGTATAAAAAAAACCTCTTTATCTCCAGATGATATTTCAAAATAACAACCCGTCACAGATATCAACCTTCAATGGCACCAAGAGCTAAACCAAAGGATGAAAAAACCAAGGCATGTTTCAAGTTTAAGGTCATAGTCTGCTGATATGCATCATGGCTTTCATGGAAAAACAAATTTCTATGTCAGAAAACTGAATGATATAATATGCTTTGTAACCTAATTTTACTTTTTTACTTTGTTTGGATTTTTTTTTTTTAAAGGTCATTTTGGGGTAAGGGTACTGCCTAATTGCACATATACATTAACCCATTGAAACCTGGAGCAACATCCCTTTTCTTGTGCTGCTTTTGGACGCGTTTCACAAGTATTTAAACATTTGAACCTCGAGCAAATATGTTTTTTACAAAATTATTTTTAAAAATGTAAAAATGGTGCCATTTGCTATGGGCTATATGCACTCAAAAATGCAAACCCATCGCTGTCATGATTTTCTCCTCTTTTCTTTTCCTTTTTTTGGTTAAAATTGTCAGTAGCAATAACAAAATTCTGAACTGAAGTATATCACAATACTAGAACCACTAGTAATAATAACGGCAATTTTGGTTGGACATTTTAAGCATGTTTGAGTATTGGGGAGTGGCCGTTTCCTCAGGGGACTCATCTCCCTCAGTATTTAGAACATAAAAGAGTAGTATAAAAGTATAAAGCATAAAAGTAGCAGAGGACTTTTATTTTGACAAAATGAAAGGTAATTACTGCATAAATTGATGCAGAAAAGGCACAAATTGGTGCATAAAAATGTATAACAATGATCCCCACATTTCCTGGTGGAGGACCCCCTGGTTCTTATGTGGGCCCCCCAATGTTGAACAAAACCTACTCCTTGTTATTATTATAGTTGAGAAGTTACACTTCAAAAAACAAAAACCACACACTGAAAACCCCATGCTATTTTAATTACGCATGAATTGAAAGGGTGATGTAGCCACGTGACCAGAGCAGTCCAGTTCTGAACTGGTCAGATTTTAACCCCTGTATCCGGACTCTCCAGTTTGCAGGATGTTTTGCGTCTGAGCGCAGCAGGATTAAAGTGTTAACTGGACACAGGTGGTCGATAGAGAAGGGCGGATACATTACTGTGGACACTTGGTCAAACGAAAATGTCCTCACCACCGTTCAGACGGAATAGTTGCCGTGGAGCTGCGTGTGGAAGCCGGGCATCATCTGAGTGCCATGTCCGCCGCCGGGGCTCCAGCTGTTCCTACTTTTCCCCCGGAGCGCAGTCTGAGGACTTTTCCGTCAGTCTGAGCCAGCCGATATTCACTATAACGCTCCGGTTTCTGCTGGCGATAGACCTGTGGCTGTCCAAGAGGCTCGGGATGTGCGCCTGTGAGGAGTCTCCATGGGGCAGCATACGGCCCCTGGTGCGGCTGCTGGAGTTCTCCGGTCATGTCATCCCGTGGCTCATCGGCACTATATACACCCTGCTCCACGGAGAGAGTGTGGAGGAGCAGGAGATCATGCTGAATCTGGCCCTGGGTGAGTGTTGTTTTAGATTTGGGTTATCACGAATGACTCCAGCGGGCCTCTAGGTTTGGATTTCTGCAATCCAATAATGTTGTGCTTTATTTTGTTTGTTTATATTTTAAAGATCCGCTTCTTAAAACTGTCCCCCATGACCAACAGATCACATTTTGATTTATTTAATGTGCACATCTTTGCCATAAGAAAATTATCAAAATTATTACTAAGTTGTGCATTTGGCACGCCAGTTTGGACACTTTAAGTCTGCATAGGAGCACGTCTTTTTTGCGAAATAACCTTTACTGAATAGAGCAGTGATTTATAGAATATAAAATACACACTCTAAGTTGAACCTGTGATGCTTTAGATGTCCGTTTATCCACCTTTATCACCACTTTAAATGCGGGTAAAGCCGGTGCGTTTTTACGCACACTGTGCCAACTCCAACCAAGCGAACCCGGTGGTATTCATCTGTGGTTTGCTGAGCTAAATAATTTGAATTGCTATTGAAATAGCACAACATAACAGTCTAAATCCGCATCAGTCCACCCAAGTATCAAATAATGCATTAGTGGGCTGTTCGTGCGTCCCCGTGACCGAGCGAGAAACCGCATCAGCAGCCATGGAAAGTTTTCTCCTTTGGGCCGCAGCTGGTAGCACCTGTGCCCACTGAGAGACATGCACGTGACAGGGTTGGTGCTTTATTCGCTTGCGCAGATTTTGTGTGTTGACTGACAGCTTTGAGATCAGGTCCTGTGTTGCTGCAGCCTACTGTATTGTGCCTTGGAGAAATTCCACAAGAGCTATTTTGGGCGCATAATAATGCCACTGTGCTCTGGAAATACAGGGGCTGAGGAATGAGAAATTAATGAGGTCAAATGTTTCATGTAATTATTTTTATAGGGGGAGATAACTAATTAGACAATTAAATGATTGTGGCATTGTCACATACAAACCCAGTCACATACACAGAACAGAAATATATATGTAACACCTTTGTTTGCACTCACATCTCTCATGAGTTCAAATGAAAGATCTGAGAGTCTATGCACACAAAAGGCTTATTTCTCTCAAATGCTGTGCGCAGATTTGTCAGTGTTAGTGAGCACTTCTCCCTTGGCAAGAGGATCCATCCACCTGACAGGTGTGGCATAAACAGCATGATTATTGGGATGGTCGCAATGAAAGGTCACGCTCAAATCTACAGTTTGATCACACAACACCGCAGATGTTGCAAGTTCTGAGGGAGCGTGCCACTGGTATACTGACTGCAGGAGGGTCCACCAGTGCTGAATGTTCATTTCAATGCCGTGTTTGTTGTTGCCCCCCGCCAACAACAAACACACAACATTGGGTTTAGGAGTTTAGGAAAAATGATCAGGGTTTGGCTTAAGAATCTTAGGGGACACGAACACCACTCTCCCAGGTGAAAGTCCCACCCACCCCTGTTGACTTTTGCCGCCTTAACTTTCGTCCTTGTCCCGCTGCATTTCCCCCCAACGCCACTGGGCGCTGTTAAACTATAACGGCAACTGGCCGCGTATCATGCCGACATTAAAGGATGCCTTTTTTTGTTGGTTTCTGATACTGCAAGTCACTGTCCCAGCGCCGTACTTCGATGACTTCGAAGTGAGAACAGGCTCTAGTGTCATTTTCATGATTTCGTCGGTTCATCCAATGGACCCCACAACCGCATACCAGCAAAACTCTGAAATGTGTAGATTTACCTTATTTTTATTTTTGGCTTTTAACCAGAACCAAGAAACGTGATTACATCATTCCAGTTTTAGCCTCTTTACACCGGCTCCCAGTATGTTTTAGAATAGATTTTAAGATTTTACTGATTACTTTTAAGACTCTTCATAGTATCTCTTCCAGCTGTATCTCCGACCTCTTAGTACTGTACACACCAGGACGTACTTTGAGGTCCTCGGGCAGAGGTCTTTTGTCTGTTCCAGAGGCCCAGCTGAAAACTAAAAGGCCCCGAGGTTCTGGAACAATCTGCCCGAGAAAATCAGGTCGGCCGAGTCAGTGATCTCTTAAGTCACATTCCTCAGGCCGTTCCTGAACAGTTTTTGCGGTTTGGCATGTTGCATTGTCCTGCTGGGGGGGCCACTGCCATCAGGGAGTGCTGTTGCCATGACGGGCTGTACTTGGTGTGCAACTGTGTTTGGGTGGGTGAAGCGTGTCAAGTGGTATCCATATGAATGCCATGAGCCAAAGTTTCCCAGCAGGACATTGCACTAAGACAGACAGACAGACAGACAGACAGACAGACAGATAGATAGATAGATAGATAGATAGATAGATAGATAGATAGATAGATAGATAGATAGATAGATAGATAGAAAGAACTGAAATAAAATACAAACTGACACCACTGTTGTATATCTCTCCTCACAGCTCTGTTATTGGACCTGCTGTTAGTCAGAGCTGTGAAGACTGTGGTCAGACGGCGCAGGCCCGCCCAGAACCGCTCTGACATCCTCTCCGCCTTCTTCGTGGAGCGCTACTCCTTCCCCTCGGGCCATGCCACACGGGCGGCCATGTGTGCCCGCTTCCTCCTCGCCCAGCTAGTGGACACAGCCTCCATGCGGGTCCTAGTAGTAGGTTGGGCCGCTCTGGTGAGCCTGTCCCGGCTGCTGCTCGCCAGACACTATGTGACAGACGTGGGCTTTGGCTTGGCTATGGGTTACTGCCAGTATAGTCTAGTGGAGAGGTTGTGGGTGACCTGGGACTGCCTGCAGGACCTGCTGCTCCTGCGACTGACGGAGAGGCTCAACAGGGCTTATGATGGACTCTGGATGGCAGATTGGAAACATTAGGTTCGGTGGACTCTGTCTGTGTGTCAGCCTTTATGTACGTGGGGGGAATGTGTAGCATGAGTGTGTGTGTTTCAGATATTCCCTGCTGTTATTTTTATTTTTTGATGATATAAAAAAATACTTCGATATGCTTATATTTTGTGTACATGTATGTGTTTTTATGTACATTTGTGTTTTGTTTCAGAGAGAATGAAGAGGACATTTTGAAATGGATGGTTCGGGTAGTCACTGGCAGGTTGTAGCATATCCCATAAAGATGCACATGTAGCGTGTTTGCACAGTGTTGATGATGCGTGGACGAGTTCTTACAATGCTGAAACCAAAGTTGAATTCAATAGGAGCCTTTTTTTCTTAATAAAAAGACAATTATTTTACTGACATGGTGAGTACGTTTGTGGCTGAGCATACACGCTTAACCACTTTATGAAAACGCCACTGGCACACTTCTTCCTGGTAAAGTGAGAAATTCGTTTCAGTATGTGGTGACACAGCGTCTCATAGGAGGTATGTGGTTTTGTATTGAGCTAAAACAATCCACAGTGGGTTTACTGTATTTGTGTGAACACTGGTGGGGGGAAGTCCGCTCACACTCACCCAAGTTTCCATCAGCTGCTGCAGAGTCTCCTGCCTGTCATTATAATGCATCCCATCTCCTCTTACACTGTTTCTAAACTGTGCCACCATCGTTAACACAGCATTGCAATATACAGGCTGAACTATACAAATATGGGGTTGTGGTTTGTTTGTGGTTTCGCCTTTAAACTGAAACACTGGAGAGCAAACAAGTGTTTTTGCAAGTGCATGACTGAAGTAGGATAAACTCTGGCAGGTTCAAACAGTTGTCCACAGAGGGCAGTGCATAACATGGTTGGTGTTGCAAATGGCAACATGGGGGCTTGTGCACAAGGTTGTAGCTGGTTCAGGGGTTTTTCACCGACACAGGGTGAGGGGTCAGGACGCAGAGATTGAACATGTGCTTACGCCGAGTTTTAAAGCATCAGGTACACAGGCACACATTGCTCAATAAATCTAATCCATCTGTCTGACACATTGCAGGTAAGGAGAGCTATGCTGGGGTGGGGGGGTCTGCGGCTCATGGTAGGTTCAACCTCATCAGATTGGTCTCAGGTGAGGAGCCAGAGGAAAATCAGCACACTAGCCCTTCAGGCTTGGAGGTTGGCTGTGGCGCAGAAACCGCCACCCCTTAAAAAACACACTGTTACAGAAACTACAATGAGCAAAACTATTGACATCAGGCACTTAGTAGACCGCAGCCACCAAAACAGTGGGAGGATGACCGCTCCTGAGGAAAGCCAAAAGGAAATCAGGAGAACATACGAGACCACCAAGACAACACAAGTCCTCAGTGAGATGAAGAGATACCACCTGGACATCCTGGGGATAAATGAAAGTCACTGGACTGGCTTTGGATGCCAAGTGCTGCATGATGGATCTGTCATCCTCCACGCAGACAAGACTGGAACAGGGCCGGATCATGAGAGTCGCCAAAATACACCTGGCTCAGAACTGTGACGCGGGAGTTGGAAAAGATGAACCTGTCGTGGGGATAGGTGCAACATGCTGCCAAAGATCAAATGCAATGGAAAGAGCTCACTGAAGCCTTATGGCCCATAGAGGATGAAGAGGAGAAAGCCTGTATGACAGAAATACATTATTTTTTTCCCAAACAATTTACCTAACCTTAACCAGAAATCTCTTTCTGGTAGAGAGCCCTCTAGGCAAACTTCTCCCAGCTGCGTTTCCTTGTCTCAGAGTCAGTGGTTTTTTGATTGGGTTTTTGGATAGATGCCTTAATAAGGTCTTTAAAAGACTTTCATGTTTTGTTTTACAGCATAAATATGTCAGTAAATACCCCACTTGTGAATTTCTAAGGTTTCATGTGTCTTAAAAACACAGCTTTACAGCCTCGCTGTTGTGGCAACGTTGAAGTAATGTGACTGTAGACTAGTTAGCTAACGTTAGCTTTCTACCTCTGGCAGTTACATGTACACTTCAAAAATCATGAAAGTGGTGTTATTTTTGTGAAGATGACCTTGCTGAGCAAAATGTTTATGAGTATCATAAAAGTTTGTTTGCCACAGAGCTTCTTTTCTGCAGTAATCCAAATTTCAGTGACTAAATCCCATTGGCTTTTCGTTGAGAGAACCAGGGCAACGCTAAAATCTGTGTCAGTGGAGAAAAAAAGTCATCCCTGCAGCACTTTATATAAACTTCCACAGTAAAGACTGATTTTCAACCAACTTTCAGTAGTTAACAGAGGCTAAAAATGTCACACATGCTGAAGAAATATCCCATCAACAATACTAGGTGTGCAGAGCTAGCAACTACTATACAGCGTAAATGGTAGCATTTTAAAGAAGTATTTCACTGTTGGAAAGATGGTCTTTACATGAAACTAGGCTGTCTGTGCAGTAGAAAAACACAAATAGACTACTTCTAGTACCAGAAGGCACTGTGCCGCACCGGACCAATGAAGCTCCACCAGTGAGTGACCTCATGCGAGTTTGACCTTCTATATATATTTGTTTTATATCATTCATTATTATGAATCTATGGTTTTTCTATATGAAACAATATGGTGACTGGCGATTACAGTTAAGACTTACTAAATGTAGTGCCTTTTAACAAAACAAAGTTTCTAAACAAGCCACTGAGGGGCAAACGGATGAACTTGCTCTGGATGTGTGGTCTGGGCTAAGAATAAACCAATGCCCAGTGCGCCTTATGTCTTTGGATTTGACGATCCATTTATTCTCAATACAATATACACATGCTCACCATAACATAGAATGGCAACAGGATTGTCCGTATTTAATCTTTATTCCATTCAGCCAATTCAGTCTTCAATGCCGATACTTTATGCTTACACAACATGCTTTCATAACACGGTCAAAAACTGTTTGCTTCCTTCCCCACACACCTGAATCCACTACCTATGTCCACATCATACATAAATGCTCCGCCATCTGTTCAGTTTCATAACTGCATGTGTATATTTACATCTACCTTGTGTACAGATAAGGAAAAAATAAACAAACAAAAACTATATTATACCTCCAACACCAAGCACTGTATTTTAGCCTCCATTTTTAGAATACAGGAAACAGCATGACGCCCACTTCCTGTTCCCAAAACTTGTATTACAACCAAACAGTGCGCTGAAATATGTTCCTGAATATATTTTAGGCAAAAAAAATAGAAAAGTAACTGAGTATTAGTTTATATTTGATCATCACTGCTTAGTTTTACAGTTTAATCTGATTTTTGAATGATGTTTGTAAGAAAAAGGGGCGGGTTCTTCTCTTGATCCACTTCTACTCTTTGTGTCCGTGTTGGCGGGCATACGAAAATGCGGAAGTACAATTTGTAGTTCCAGCAACAGCCAAAGCACCGAAAAACGACAGTTAGAGCTGAGAGATGAGCAGAGAGATGTGGGTGCTGGCAAGATGGAGGTAAGTTTAACACAGTTCATTAAACACACTAGCCACATTGCTATGGTACAAAACTGGTTGAAAACCAGTATCTCTTTCACAAGGCACTGTAGCATCAGCCAGAGTTAGCATAATGTTAGCCTAGCTAACCACCAAACGGCAATAAGGTGATACCATAAAATATAGGCACGACATTAATATAACCACATAACAGCCTCGAAAACAGTTTATCTAACAGTCTACATGGGACACATCCCCCTAATATTTAAATGATGTGCATTTGTACCCCCCCAATAATAACATGACAGAAGCAGGGGACTTTTGACAAAATGAAAGACATTTACATAATAAATTACTGCTTTAAAGGCACAAATTGCTGCATAAAAATTAACCAGAATGCAAGAAATCAAGTGTTTAATGCTCAACGTCTCTCATTTGTAAAAAGATTTGTTGCTGTGAATATTTTTTAAATTTAAAAGTATGACATAGACAAGCAAGTGTAATTTTAATGTTTTTATTGAGAACTTAAATAACATGATAAATGGATAACAAAAATATTTCTGCTACATTACTGTTTGTAATAACCACTGAAATCATCAAGGACACTATCATGGCTACATTAATCTGCTCTACGAATATATTTTTACCATCTTATTTACAATACTAATAGAAAAAAATAGATTTTAATGAAGCAAAAACATATAGCTTTGCAATAACCTCAGTAAAATGCAAATTATTGTCATTCCTTTGCTCTTGTATCAGCACAGTCCTGTAAACAGCAGTGTCTGACTGTGTTGTCTTTAGCTGCTGCCGGTTCTCGCCCTGCCCAGTGTGACGTCATAGGTGACCATGTGGAAGTTATCCCAAGCGTACAACTTCCTCTGGGCGTGGTTGTAGTCTATCATGCTGTTGTAACGATACTTGTTCTTGAAGGGCACAGCGACAGCCTGCCCCACGCTGGTGGCTGTGTCAAACATATAGTTGATGGTGGTGTTGGGTGCGGTGTAGCTGGCCACCGTGTACAGGCGTCCACACACCATGAAGGCGTTGGCCACTGTGTTCTTCCTGATGTTGGTCTCCCAGCTCTTCTTCACCACCAGGCTCTGGGGGTCCAGCTGGGAAATCACAATCGCACCCTTTGCCTTGCTTGTGCTGTAGATCGCCCACAGGCCCTGTTCATCCGCCGCCAGGTCGATGTCAGTGTAGCCGCCCCATGAGTAAGGATGCTGGCCATGGAAGCCGGCGTGAGGCAGATCCCGGCGTGATGCCAGGTTCTCAGAGGCCACGTCGAAACGGATCAGGGTGCGGCTACGTTTGCGCTGGTAGTAAAGGGAGCCGCGGTACATGGTTGCCCCTGTGCTCTCCATAGGCTCTGGCAGGACCAGGACCTTCATAGGGAAGCCTTGGGTTAATTGATGCATGTCTTCATATGCAAAGAGCTGACGGACGTCTTTACCGACTGTGTCGATGCGCCACACAGTCTTGTTGGTATAATAATGTCCCTGAGGCTCAGGATCCTGCAGCCACACTCCATATTTCCCTGTGATGGTGTCAGCCTTCCTGTGCAGCACAGGGTCTCCCACTGACTGCAGCTCTCCACAGCCTGGAGACAAAAACAGAGAGTTAAAGGAACAGTTCACCCCAAAATAGTCAGCTCCTACTGGCTGTAGAGATGTCTGCCTTCTCTCTTATATAACAGAACTAGATGGCACTCAGCTTGTGGTGCTCAAAGTGCCAAAAAACTACATTTGAAAAACTCAACATCAATGTCTCCTTACAGAAATCATGACCTGGTTACTCAAGATAATCCACAGACCTTGTTGTGAGCAGTTTCATGTAGGGACTATTTTCTTTTTACCAAGCTCCATGCACCAACCACATCAGTGTGTAGGAAGTGTGCATCTACTCATGGACAAGTGGCTCATCCTTGTGAGGTCTGTGGATTATCCTGAGTAACTACATCAAAGCAGTGGTGATCCTAGACTCTGAGGGGGCCCCTAGACAAAGAAGCCCATTGAGGCCCCCATCATCCCCTAGTGTCATTTTTTTGTTCCTCTTCTTCTTCTTTTTCTTGTATTTGTTTTCATTTCTGGTGACCAGGAAAGTATGCTTGTTTGTGGTGACGGTTACACCTAACATATGTATGAAAATCACAGGTAGCTAGCTAACTGTCCTAACGGTATCCAGCTGTCTTATGGTAACTAGAGGGAGCCCCACTTAGGTTGTGTTCACACCAAACGCGATGCAAATTCTCACATCACATTAGTCGCCCGAGTTTGAAAGCTAGTATATTTTGTGTGAACTCGCTTCATATGCGCGAATAACTTGCGTCATACAGTATGCTCGTGAAACTGCTGAATCAATGAATGAACTTCAGCAAGTACGTCCTTGGCATCATACGTCCCCGGAGGATCTCAACGTTGATTGGCTATCGCGGAAAGAAGTGGTCTCTGAAGTTCTGATTTTTCAATTGTATGATGTGAAATTGCACTATTTGCTTAATTTGCGCCTCTTAATTTGTGTATTTTCCATATTTCGCATCATTTGTGTTGCGTCTAACGCGCACCCTGGTGGGAATTTGCATCTTATCGCATCTTTACTTTGATTTTACATGTAATTCACTTGCGCAAATTGTTTTATTCGCGGCCGTTGTCACAGCGTTAGGGTTTTTTGGTGCAGCAGCAGTACACTGTAGAGTGCCTTTATGGGAGGTTTAAGGGGATTTATAATTGTCACTGCAAAGTTTGCCAATAGGAGTGGCATATCAGGGATTTTGGGGGGAGCCCAAACATTTGCGTGGTTTGCCTCTCCTTAAAGGGATAGTGCATCCAAAATGAAAATTCAGCCACTGTCTACTCACCCATATGCCGAGGGAGGCTCAGGTGAAGTTTTAGAGTCCTCACGTGAGCGCGGTGCACCGAGAGGCAGTCAGAGCTACAGGCTACAGTGAGGCTAAAAACAAAGTTCAAATGACGTTTTTCCAAACAACTTTTTATGTCGGGGCTTCAGGACACTTGGATCACTACGGACGAGCAGTATGGAGATATTTTGTGGTTTCAGTTATGTATTTTTGGACATTTGAATCTGGGGCGCTGTAAGCCTCCATTAGGTGGCGTTGTGTTGCTACCCACTCTCCCCTTGGATCTCCGCAAGCGATGTGAGGTCTCTAAAACTTCACCTGAGCCTCCATCGCCATATGGGTGAGTAGATAATGGCTGAATTTTCATTTTTGGGTGCACTATCCCTTTAAGGTGTACCCCTGCTGGAAAGAGACATTGCTGTTGAGTTTTTCAAATGTATTTTTTTGGCAATTTAATCACCACAAGCTGAGTGCCATCTAGTTCCATTATATTGGAGAGAAGTCAGACATCTCTATGGCTGATATCCCCAACACTCTCAAACAATATAGATTGATAAATAGTACAACGGGTAAGAGGAAAAATATTTTTATTTTGGGGTGAGCTGACCCTTTAACCTTAATGGAATTTGTTACGTCACAGTGCTTTCAGTGAGATTTATTTACACCAACACTCCACCACAAGGCTGGGCAGCTACATCAGGGGTTTTACTGGCATTGGTAAAACCCAGACTTTACCTGTGAAGCTGTGATTTCCCTCAGGAATGAGGCGGGATGCTGGAACCTCTGAAACCTCAGCCTTCATCTCCTGGTACGCACCATTCCCAAAATCATATGCACGGTCTGGGAGAGACAGAGTGAAGGAGAAATACATATAAGAAAGCAAAATATTACACCAAAATACAGACTGGTAAAGAATGTTGGGTACAACTTGACAAAAAATGTTTATATTGATATTAATCAAACACAGTCCCAACACACAGACAACATCAAAGTCATTTTTTGCCTCAGAGCTTTGCAGGTTCACCCTATAACCCTGCTACTGCTCTCCTGAAAATGATCACACGCACATAAACAGACAGGCATGAGTGACAAAGCTGTAAAAAAAGAGTCTGTGTTGTAAATTCCAATCCCCTTACTCAACCTGAGCCAGCTAACTGCAACCTGACCTGTTGCCTCAAGGGACTTTTCATAGCCTATGTCAACCACAGATATATGTATCAAGAATAAAGCATTAACTAAGAAGAGCAGCAGAAAAGTTTTGTTGTCTTATTAGGAACTGATTGAATGATAATGTTAACTGATAATGTGCTCTTCAGAACATGCAAGTCAACAGAGTTCACACTCTGATTTGTGTGTTTTCCCTTCACTGATGTACATACCACTGGCAGGTCTGTTTTCACGCTGTGTCCCCCCGGAGGTGTGTGTCTGCTGGCAGGGTTTCTGCCTGAGGCTCTCTGCCTCCCGACTCAGCTCGGCCAGCCTCTTCTGCAGCTCCTGGACCTGCCCGTTCAGACGCTCTTTGTCCTGCTGCAGCTGGTTTCTTTCCCTTGTTACCTGGGAGTAAGCTTCCTGGAGACTGTCTTCTCCACCGCTAGCCCTTACCCCTGTCCCGGTGCCTCCATCCGCTCCCGCTATGAGACGGCTGACTAAAGCCTCCAGCAGGGTGAGTCGGGATGAGACTCCATCCATCTCTGGATTGATGCTGCTTCCGGAGCAGCTGGACTCCTCTGGACTGGCCACGGTGAAGGTATAGTGGCAGCGCCCGCCTTGGTCGTTGGAGCGGCGGAGGGAGGCTCGGTCTTGGGCTTGGCTTCGGCTGGGTAGAGTGAAGCAGGACAGACAGAGGAGAGACACCTGGAGCCACATTCTGGAGGATAAGAGTGAGTAGATGATCTTCTGGTTTGGGGAAATTGCCAAGGATGCAACTGTTTATCTTCCTCTGTTCAGCAGAGTTTCTCCACTTTATTTTTATATTTATTTAGCTGGTCTCTTCCCACCTGGGTGTCCCTGGTCAGAGTCTGGATCCCAGCAATGCTGAGAGTAGGATATTTATACAGTTAACTGCAGGGAGTGGGAGGGGACCAGGAGTGTGGCAGGGAGGGAAATAGCTGGAGGGGTGTGGAGTGTTTGTGTGTAAAGGTCCATGTACATCTCTTTTTCATGGTAGTGGGGTGAGGTGAGCTGAAAACACCAAAAACAATGTGAAAATCACACAGCATCAGTGGAAAAATACACAATTTGTTTTTTCCTGTGGAGAATTCTTTGTGTCTCTGCAGGTTGTTTTGACTGGACAGCATCTTTTTATGTGTCTACCTGCTGTCGGCTGCAGAGCTGTTTACTTCCTGATAGATTCACTATTAAACCACCATGTGATTAACAGTAAACTCAGTTTATAAGATGGGTATGTGGTGAAATCTGGGCTCCAGGGCAAACTGGTCCTTCAGAGGACCTGAGAGCACACTGGTACTCATCTCTCCTCTCTACATCTGGGTTGGATGTGTGGTACAGGAGGATAGGCTGACAGTATGGACAGGAATGCAGCTGTGATGTGGTTGCTCTTTCTTTCTTCTTACCAAACCCACCTAAACACCCTCATGCTGACATCCCCACATGGGGGTGTTTACTAGTACACTATGTTAACTTACAATTTTACTTGAGTGTTCTCAGTGTATAATTGATCCACTAGTGCCCTTTAAAATTCCACAATAAATGAAAAAAGTGTCCATGGCATGTACACTACTTTCTGCTACCAATCCCACAATGCAATGTGCTGCAGAACACGAATGTCTGTACCGAATTTCCTGGCAATCCTTATAGGGTTCATCATCTGGGAACCATGAATGTCGGGACAAAATTAGGTGTACCGTAAGAAATGTCTTGATAAGATAGTCAAAAGGCTTTGCAGAGGTGAATTTGATGTGTGGAATTGTTCCTTTTTTTTTTGAGCAGACGAGTACAAATGAACACTGAGACACTGAAATAAACTTCAGTCTTCAGTCTTTATTCAGCACTTCTCTTTTGCACCGGTAGAGTAAAAATGATTCAGAAGTGATACTGGCACCTTTAAAAATTGGTGGTGAGACTGTAGATTGTATAAACTATGAACGTAGCTACCATAACATCACACATTATTTGTGGGCTCCTGTTTTGAAGCTTTAGGCCAAAACACACCAGTGGCGTCATATGACGGCGGTGTCATTGACACGAGTCAAGTGCCGCCCCCAAAACACACAAAAAGCGCGTCGACGCGTGTCGAGCCGCCGCTGGTGTGGGTTTGTGAATAGAAAATAATGGGGGCGGCTGTTTTGACGCGTGTCGTACGGCGCCGGTGTGTTTTGGCCTTTTGAGTTCGGCATTTCAGCCATCGCCATCTTGGTTTTTTAGAACCAGAAGTGACCATATTTGGATGAGAGGATGGAGCTATGGAGGATCTGACTCATAGACTTTGATGATGCCTCACAGACAGTCTGTCAATCAAGTGGCTCCCGCCCTTAAAAATGTGTAACTTTGGGCTTTAATAAAATGTAAATGAGTGGGATAAATAAAAATCTACAGTTGTCATAAAAGTTGAAATTAGCTATAGAGACTAAACTAGTTTTTTGTATCAGGCTGTAAACATGTTTATTTCTGCTGTAAAGTTGGGCATTTTAACATGGGGGCCTATGGGGATTTACTCTGTTTTGGAGCCAGCCTCAGGTGGCCATTAGAGGCAACTGCAGTTTGTGGCACTTTTGCAATGACTTCATTTTTCAGCCTCGAAGGTTACCGCCTGCTTGAGGCAAAGGCCGATATCAAGTACAACAACGCTATGTAGCGTTATAAGTCAGGTGCTCACCAGGGTCGTTAAGAATCATTCTCTGGACACCATGGATATCTGTACGAAATTTCATCACAGTTGATCTAATGGTTGTTGAGACATTTCACTAACAAAAAACAAAAATGTCAACCTCATGGTGGCACCACAGGAAAACTCAGGATCAACGCAGTGTCAGTACCCTCCATATTTTGGCAACCACAAATGTCTGTATAAAATTTCTAGGGTGTCTCATACACTGTAAGTATACCTACAAAAAGGTATACTTACAAACTGAATTTGTATATAACCCACTAATTGGGATGGCTGTGATAATGTGACCTATCCACTGAAGGGAGAAAAAAAGAAAGTAGGATAATGAGCAAAAGTCCGCATTAAGATGTGGGTTGGGTGGTAGAATTGTCGAACAAAACACAAGACTAGAGACTGGAGTTCGTGTCCCAGGTGACACAAAGTGATATCAAGGTTATTCTAAGGTACAACGTAGCCATGTTTCTTTCCCTAAACCTAACCTACGTAAAGTACGTAACAAGATGATGCTGTTTTTGGGTCGCTAATTGTTGTTAGATATCATATGAACCGTTGTATGATATATTGAACATTTCATAGCACTCATCCATTGCTGATATTTTTCAGTCCGGACCAAAGTGGTGGACTGATGTCCGACTGACAAACAGATGGACATTACCAACCCCCCTTAGAGCTGCGCCGCTTGCTTAAGGCATGGCTTAAAAAGCTGAGCATAAAAGCCACTGATCTTTATTTGACTGGACACATTATAGTGGAAACTAAACCTTTTCATAATGAAAACCATTCCCTCCGGATTTCTTTTCTCCATTTACAGGAGGCATGTGGCCCACCTGTGTTCCAACTGTCTCCATGTGATACGTCTGGGACTTGGTGCTGAACGGAGAGAGGGCGAAAAGCAAAAACATCCCCACAGGAGTCCAACACAAGTGTATCCATTGTAAGTGTGCAAAAAAACCCATTATTCTGGTCTCTCAGGGTGAAAAGTTATGAACTGGTAGCTCTTCCTCTCAGTTCTTGTCCACCGTCTTTTTAATTTGTCTTCTGTAATCAACATGTTGTGACTGCCCCCCGTGACAAAATATTTCATAAAAATACCACAGTGGACCAGTTTCACCCTGAAAAGCAGCTTGCAGGGCACATCTGTGTTTGGTTCCACAAGATCAAACTGCTGCCAGTTAACCTGTCCGTTTTACGGCCCGTGGAAAGTCACCAGTATTCCACAAAGTTTTTACCACTGAGGCGCGTTTTTCTTATGTAACATAATGACTCGGACAACCTGTGAAAAGAGAACAGAGGATCGTAACGTGCACAGAATCTCTTTCACAGGGAGCTGAGGTAGCTCTTCTCAGAGCTGTTTGTCTGCTGAAATGCTCAACATGCATGGCTTGAGCTAAGAATACACTTTCAAATGATGATAGTTCCTACAGGGCTATAGTGCTTTCGACAAAATGCTTTTCTTTCTGAAATACTGGGCCTCCATGTTACAGCCCAGAGGCCAGAAGACAATGTTGGCATTTTACGTATCTGCAAACCAGTAATATGCTACATTTGCATGTTTCATACGAATCACATCAACATTTCTAAAATGATGTAGTTTACGAGCTGACTTTGTCATCGGGAGGTGGACGGGATGGTGGATAATGTGTCACCTAAAGCCCCATTTCCACCAAACACTTTTGGTATAGTACCTTTGGAACCAAAACTAACCCTTCAGACATGGTACCTAGACCCAAGGTCTACAGTACCCTTAAATGTGGGCGGGGTTGTTGTCACTTACTGCTCCGTCCAGCACTCATTGTACTTCCTTATAAATGGAACATCTGCATCTCGTTTATTGTCCGCAGAAGGAGGTTGCATGCCGACATTTTCAGAACAAAATAAAACAGGCTGCAGTGAGAGTCTCTCGGTGGGATATTTAAAAGTAACAGGTTTGTGCATTTAGTCCTTCTCAGGCAAGCTCAGCCAGCAGGAGCCCAGAGGAACAACGCTCCACAATGCTTTTTTTTGTCAGAGTGACAATTGGGATTTATGCAGTTCACATAATCCGGTCGAAATTAATACATATATTATTAAACGATTGAAGATCTACTCATTACTTAAAGTCTGTGTCATCCAAGAGAGACAAAAATACAGTGGTCAAAGGTGTCATATTAAAATTAAAGATGTGCCAATGGATTCATGTCGTCAGCTCATTAATTCAGTGACATCACAAGTAAACGCACCACCTTAAAAGTCACCGGCAGGCGGCCCAGTGAATTGAGATTCTTTTCTCATTCTACAGCTGCTGCGAGAGGCAGCAAAACATTCTCTGATTTTTTAGTTATAGTTATAGTAGTCCTGAGCAGAGTGACCGTCCTCTATTGACCAATCAACAGACTGCAGTGTTCACAGCTCCACCTTTTAGTACCAGATCTGTGTGCTAGGTACCCCAACAGAGGGGGGACCAAAAATGGGGACGGTACAGAACAGTTCCATTGGTACCATCCACAACTTTTCACAGTGGAAACGGAAAAAAAGTGTACGGAACTGATCTGAATAGTACTGTACTGCTTGGGGGAATGGGGCTGAAGCGAGATGCCTGCCAAGCTGCAAACCACTGTTTGAGATCAACAAACAACAAAACCAATTCTGATTTGATGAGACATTGCTGTTTTTCCAGCAGCTTTTCAACCCCCAAACACGGATGTTTTATAGCAACCTGTCACTGCTTTTCCAGCCGGAATGAAACCGTTTTAGAACGTTGCAGAGAAAAGTTGCAGCGATGTGAACTGGCCGGTCTGAGCTTGACTCAAGTCGACTAGTGGTGTCACCTGCAGCTCAAATCGCCGGCGGCTGGTTTTAGAACGTAAAGCTTGTCACCTGTTTCAACAGCCAATCGGCTTGTAGTGAAGTCCGCTAGTCAGGGCAGGTGCTCCGTCACCGCCGAGCCCTCTGTTTCCATCCTCACAGTGTACCGGTGTTGGACGGTGGATTGCTACTGCTGCTCGCTGTGTGTGCTTATGCCCCCCCCACACACATACATCCTCATTGACTAACTAATTGGCGCTGGTTGTTTATGTTATTGTGGCATATTGATTATGAATACAGTCCACCTGATGCTTGTTTTGTTTCTGTTTTTCTCCGTTTCATCACTACTACAAATCCAGCTGTAGCCAGTATCTCACTGTCACTATCCTCATTCATATTTTAAGAAGCTACAAATTATATTCAGCCACAAAATAAACCTGAAAATCTGGAAATCAGAACAGAAGTACAGAGAGTTGTTGCATAAAGATGATGCACCGTCTCATCTAGTTGCATTGGTGTGAACCGGTTTTGGGAACTTTGCAGAACAGCGCATTGCAAGTACTTGCCGTTTCAACTTGTCTTGTTGCAAATCTTTGGTCTGAACTGGGCATTAGGGCCCTTTTGGAGTCCTGATCCCCAGATTTAGAACCATTTTCTGAAAGACAAAATACAAATTGGGCAAATACAAATACAACATAGTTCTCACAGGCAGCAGACACACTGTAGCATACTGTTCTCAGAAAAATAGCACATTTGCAGCTGCTAGTTAATGAAAAAATGATGAATAAAAATGAGTAAAATAATCAGACGGAAAGATGAGTGAAAAATAGTCGACATCATTGTTATTTTGGCAGATATTTCAAAAATCCCTTCAAAGTACAATCCCAGAATTCTTGGCAGTCTAGGATTTCCACCGTTTTGATCTGCAGGGATATTTTACTGCTGCATTTGTTTGAATATGAATTATATAATATTATGCAATAGGAAGCCGAGAGGAGGGAGCACTGGAGGTAAAAACAAAACAGATGAGAGAAACAGTGTGACTGCTGAATCAGGACAGACATGTGGAAAACGAAAAGCTCCCCATCAGAGTTGTTTACAGAGGCCACTTCAGTCCGAGCAGCGATTTAGAGGAATCAGGTAGAAGGAATTTTACAGAGCAGGAAAGTGGGTTTGGTACATGACGTGCCGGTGCTCTCCCACTGACTCATTAAGACACTGACAACATAAGTTTCCATTGGCCGATGAATAACAAATCTGAGTAACACTGTCGCACTAACAATCATTGGCTCGCCGGCCAGACATGCATTTACAGGTGTGAGGTGTTGCGTAACATGCGTTTACATGGGTGCCAGTCTGACTTGTTGATTTGTAATGTCATTTAGACTTGAGGCATTGAGCGCTGAGCTGGAACACAACCTCCTACCTCAACGTGTAGGTGACATTTTAACAACCTGCCTCAGCCAGTGCTCGAGCTTGAACTGAACTTTACGAGACACAACGGGACAGAGTGAGACAGGCTCTACCCATGTTGTGATGTGAGCTACCGAAGCTCAAATGACTCATTGTGTTCAATTCATAGCAAGCAATCAATGGCATAGAATGAAAATGAGTGTTTATAGTTGCATTGTGTGCCCACAGGGGGTCAGGGTGAAATGTTTCTGAGAAAAGCATTAAAAATTGCGTGCTGTCTGCTGTGCTTGCGAGGGTATAATCACAGTGGATCTCACGCCCACACACGCGAAACCTCAGCCTCGCAGCAGCACAGTGGGTGTTGTTTGGTCTTTCTTTGACGGCTCAATACAGGTGTGAACACCAGAGGTTTTCATTACTGATACAGACACGGCACCAGCATGAAAACGCAGATAGTTGCACCAACAAACAAATTAGATGCAACTGACATAACACAGCAGTGACGCAACCGACTTAACACTTGCTGTCTGCTGTGGGTCTTTGCAAGAAGTCCTCTGCCTCAAGGGATGTGGTTCTTAAAGGTCTCATGAAATGGTATCACTTCCTTAAAGGGGACCTATAATGCTGACCCTTATTTTCTGTCATATATATATATATATATAAAATGTTACAGTGTTCGATGTTCATATTAAGCACGGCCAAAGTTTCAAATAGTGAGGTAAATGTATTTAAAAGTAATCCCTGTGAGCAAAAACCTCAGACCGGCCTCAGACCGTTCTCAATACACCAAACTGAAAACTCAAAGTACACATCATATACATATTGGAAGGGGTCCAGTTTGGGAACCTCAGAATTGGATCTCTGCTGTTTGCAAATGATGTGGTTATGTTGGCTTCATCACACCGTGACCTCCAGCATGCACTAAGGCGGTTTGCAGCCGAGTGTGAAGCTGTCGGAATGAGAGTCAGCACCTCCAAGTCTGAGGCCATTGTTCTCTGCTGGAAACTGGTGGAGTTCAAGTATCTTGTCGTCTTGTTCAGGAGTGAGGGCAGAATGGAGCGTGAGATGGATCGGTAGTTTGGCGTGGCATCTGCAGTGATACAGGCGCTGTGCCGAACCCATCGTGGTGAAGAGACAGCTGAGCCGGGAGGCAAAGCTTTCGATTTACTGGTCCATCTACGTCCCAACCCTCAACTATGGTCATGAGCTCTGTAGTGACCGAAAGAATAACATCGCGGATACAAGTGGCCGAAATGAGTTTTACATATCTCATCTGGCCTGGGAACACCTTAGGGTACCCCAGGAGGAGCTGGAAAGCATTGCTGGGGAGAGGGACGTCTGGGGTGCTTTGCTTGGCCTGCTGGTCCTGCGACCTGGCTTCGGATAAGCGGTTGAAAATGGATGGATGGATGGAAAGTACTGCCTTGTTAAACTGTCCATAGCTAATGTTTGTGTCTGTCTTTGGTGACATTGCGTCATCTAAACACAGTGTTAAAACCATGGCACCCTGGCTCGTTATAATTCCAGCAATATTTGTTGGAGCTTCAGCCTCCAGGCACGTTGTTTTTTTAAGTACGGGTTTACGGGATTCCTCTGGTTCTAATATGCACATTCAACAGTTTCAGTAAATTCCTCTTTTCCTACCAACAACACTAACTGTCATTCCATCTGTGTGTGTGGTTTACAGTAAGTGACTGAGCTGTTTAAAGGTGTGCGTTACGTAATGGGGCCACTGGTTTTCCCCCAATGATGACAGTTTAACGACAGGGCCTTTTCCACTGTGATGCAAGTCAAGCTAACATTTAGCAATTCTTACACCAAGCACTGAGAAGTGGAAAATTTAAAAAAAAAAAAGTGAGTCTTTTCATTAAGATTTTCCATCAAACAATTGAGCTATGAACATTTTGGAACTGTGCACAGGTCAAACACTGGTCTGTTTTGATCTTGAAATGACAGGAGCTCACATATTTCTCCTTAGCTCGTCTCAGTGGCCTTGTAATCTCATTTAAGAAAGGAAGAAGGGGCAAGGTCAAGTGAATTTCTTCCTGTAAACAGATTTAGATTGAAGGCTGTATCAAATTCAACAGCCGTGTCTGCAGGACTGTCTGGACTCTGCTGAAAAGAAAACAGTGGCCGTATTTGCAAACAGCAGCTCATGTCCTGGTATCACTCAGACCGGACGCAGTAAGGTCATTTAGTGGGCTCAGACATGGTGAGCAGCAGACGGCACTGTCCTGTCCAAACACAGCACTGCAATGACGCATGGGTAATGGATGATTCAGGGCGATGATGGAGTGGCGCATTGAGACCAACATGTTGATGACTGCTCTCCCGGGCCTCTCTTTGACGTGACGCCAATAATATGGTTTCCACCATCTGTCTCAAAAGCACGTACAATGACAAACACACACACACACACACACACACACAAGCACAATGTCTTGTATTTCATTTAGTGGATGTTCATTTTTAACCTTTGTACATCCTCCTGATGAAACCTACAGCAGACTGTACATCTGTTAATGCTGTTGGATCTGTTGCTCTGTACATGAGCCAGTGCAGACAAAGGAAAGGTTTTAAATTCTGAAATAATATATTTATATGCAATAACAAACACTCATAGGTGAAAAAACAATTAGTCATGTTTGTTTTCAAAGCCAGACAAGACAACTAATATGTGCTAAATCATATCAAATAGCGGATATGTATGGCTATATGGACAGGGGTCAAACTGAATAGGCTATTTGAATGAGATGAGTTTTAGATGCAAATGGGAACCAATTATTGATACTAAAGGGGCAGTTCACCCTAAAATTGAAAATACATATCTTTCATCTTACCTGTGGTGCTGTTTATCAGTCTGGATTGTTTTGGTGTGAGTTTCTGAGTGTTGGAGATATCAGCTGTAGAGATGTCTGCCTTCTCTCAAATTTAATGGAAGTAGATGGCACTCAGATTGTGGTGCTCAAAATAACCCAAGTATTTATAACAGGAGACACGAGGAGTGAAAAGAATGAAATAATAAAATCGTGAAGAGATTTAAAAAAAAAAGGATAGTACTAGTAATAAAAACAAGTAGATAATGGTAAAACAACTTAAATATATAAAAACCATAAAGACAGATGGGAGAAATATAAAAGAAATATCAAATAGTAACAATTAAGGGCGCATTCACACCAAGGTAGTCGGGGGACTCGGTTCGATTGGGCGGGGATTTGGTTCGGTTCACTTTCACACTGCACTTTTTAAAGCAGACCAAACCACCTGGACAATGTCATGCAGTTACAACAGCTGCTCGTCAGGGGGCGGTATTGCCCGAAATGACCAACAGCTGCTCGTCAGGGGGCGGTATTGCCCGAAATGACCACTGACCAGGAAGAAAAAAAGCGTGAGGAAGAAGAAAACCCAACACATCGATTGGCCAGGACCGAAAACAGAAATCCACCCCCTTCAGCCGGCTTGGTCACCACAAAAACAATGGAGCGACTCCAAATTTATGCAGTCTTGGGGTTTCTGTTTTTACTTCGGTGTTCAAACCTAATTATTTTTTCACAAGAAGCTGCCCAGTATGAGCAGCAGGTGAGGCAGCGAGCTATCTAGCATGTTGCTCTGTACATGAGACGAATGCAGCTTCCTCTCTTCGGTTCACTTCCTCTGTTTGGTTCACTGGATAGTCCGTTTGCATTTCCCACTGTAAGCAAACCGCACCATGGTTCACTTGCAAGTGAACCTAGACCCCCAGTTTTCAAGCAGACCAGGGTTCGCTCGTTTGGTCTGCACCAGAGTTCGAATGAACGTTCACACCACTCCAAACCAACCGAACTATCCGTGGAAGCGGACCAGGGTTTGTTTAAAGTGGACCAAATAGCGCCAGTGTGAATGCATCCTAAGTTAGAACTAGAAATACTGCCTCATGGTTGTATGCCTCCGTGAACCCGTCAAGTTTCTCTTAAAGTTTACAACCATACCTGTGAAACCATAGATGCTTCATACTAGGGCTGCAGCTATTGATTCTTCTAATAATCGAGTATTCTATCGATTATTCTGGCAACTAATCGTGTAATTGGATAAGAAATACTGCATGTTTAGATTAGATTACTCTAGCTTTATTTAGGGGAAGAGTTATACATAAAAGAGAAAATACTGAAGATAGATAGAAATGTAGGTGTCCACAGAGTATTTACCCCCTGAAAACATTTGTCTAACACAATAAGCAATTCCTGGAACGACCTGGTGACCCCGTCCAGCCTTGAGGCCCCTGAATCATCCAGGGCCTCATTTTAACGGTGTGTTCCTGCTGTAGGTGGACAGGTCATCGCTGAAGTGACCGTTAAGGTCCTAGTCTAAAAACAGGCTCACTTATATTTTCAAGTCTTAAATACTGACCTGGAGATGAACTCTCGTGTTACCCCAGATACCTCAGGAAACAGGATCTTTGGCAGGAGATGAAAGGGATGGTTCAGTGAGACAGAGAGAGGGAGAGGTGTTGGATTGATGTTGATGTTACCGGATACCTTTGCTCACACATCCTGTCTCTGTCAGGTTGGGTCAAGGGGGGGCTGAGCGGTCCAGTCAGACAGTTTTTATGTCAGTGTAACTCTTCTTAATATCCTAATAACAGATGTGTTCGCTTCTGCTCCTGTTTTCTGAAAACTCTGGACATATGAAGACCATCAGGCACTTCACAGCAGAATTTACTTTGGCCTAACAACGATTCATAGATGGTTTTTTAACCATTCAAGAAATATTACAAGAGTTAGACCCTGCCTCTCTTTGGAAGGTGCTGAAAAGCTGAGCCGTTCCTTTGTCTTTACTGTAGTGCACTTTAAAAACACTGATAGGCTGCAACTTGTTCAAAGTGCAGCAGCGAGGTTTATTTAAACAAATACCAGAAGAAAACATTTTACACCAGTCCTAGCATCATTACCTGTCATTACCTGCAACACTTAGGACTGGTTTCAAAATTCTTTGACTTGTTTTTAAGGCCCTAAATGGTTAAGCACTTTAATATCAGTCCAAATGCGAATCTGAGTATGCTCTGAACCGCTCCTGAGGTCGATTAGTACTGGCTTGCTTAATGTAGAAAAAAGGAATGCCAAAAAAGTATGGTGAAGCTGCTTTCTGTTATCAAAAGTTTGGAACAAAATCCAGTCACAAACAGCTCCAAACTTATTTATTTTTGATTCTGCTTTTATTTAATTCCACATTTTTTATGCCTCTATGCCGGCGATAGCTGTGACCAGAGACCTTATGCTCATGGGTTATCTGTCCATCACATTCTTGTGAACGCGATATCTCAAGAAAGACCTTGAGGGAGCTCCTTTAAATTTGACACAAACGTCCACTTGGACTTAACAATGAACTTAATCGATTTTGGTGGTCAAAGGTCAGGGTCCCTGTGACCTTGTTTGTCTCATTCTCGTAAACATGATTCCTTAAGAATGCCTTGAGGACATTTTTTCCCCAAGTTTGGCACACAGTTTACTTGTAGTCAAGGATAATGTGATTAGATTTTGGTGGTCAAAGATCAAGGTCACTGTGACCTTGCATCTGTCTCATTCTTAAGAACCTGATATGTCAAGAAGGCCTTTAGGGAATTCCTCAAATTTGGCACAAACGTACACTTGGGCTCAAGAATGAACTTATTGGGGCGTCGGTGGCTTAGTGGTAGAACAGGCGCCCCATGTACAAGGTTGTTGCCGCAGCTGCCCGGGTTCGAATCCAGCCTGTGGCCCTTTGCTGCATGTCATACCCTCTCTCTCTCTCCCCCTTCACGCTTACCTGTCCTGTCCATTAAAGGCAAAATGGCCCAAAAAAAAAGAATGAACTTATTAGAATTTGGTAGTCAAAGGTCAGTGTGACCTCCCAAAACATGGTCTTGGCCATAACTCAAAAGAATTTTAAGCATGGCTGTATCCATAGTTCAGGTTTTTGTTCTGGAAATGGCGTATTTAATTCAGATCAATTCAATTCAGTGGAACTTTATTTATCACTAAGGAAATTGTTGTGCCAGAGAATGTTTCAAATTACAGTAACACAAATTAATGTTCATAGACCAGTAACAGCCAGTGGGTTCCGCGGGGTCAGGGGTCACACACTGAGCCTAGTTTTTAAAACAATAGAATATTAAGTATCGGTCAAAATGTTCAAAATATACAAAATAGAAAGTGTTTAAGGAGCGAAAAGCAAAAACCAGTGCCTAATAGAGTAACAATAGGAGTAAGATAAGTACAAGAGTTACTAAAAATGAACTACACTGGTGGAAAAATCCAGATTGTGCCTGATAATCAGTGTTATATTGTGTATGATATAACAAATGAGAAGTAGTATTGCACATGATTTTGATTTCAAGAAAATGATATTGACAGGCGGCACGGTGGTGTGGTGGTTAGCACTGACGCCTCACAGCAAGAGGGTTGCCGGTTCGATCCCGGGTGTGGGAGCCCTTCTGTGCGGAGTTTGCATGTTCTCCCCGTGTCAGCGTGGGTTCTCTCCGGGCACTCCGGCTTCCTCCCACAGTCCAAAGACATGCAGATTGGGGACTAGGTTAATTGGTGACTCTAAATTGTCCGTAGGTGTGAATGTGAGTGTGAATGGTTGTCTGTCTCTATGTGTCAGCCCTGTGATAGTCTGGCGACCTGTCCAGGGTGTACCCTGCCTCTCGCCCGATGTCAGCTGGGATAGGCTCCAGCCCCCCCGCGACCCTTAAGAGGATGAAGCGGTTAGAAGATGAATGAATGAATGAATGAATGATATTGCACTACATCGACAAGTGATCAATATATGTTGAAAAAAATATTGCACAAGACATTGAAAAGAAGGGACTATTGATAGTAGTAACAGTGACTTAAACATACAATTTCATCAGAAAACTTGCAATATAAATAATTGTCATAATCTAAGTAATGAACTGGGTAAATTTCATGGTGATATTTATTTCTAAAATTATCTTTTGCAAAGTAATGGCAGGTATCAGCTGGGCCCAAACGCAGAGCTGCATTGGTTAGGTCGTTACTGCCACCTAGTGTTGCCCCAGCTCACTACATGATGTAGATCCATCTCCAGAGGCCTGACCATAATGAAAAGGGCAAATACTGACTGAATCGATCAGCTCTGACTGTCTCAGGCAGATGGAGGGGGTCGCACACAGCCTTGCCTGTTGTATCCTCACTGCATATTAGACATCTTTCCAGCCTCTTTGCAGAGAAGCTTCAAAATCTGCTGAGATATCTCCTCACAGATCAACTAATGATAGGCGATGTTCACATGCAGTGGAGGAGACACACTTGTTATCTGGCACAGAGGTTGTCCTGTGAGAGGTTAAGGCAGAATGGCAGCGTCCTTTCCGCATGACCGCCTCCACCAGCCTCGGCCTGCACTGACAATCTGGGACCAAGCATTACACTTTTTTTTTTACGTCCACTTAAAGCAAACCCTCCTGGGCTTTTATGCTTTCATACGTGAGCTGATAATGTCAAAGTCACAAAAGATGCAGCTCATCAGGGTAATGTTTTAACATGCGCAAAGCAAAGGCGACATAAAATGACGGCCCCGGCCTGTAGCATGTATGAAATGGTAGGCTAGTGTATGGAATTTACGACAGCTGCTTTCTGCTCCTACTGCGGGGATCTGAAGGAGCGCATCCACCTCTTCTGTTGCAGCGATGCGCAGCCGTGCCGCATGACTCACAACGGCAGAAATGGCACGGATGTAAACAGGGGGCGGGCTCAGGTAGGCCTAACCTGTACCCGCGCGGCCAATGGGACGCCGCGCTCCTCTGCCTTCGCTGCGATCCCGCGCTTCTCATTGGTGCTCCGGCGCGTCCATCACGGTGTAAGGAGTGAGGCGCAGCTTCGCAATTACACCGCGGAACGGAGGAGAGGGGGGGAAAAATGATTAATCTGTCAAAGGCGAATTTGTGTTCGGGATGAGACCGCTCTGACATTCAACCGACCGGAACGAAGCCCACAGGCGAGCGCTATTAAATGCACAGGAATTTGGGATCACGCTGATGCACCGTGGCAGGTGGCTCTTGTATAATCGTCCGGGGTCTTGTCACTTGTCTTTGCTGCCTGATCTGCGCGTCGCTTCAGCACTGGACAGCGACCGGGACCATCGGACACTGAAAACACTGAGGGAATCCTGAGGCGGGGTGAGCTCACAACAACCCAGTGTTATCGTTATGATATAATTTCACTTTGCATGGTTTTATCTTGTATATGAACGTGTGTGTGCACGCATGAGACGGTGCATTGTTTTGCCCTTATTGCGCGTCATTCGTGTGTGATTTGTGGAGCCCTGCGCGCACAGGTTTGATCATATGGAGCCTATAGAGCTCCACTCACCAAATGCCCTTGAAAGTAAAGGCTTCGTGCTGCTCACTGTGTTTGCGTGTGTGCAGCCAGAGAGAGGAGGGAGAGAGGTTATGGTGGTTGTGGTGAGCAACTGCGCAATTGTCTGTCCCTGTCTGTTCATATCTCTGTCTTCTCTGCACCTCTCTATCTCTCCTCTGCTTCCACAGTCGGTCCGACCCTCGCTTGGCTCGGGGCAACGCGCGGCTAGATGACTTCACTACATCAACAAGCACCGCGGTATCCTGGACTAATATAGCAGCGCCACATCCCCCCCTACTCCTCCTCCTCCTCCACCACCACCTCCTCCTCCTCCTCTCTTTCCATTTCCATTCGCTGATCCCGAGTCCACCCGTCTAAAGGCACCATGGGAAACCGTGGCATGGAGGACCTGATCCCGCTGGTCAACAAGCTGCAGGATGCCTTCAGCTCCATTGGCCAGGCCTGCAACCTGGACCTGCCGCAGATCGCGGTAGTCGGCGGGCAGAGTGCAGGAAAGAGCTCCGTGCTGGAGAACTTTGTCGGCAGGTAAAGTTGACCACCAGAAATAGGATAATCCCTTCTCCGGTTAACCTTGAGGATGACATAAGAGGCCTATGGAGCCAAGCTCTTTGTGCAGAGTTCAAACCATCTCTCCCCCCCAGCTTTAAGTCACTGCACAGTTATGTTCTGTGCAGCTTTTTTTTTTAAAAAACATACAACACTGGCTTGTGGCTACTGGCAGAGGAGGGAAGTGGTATTTGGGTTACAGCAGCACCCCTGGGGATTTCGGCCCAATCAGCACCAACTGCAGTCCTCCACAGTCCTAGAAATATCTGTACAGTTCCCAAGCATCCTTTGGAGGGCATGAATATGGCGCTGACCCCTTAAAAATGATACTGTCATGTTGCAGAGACACTTCGCTGCATTTTTAAAAACACCATCCTACTATACATGTGAGCTCCCACTCCTGAAAACACATGAATATTCATCACCTTGCCCTGGATTTTGGTCGCCCTTAACAAATAAATTATGAGCACATGCATTTGAATTTTTTTCGAGATACGAATCAAGTCATTCCCTGAACAGAAGTGTTGTTCTGTTCATCAATTCCACTGTTAAAAGATGGATCAGAAAAACAGCAGAATATCTGAAACTGTTTCAATACTCAATTTTAGCAGTATTGCTGCCATAACTTTATTTTCTGCTCAGTATTATGGCGTCATTCTGTCTGTCTCGACATGGACAACCTTTTAATTGATAGCTAGTTGATCTCAGGATTTGCTGAAAGAACTAACTCTCTAAACTGATTCATTTGTCTGTGCTAGCTGATATAGTACCTAACAAATTAAAGGGTCACTCCATTGATATTGCACATCATGACCCAGTCCCAATTCTACCCAGTGGCACTATGCCGAGTCTTGGAGCGGCTTTGACAAAGTAGTGACCCCTCAGAACGGAGCCAGAAGAGATAGGGTTTGAAATCTTAACCTAGAAAATGGGACGCTACTTGTTACGTCATCATGCCGAAAATGGCACATACACAAGTTAGCACTTAGCTAAAAGTAACTGATATGTGGTTGAAATAGCATTAGTTAGCTACGAGTAATGGATAACAGTTAAGACAGGTAGCTAAAGGAAAAGGGACCTAGATGACCACGACAAAAGAAACGGGACTCCCTATCCTACGCAACAGCACTCATAACATAGTGGTAGGCCTAAGGGAGAGAGCTGTGATTGGGCCACAGATCAGTTTACTTGCAGTGGAGAGCACTGCTCAGAAACCAGCTGTGTCATATCTTCGGTGGCTCTGGTGGGAGCTGATGATGTCATCAGGGTTATTTGAGTTAGGCATTAGACTACAGATATTATGAGTTATAAACTGGGGGTGTTGTGCTTGAAAGATTAGCGCTGTGAAAGTCTAATGACAGATACTTTTGAGTAGCATCATGGGGAATGTAGGATCCAGTGTTATGGGGCTTGACCCATGGAAGGGACTGGGACCGGGCAGTATTTCGATATATCAGTATCATGATATGAAACTAGATAATGTCTTGGATATCGTTGGTGATGTCTTTACCTGGTTTAAAAAGATGCATTCCTGAATTTACCAGGCTGTTCTAGATGCTCTATTATTTGCCTTTACCCACAGCCAATCCTACAATATCGTGGCGACATTACTGTTGAGGTATTTTTTTTAAAAATATCATGACTTGATTTTCTCTGTATCGCCCAGTCCTAGAAAAAAATGTGTTATAAACTGGAGGTATTGAGTTGGAAAGATGAGAGCAGGGATTGTCTCATAAAAGATGCTATTGAGTTGGAATATGAGATAGTAGGATGCAGTGTTTTGGGAGTTTTGGGGACTAGAGCTGGGCAATGTTTCAATATTATATCAATATGGTTATATGAAACTAGATATCGTCTTGCATTTTTGGATTTTGGATAGCGTAAGTGATGTCTTTTCCTAGTTTTAACCCTCTGAAACCTGAGCAAGCTGGCTTGATTTCTTTCAAAAACATGGGAAGAAGGCAGCGATGGCTTGATTTCTTTCAAAAACATGGGAAGAAGGCAGCGAGCAACTTAACAAGAAATGACCCAAATTTAGCAAAAAAAAATAGTACACAATTATAAGTAAATTACCTGAAAATTAGCAAGAAAAGAAGAATAAAAAAACAACAATAAACAAAGAAATGACGTAGAAAAAAAGACTAAAAACTGAAAAATACTTGAATGTATAATTATTATAATTATAAATATAGTTTTCTGGACATTCATTAATTCATTTCCCCTAACAGCTTATCCTGGTTTTCTGGATATTTTCCCTGTTTTTTAAAAAAAAAAAAATTCCAAGAATTTACTGTCTTTCTCTATTTTAATAATAATAATAATAATAATAATAATAATAATGATAATGATAATAATAATTAATTTTCAATGAATTTTTTCGTCAGCTTCTATCAATTTCGTGCTCATAGCCATTTTTCTCCCCCATGCTCAGGCTTGTGAAGGAAATCTGATCCAGGTTTCAAAGGATTAAAGGAGGCATTACAATAAAGTGATGTAATTTTCCGAACTTACCACACTGTTTTATATGTTCTGTAATTTGCCTTTACGTACAGTCAACCCTACAATAGTGTCTCAATATTGATATTGAGGTATTTGTGAAAAAAATATTGTGATACTTACTACAGCCCTTGAAAAAATGTGTTATAAATTGGAGGTATTGAGTTGGAAAGACGAGCGTAGGGATTGTCTCATAAGAGATGCTATTGAGTTGCATTATGGGAAATGTAGGATGCAGTGTTTTTGGAGCTTGACTCATTTCAGGGACTAAACGTCAGAATGTCTCGGCCTCTGCTCCTTAAACATTAACGACTATTTTTCACTGTGTTGCGTGCAAGTTCTTAATATTGCATCTCTACATTAGCTGGATTGTTTCAGTGTGATCAAAGAGCTCCTTTGCATGTGTGCAGTCCCAGATGGATGCATTGATTTTGTCCTGTACCATCCCTCATTGAGAGTCGTGATGCTGAGTAATGGTCCATCTGTCCAGACACCGGCTCCACACAGTGCTGAATGGACAAGTAGTGGGCTTTTTTTTTTTTAAACTCATCCCACTTGAGGGAGCTCTGAGGATCGATATGTGTTAATAAGTTTATCTTGGAACAGCCCTTTAGCATTGGAGGTGGCTGTGATGCCTGTCTGGTGCGTGGCATGCTCGTGGATGTATGCGCACACACACACACAAAACGGGTCGGTGAGGAACCCCTCAGGAAATGGCGAAGTCATCGTTTTTAAACGAGAGAGCTCATGTCAGCGAAGCAGCTCTTCATTCTGACCTGTTGTTTATCAGATCAGATTGTCCTGTACTGTCGGAGCACTTAGTTGCAGCTGCAGGAGCCGAGCGGTGCTGTGTTTTAAAATGGCCCCTGTTCCACTCAGACTATAATGCACCGGCGTACAGCACACCAGATTAGTGACGCTGAAGGGTCTGCAGTAGCTGGCATGCCTTGATATCGGGTATAATTGTAATACATTTGCCCTTCAAGAGGTCAAAGGAGAAAAGTCTTAAAATGAAGATATCATTGTGATACCAACACTCTGTTTACATTGGCTGTGGTGTGATGTAATGACTTTTGATTGGCTGTCTTTCCTCAGGGACTTTCTGCCCCGTGGATCTGGTATTGTCACCCGCAGGCCTCTGGTTCTGCAGCTTATCAGCGCCAGTGCAGGTGGGCGCACACACATTTACACACCCACGCATGCTAACACACACACACACACNCCACGCATGCTAACATGCACACACACACACAAACACACACACACACACACACACACACATACGAATGCAGCCTCCCCCTCTCCCCTTGTTAAATTGTTCTGTTTTTTTTTTCTTCTGGCGTTTTTCCCTCCTCACACTGGCATTATTTTTCTCTCAGACACATGCAGCACAGCCACCACTAATCCCAGTTATGTATTCTTCTCCTCTACAGAATGGGCTGAATTCCTCCACTGCAAAGGGAAGAAGTTCACAGACTTCGATGAGGTTCGCCAAGAGATTGAGGCGGAGACGGACCGTGTCACGGGGGCCAACAAAGGCATCTCACCGGTCCCCATCAACCTGCGGGTTTACTCCCCTCACGGTGCGAAACCTTAACTCTCCTTTCACTGTCCAGTAACAGCACACAATAACGCATTTCAATCAAAGTAGACTGCAACAAGCTGTGAGTGTGTGTCATCATACTTTTACTCTGTGTATTATTAGCTAGCATAAAAATGTTTTCAATAAGAATACGGTTTGGTGAGCAAAATAATCATGAATGAATTTCTGTGCTGTTGAGTGGTTGAAAGGAGGCTAAACAGGCATTTTAAAGGCTCCATGTTTTTATGGCTGAATATAACATATTCAAACACTACACTGATGTTTACTCAAGGATGAATGCTGTCCTTTTAAACCAGAGCCTTGAAATGAAGTAAAATTAGTAACCTTGAACAAATTATTTGAGCTTTCTAGCGTCTGTGATCCTCTGCTAATGTGATTTGCAGAGGATTGTGAATTAGCTTATAGCTGGTATTTCATCAGCAACATTGGAATTACATCCTGAAAAGCTGAGATGCATATGACTGGTTAAATGACAGTTAGAGAGGCCTAAAATGCTTCAGCATGAACATTTTCGTCCTCATTTAGCATTCACATTCATTTTAGGTTTGTGGTTCTGGGAGGGAGTTGATCCTGTTGATAAAGCACTCATGAACTAGATGATATATGTGGTATACATAAGGTTTGCTCAGTTAAAAGGTAGTTCTGTAATTCGCTAGTGATTCCTACAGAATTTCCAGCAGTTTTGCTCCTGCAGGCGATTGTACCAGCTGTTAGGGACTGTTCATTATTTATGAGAGGGGAGGGAGTGTTGCAAAAAGGGCTAGGTGCTTCAAATAATCTTTTAAGCACTGGAGAGGGGGGTGATTTTTTTTATTTGGCTGAGGGAAGGGACATTCAACTTTAAATGGTCCTATTTTGTATTTAATTTAAATACCATCAGAACTCCAAAACCCGCAAGTTGGTTTGAAAGACATGTTTTCTTTAACAAATTGCCAAAATTACACCATTTATTAAAGTGGAAACAGAAATTATCATCAGATTTTTACATTTCCAATGGTCCCTGAACACATCATGTAAGACAAAGGCTTCCATCAAGAAATATAATAAAGTAATGAAGCTTAAAATAGTGATATTTGATTCATTTTGTTTCATCAACATGTAAATGATGCTGGCTCTTAGTCAGTGCAAAACGTGGCCCAGCTATAATGTAGTTAAGTGAATACCAAATTAGATGTACACATCACTAAATTAAAACAAGTTTCATCACGCAACTTATAAACCAGAGCAGAACCCCATCATCGCCAAGGCTGCGCCCCCTTTTGGTGCACAAGAAACAGGCTGTCGCACCATGAGAGAAACAGAAAAAAAAAATGCCGAAAAGCTGTTAAACCGAGGCTTTCACACTGAAATTAAAGGCCCATAATGTACATGAATATTCACTGTCAGTGTGGTAAATGGCTACATGATGCTTATGACAGTCACTTCTGATGGATAGCTAGCTTGAGTGGGAGGCTGCTGCAGTACAGGCTGTCGTCTCAAACAGAGATAGATCAAACAGTTGGCTATGAACAGGTTGGTTATTAACAGACAACACTTATTCTAACGCTCCCTGTTGATTCAATCAAATATGTAGAGATGTCCAGATAAGCAATAAACAGCCACTGTGTTGGGTCATAGATCCACTTGGGTAAGGGAAGTCTGAACGGACATGACGGCAACAATAAACCTTAATTTATTTGGTGTTTGATATGAAACAAACATTTATTTATCAAGAAATAAATGCAAATGGTGTCAAAATTATAATCAAACACACATAAGATTGCCTCTATATGATCCTTAGTTTTCTGTCCCCCCAAAAAGGGGCAGGGCCTTGATGTTTTGTGCCGGTCTGGTCTACTTTTTTACATAGATGTTAGCTGTTACTATATATTGACACTAAATAACTGCCAGGCATAGCTAACTGTTGTGTTGCCTAGCTAACGCAACCAACCGCCAAAACATTCTAGCTAACATACAGCCTAACCCAGTGGTTCCCAACTGGTCCAGCCTCGGTGTCTAGATCTCTGCTTAGTCATTAGTTCAAGGTCCACATAGTTTAATACATTCAGCCTCGTACTTGCGTCTTGCCATATCCTCGAGCTAGTTTGCTGCCTCTGTCAAGTAGCTATCCGCTAGTTACTCACTCTACAACAGGAAACAGCACTTCAAAATAAAAGGTTTGTGCCGGAAATTCATGGTACATTTTTTGTACAAACTTTACACGTTTGCGAGTCACTTGTGGTCCATTCAGAATGAGCCCATGACCCACTTTTGGACCGTGACCCACCAGTTGGGAACGACTGTTCTAAGCTGTTAAGTGAAGCGTGGAAGAGGTGGCTAATATGGACAGTGGTCAATTTATCTGACCTTATACGAGATTGAAATGCTAATTAAACTGGGAAGATTTTAAATACGTCAAACTCCAAAACATTATGCCAGTAATGTTTCAAAACCTGGGCCGCTTCAAAGGACTCAGCCTATATCAGGCGCAAAGAGAAATTCTCAAGATAGAACAGAGGCCAGAGCATCAGAACGATACAATAACACAACAAACTGCATGTTAGCACAAACAGACATGTTAGCAACATGAAGCTAACTCTGAAACAAAGCTAAACCATACTTAACATTTACAAAGGATTGCTAGTTAGGTTTATTATACAGCTTGCCCTCCTAAAACTCATTACTAATATCTACACAAACTAGAACATGAAGTCATGATGGTGCAGGCAAATTGTAATCTTTGAAGCTAGCTAGTAGTTACTAAGGTTGTAAGTTACTAAATTTGCTGCTGCATATTTATAGTAGGGTATTTGGGGCTTTATTTATTTTTGGTCTTACAGTTAAAAATATGGTCAAAAACTTCAATTTCATAGTAGCCTATTTCTGTTTTTTGCCTGCTGTGCGGGGCAGTGTTAAAGCTTCAGGGGACCAGCTCAGCTAAAAATAAAAAATGTAAAGGAAAATAATGAAGATCACCTTTAACTAACAAAAGGTCACATAAATGTCACATGGGTACGGTCAGTTCTTCTTACTATATTTTACATTCCTCTGTGTGTGCAGTGTTGAACCTGACTCTCATCGACCTGCCGGGCATCACTAAGGTGCCGGTTGGAGACCAGCCCGTGGACATCGAGCAGCAGATCAGGGAAATGATCATGCAGTTCATCACCAGAGAGAGCTGCCTGATCCTGGCCGTCACTCCGGCCAACACCGACTTGGCCAACTCTGACGCTCTGAAACTGGCAAAGGACGTCGATCCACAGGGTAAGGCGACGGCGTGGAAAAGGTGTGGGGAGTAAAGGAGGCTGTAGAGGGATGTAGAAAGAGGGATGGAAGTAAATGGAGCAGGGGAAAGGGTGGCTTTGTGGTTAGTGCGAGTGACCTGAGCGAGACATGGAATCTCCATCAGCTGCAGCCAGGGATGGTGCTCAGTGTCTGCCCTTGTTCTCTGACCTCTCTGAATGTGGAAACAAAATTTCCCTGCAGGGATCGATCAAGTGTCACGTTATTATTAGAAATGAGGGGCTGAGAGAAGGGGAAAATGGAGGATAAGGAGGACATCAAAAGATAAACGAGGAGAAGTACGTAGAGAGAGAGGGAGGGAAAAGAATGGAGTGATAGAGGAAACACAGCAGAGGAGATGCTGAGGAAAAAGAGATGCTGCAAGTGGGATAATGAGGAAGGGTAAGAAAAGAATCAACTTAATTTAATGCCCAAAGAATTTGACCTTCAGACAGGAGAGGAGGACACAGGAGAGGAGGATGAATTAGCTGCGAAGAGGACGACTTGGACAAAGTGACCTTGTGCGAAGGATGAAAAATATCAGACAAGGAGAGTGAGGTGAAAGAATACAGAAGGGAACAGGGAGAGATGGGATGCTCACAGCTAAAGATGCTTGGAGAGGATGACATGGCAGAATTAAACAGGAATAAAGAAAGAAGTAGAGGGATGGAATGGATGCAAAGCTGCATCTGGAACTGGGCAACAATGACATCTTCAAAGTGCTCGTTTTGTCGGAACAACAGTCGAAAAACGGAAAAGCAGAAACATTTAAGAAGCTGGCAAGTGTTGCATATTTAATCAGAAAGGTGGCCCATAATCCTTGATAAAAATAGTGCCTGTAAAGGAGCTGTATACGACATTCAGAACATGAATATAGCAGCAAACAACTATTTGCTATGTAAAGATATAGTGGAGTAACTACATCCCTAGAAGAGGATGAAGTCAGTCTCCCTCTGTTACCCTTTTCAACTAACATGGAACCGGTTCTGTCCGGCTCCCACACCTAAATTTGAACTGTTAAAAGCATTTCAACCAAAAAATAAATTGGTTCCCCAGAAGTTTGTCCATAGCTGGAGCCAAAAAAATAGCAGGTTTTTGTTGACCTGAAGTGCAAACCGTGACGACATTAGTGGATGCGTCATATTCTACAGGTTGGAAAGAGAGGATGGAGAAGTCCAGTGAGAAATCAGCGGAAATAAGAGAGCAGGCAGTGGTCTTATTAATAGTTGGTCCATGGTCATCAGCAGACCCATGGGAAATCTGCGCTTGCAGGACTTCCAAAGACATGTTCATAGATTTTCTGCAGATTAAAAAAAAAAAAACATCTATAATTAATATTGTCTATCACATTACAAGCAAAACCTATTCTGCTGGATTCTGCAGATTTTCATTTCTGGATTATCACTGAAAAGGGGTCACTGTCAATGCGATCCACCATTTTGCTACTACTGTTTACTTATGTTGTGCATTGTACAACACCCTCTGTTGATGACACATTCTTGAATACAATGGTTCCACTTAAAACTGGTGGACACACGGGCTGGCTCGTGAGATAGCACCAAGGTTCCAAGAAGCCTGAGTGGTTCAAGAACCAGAACTAAATTGTTGGCAAGGGGTATGTGTGTGTTGTAATCCGAGCTTCTCTGGTCATTGTTGTGGTAGAGTATCTGCCGGTGCATGCACATTAATGCATAAAAGTGTTTATCCCACTGGCTAGCTAATTGCTGCCGCTCTGCACTGCACTCATACAGTGGTTACCATGAATGTATCAAGAGACCTGGAATCAGCATTGAAGGCAGAACCCCTGTAATTCCTATGAAAGTTGCTCTGTAGCTTATGAAGCTAAAAACGCTCTATTTCCAGGGTATGATATTATCCAGATGATTGGCGCTGCTTCTGCATCGTTGGGCCCATAGAGCAAGCGCACTGAAGACTTCCATCCAGGCTGGCTACTTGGGGTTTAGCGCTCTGCTAACTTGACTTGAGATAAAATGATTAAATCTTTTGGCTCTTCCAGACATTCCAAATGTTATCAGATCGAATGGATCAAATCCTGATAGTGAAACGAGTCATTTGGGTTATGACGCTAAAAAAAACGTATCCACTGATTTACAGACGTCTCTTTCACAAAAAGTCTTTTCGTGCCTAATGGCATCATGTGATGGACAACAGAAATCGCAGTACCACTGTTTGGCCACTCTGAAAATTTCCACATAGATGTATGTACGTATGTAACTCAACTGAAAGCCCATGCATTCCTTTGAGAACATCCATGATCTCCGACATGTTTGTGAAACTCTTCCTTTTTTATTGGTCTGAATTTTGCCTTGATGGAAAAATTGAGCTTTTGTTATAGATTTCAGACAGATCATATGCACTATGCCACAGGAAGTTAGCATAAAAACAAATTAGCTAACAGACTTTCATTTTCAGCTAACTAACTTGGTAGCTTGCTAGCTGTGTAAGATATAGAGTGCATACATAGTGGATCATAGGTCTTTTAAGAAAATATTTCATAAAACTGGCCACACACCAGACAGGCAAACCTGCTTACTTATTTGTTCCACAAGATTGGACAGTGAAAAAAATTCAGAATTAACTTTTCTACCATTTCAGCTGTGGCATTTCTTTACATCCGTAAAGAGATGCACTTCCTTGTGTTGAACACTCAGGGCGTACTCCATATACTTTACGTAAATACGAATATAAAACAAATTGTGTGGAAACAAGGCATTTAGCTCTGTCAACACTGCTGACGTGAGCACCATTAGCTGTAAGACGCTGGCTTAGTCTGAGTGGGCGGAAGTTCGCTGCATAGATCAGCCTCTCATTGGGCATTGAAGTCCCGCCCTACCACCTCCGGTTGTGTAGCAGTTTTCAACCGTTTTCAACACGTCCTTTACTAACTTTTGCGGTGTTTGATCTTGCGGGGATGTAGCCATTTTTCTGCCATGGTTCGCGTCCTGTAGGCGATATTTTTGTGGGCGTGTTACACCAAAATCTGTTTCCCCCCGGCAATATTTTTGCAAGCACACCGTTGCTGTGGCACCGCCAAGAATGATTGTGATTGGTTCAAGAAATACAAGCAGCCGGGGCGTTTTTTTCTCCAATCTTAAAGTGAGAGTCGGCCCAGCCAGACCTTTCTTTTCTTGAGAAAGGTCTGGTGAGCGACACTAACGCTGGCTTAACCACCTCCATGTTGAATGCTGTGTGCACTCTGAATACTAGGTATGCTCTGAATGTTACATACAGCTCCTTTAAACTTCCTAAAAGCATTTCTAAATTTCTCTTACAACCGTTCTCCCTCTTTTTGACCTCTTTTCTAGGTCTGAGGACTATTGGAGTAATCACCAAACTGGATTTGATGGACGAGGGCACAGATGCTCGAGATGTTCTGGAGAACAAGTTGTTACCGCTGCGAAGAGGTGTGTGTGCCAGCCAGATACACTTTGGCTATTGTACTCACTTTTTCTCTTGAAACAGTTCCAATAACTGTGTCCTTGCTCTACCTTCTTTCACTTCCACTACTTATTTTTCTGTTTATCTTGTCCGTGCTGTTGCCGCCTTTGTATCCTGGGATTGTGATTCATTATTTCTCTCAATTTGTGTCCGTGTTTATTCGTTTGCAGGTTATATTGGAGTGGTGAACCGCAGTCAGAAGGACATTGATGGGAAAAAAGATATCAAGGCAGCTTTGGAGGCTGAAAGGAAGTTCTTCTTTTCCCACGCATCATACAGGCACATGGCTGATAAAATGGGCACCCCACGACTGCAGAGAGTGCTCAACGAGGTGATCATAGATTTACTCTCGTTGCTTTCCCACAAAGCACTTTACATAATTAATAAGAGGGCGGCCTTGTTTTTTTTTTGTTTTTTTTTTACTCGCATTGTACGGCACATCATTGTGGGTGATACAAGATTGGCAGTAGGTGGTAAATGCGCTCACTTTTTCTAGTTCAGCTCCAAATAATTTATAGTTTCACTCAGGCAGGCATTCCACATTTTCTCTGCATTTTTATTGTATGAATGTTACATTATCTATGAATACAGTGAAATATACAGGCTTGATCAGTAGATCACTGTACAGCCAAAATGGCAATAACATAATCTAGTTGTTGATGCTTCTGTGTGATTATAATTAGTTTGATTTTGCTGGCTTTGTGACTTCACAGCAATTGACCAACCACATCCGGGACACCCTGCCAGCTTTCCGTAGCAAGCTGCAGTCCCAGCTGTTGGCTCTGGACAAGGAGGCCGAGGAATACCGGGGATACCGACCAGATGACCCATCCCGCAAAACCAAGCAGCTGTTGCAGTCAGTGCCCCGATTTTTTCTCACAACAAGAGCATTTACATTAGATTTGGATCATAAAATCTAAGTATCCTGCAAAACATCTGACATCTGAAGAGATCATTACTTTCTCCCATGGCACCTGTTGCTTAGCAGCTCTTATTCTAGATGTCAGAAGCTGGTCTTTTATTAATCAGATTTGTGTCTTTGTTGTTGTTTTCAGGATGGTGCAGCAGTTCTCTGTGGACTTTGAGAAAAGGATTGAGGGTTCAGGGGATCAGGTGGACACAGTGGAGCTGTCTGGTGGAGCGAAAATCAACCGCATCTTTCATGAGCGTTTTCCCTTTGAGCTGGTCAAGGTGATGTGTTGCACATAGATCAAGATGGCACTGCAAAAAAACCAAAACAAATGGAAAAAAATCAGCTGATGTGAAACTATTTGACCCAGATGAAATGTTGGCATTGCATATTTCTGCAAACCACGGTTATGTAGCATATACACACTATTATGTAGTGGATACTTTGAAACTTAACGTTTTAACAGTGCTGCTGTTAACATGAGATTAGGTTTAGGTACAAAAACCACTTGGTTACGGTTAGGAAAATATCAGAATTTTCTTTCAAATTCACAGTTTTGAGCCTTAAAAGCAGCTGAAAAATCAGTGATGGACCGCTATAAAACACCCACACATGGTGGCTAAAAGCTGCTAGAAAATGGCTACGGTTTGCTACAAAACACCCATGTTTGGTGGCTAAAGAGCTGCTGGTATAACAGCGACAGGTCACTACAAAACACCCATATATGGTGGCTTAAAGCCACTGGAAATACAAACACAGGTTGCTACAAAACACCCATGTTTGGTAGCTAAAAAAGCCACTGAAGTAACAGCAACGGGTCGCTATAAAACACCCATGTTTGGTGGCTAAAGAGCTGCTGGTATAACAGCGACAGGTCACTACAAAACACCCATATATGGTGGCTTAAAGCTACTGGAAAAACAAACACAGGTTGCTACAAAACACCCATGTTTGGTAGCTAAAAAAGCCACTGAAGTAACAGCAACGGGTCGCTATAAAACACCCATGTTTGGTGGCTAAAAAGCCGCTGGAAGAACAGTGATGGGTAGCTACAAAACATCCATGTTTGGTGGCTAAAAGATGCTGGAAAAACAGCAACAGAATGCTGCAAAACACTCACACTTGGTGGTTGAAAGCTGCTACAAAAACAGTGACAGGTCACTACAAAACACCCATGTTTGGTGGCTAAAAAGCCGCTGGAAGAACAGCGACAGGTTGCTAGAAAACTCCCATGTTTGGTGGCTAAAAGATGCTGGCAAAACACCGTCAGGTAGCTACGAAACACCCATGTTTGATGGCTTAAAGCCTCTGGAAAAACAGTGATGGGTTGCTACTAAACACCCACATTTGGTGTTATAAAATACTCTAAAAGAGTGAAGAAATGACTTTCAGCTAGGTGACACGCTATCCACCATCCCCTCCTCCTCCCGATGACAAAGTCAGCTTATATGCTACATCACTTTTGAAATGTTGCTAAAATAGCTATGAAACGTGCAAATGTCATTTATTTATTTGTGGTTTGCATAAATGAGCAATCTAAACATTTCCCTCTGGAAACTGGGCTGACAAACTCCTTTTGTGGCTTACAGTGGTCAGATTTAAGTATATTGAATCTCTTCTGGAATCCCATTGTGTCATTTTTTTAAATGTAGAATTTAAACTCCTCCCAGGTTGCTAAAACCCACAAATTCTCAGGAAAATACAGAGTTCGTGACCTTATGTCCTCAAGCAACAGCAGTGAGTCATCTTGCTGTTATTCTGTCTTGTTCAATCTCTCGAAAATTCCTGCTACAAAGGGAAGTGCACGGGGAACAGTTGAAATAATGGCACCTCAGTATACTTATTTCATCTCATTTTAAGACAATTAAGTCTGATTGTAAAACTAAACGACAGTTTTGCTCTCTATGTCCTTGGTTTTCTTTGCTCTGTTTCCTCCCAACTCCTCACTAACACTGTAAAATGGCCTCTTATATCCTCTCTTTATTTTTATTTTCTTGAGTGATTTCTAAATAGCTTCACTATTATCAATACATGTCCATACTCATCTTGCAAATGCAGCTATTTTCTCTCTTTATCTCATAACTTCTTTTTTACCTCTGTTGTGCTCTATCTCTTCATGCTGTCTCCCATGATTTACAGTTTTACAACTCTGTTCTTTGTGTTCATTGTCTAAACTCCTCCTCTGTTCCCTTCAGATGGAGTGTGATGAGAAGGAGATGCGTCGTGAGATCAGTTATGCCATCAAGAACATCCACGGTATCAGGTAGGTATTGGTCTACCAAATTAAATATGGGATTTTTGAACTGTAGCCACATCTGTTTTGTTCCCAAAAAGCACACAATTCCTCCAAATATTTGGGATATACCCACCAGTAATGCTATCACTCTTGTCTGTCTGCCTTCCATTAAGGTATAAATGCTTTTATTTATAGCCACACATCATAACGTGTTAAAAAATAAATAAATAAATAAAAAAAATACAGATGTTTAAATCTGGTTTGCAAACAACCTAAAAATACATGGTGTGGAGAGGAATTTGTGAAGAAGGGAGGAGCATGATGTTGTCCTTTACTTTTACATGTTCAGTCCAGCCACTCTGTGTGTTTCTATTTTAGCTCAGCAGCGGTTTGCCACCACAACCAAAAGAATTGCCACCCAAGCGAGAAATATGACATTTAAAGAAACAACACATTTTAGCCTGCAAAAACAAAAGCTGGTCCAATATTTACCAAAGTTTTTGCACCTACCTCTTTATTTATTATTCCAGTAACAGACTGGAAACAATACAGAGTCTGTTAATATTATTAACGTAGCTGTCACAGAAGATGAAAACCATTTCATCTCAATTGTACATTTCCTTCCTCTTGGTGACTTCCAGGACTGGACTTTTCACCCCTGATATGGCGTTCGAGGCCATTGTAAAGAAGCAGGTCATAAAGCTGAAGGAGCCCTGTGTCAAGTGTGTGGACATGGTCATCCAGGAACTGATTAACACCGTGCGCCAGTGCTCCACCAAGGTAAGTCTGGGTTTATGGAGGTTTGGAAGTTAAAAGAAGACGGAGAGAGGAAAAAGGGACGAAAGGATAGTCGAAAAAGGATGAATGAATGAAAGACACTTCAATGAATGATGAGCTCACTGTTTTATTATTCATTATTCCACGTTCTTCTTATGTACCATGAGTGATAAGCTGTGTGATGTGTTTTCAGCTGGAGTGCTTCCCCATGCTGCGTGAGGAAACTGAGAGAATTGTGACTTCGCATATCCGAGACAGAGAGAGTCGGGCCAAGGACCAGGTAATGCTTGTTAGTATGCAGATACAATGGAAGGTCTGTGACATGTATTTTAAATCCATATCTGTTACTGTAATGTTAGGGGAATTACAAACAAGGTACCAATTATCCAAATAGATGACTATAAATACACATACTGTATAACATAATAGATTTATCAGCTAATTTTTGCACTTACTTATTATACTCCTTTATTATAAAACGTACAGCTTATCCTCGATTTTACACACATATATCAATGTAAATGTCCTATATTGTGTTATTGTACTACTCTATGAGCCCCAGCAAATTGCCCCCTAGGGACAAATAGAGTGCCTAAAATTGACTTGTAAATACAAAGCTACTATCTGCAGCTGGTTACCGTAGCTTAGCATAAAGACCGGAAGGAAGGATAAACAGCTAGCCTGACTGTGTCCGTAGGTAACGAAATCCACATAGCAGCACCTCATCCCTCTAACTAGCATTTTATATATGTTTTTTGTTTAATCCTTTTGGAAAAATGACACGCTGTGGTTTTATGTGCTGGACATAGACTCGCTAACTGTTCTTGCTCCCAGTCTTTATGCTAAACTAAGCTAAGCTAAGCTAACCAAACCAGCTATCTGTACAGTAAATATTGCTGCCTACAAGTGGAACTCATGGTTACCAAAAGGGAAGCCATGTACATGACTTGCTTGGTGTTAAAGTGCTGTGAGAGCACCTCTGCTAGGCAAAGGCAACAAGGACGTTAAGAAGCCACTGTGGCTAAAAATTTAGCAAGCTAGCAAACAGGTAACATAATGCAGCAAATGCAAAGGCATAATGACAATGGAAATAGATGAGAATGTTGGGAATATCAGCATTTTCCTCAGACATATTTTAAAATTACAAATAAATACCATATGACTAAAATTAGAATATATTAGTTTACCTTCCACCGAAAAACTAACGTTCATGGCTTCTGCCATTTCTGCAAACATTAGCTAACACATCAAATTTTGTAAACTCTGAGCTTTCACAAAAAATTGTAGTTATGAGGTCATGAATACCACAAGAGGTATATAAATATAAACTCTACTTGTGAACACGGTAAACATGACCCCATTTGAAGGCTACATTTGAAGCTGCAACCAGCAGCCAGTAAGCTTAGCTTAGCATAAATACTGAAATTAGGTGGAAACAGATAGCCTGGCTCTGTCCGAAAGTGACAAAATCCACATGCCAGCATCTCTAAAGGTCACAAACAATTTATATTTCTTTTGTTTAATCTGTAAAAAAAAACAAAACATAAAAAGACATGTTGTGGTTTTATGTACCGGACAGAGACAAGCTAGCTGTTTTCCCTGCTCCCAGTCTTTATGCCAAGCTAGGGTAACCAGCTGCAGACTACAGCTACTTATTTAGATATCTGTACTGATCCAGCAACCAATTAGCTTAGCACAAAGACTGGACAGAGTTTAAGTAATTGGATTTTGTTTCATTTGGACAGAGCCAGGGTAGCTGTTTCCCTTGTTTACACTTTTTGTGCTAAGCTAAGCTAACAGGCTGCTGGATGTGGGTTCGTATTTACTGCACAAACATAAGAAGTGTGGTATCAGTCCTCTCTGCCAACTCTCAGCGATTCCCGATATTTCCCAAAATGTCAGACCACTGTTTCCCTTCAATGATGACTCACTTCATGTTATTTATTCTGTGTTGTTCCAGGTTCTGCTGTTGATAGACATCCAGCTCTCTTACATCAACACTAACCACGAAGACTTCATTGGCTTTGCTAAGTAAAGACTCCATCTATCTATTAGCTTGATAAATTATGCATGAATAACCACATCAGGCTGGTGAAAACAAATGTTTAGAAGATCTCCTTTTACCCCGTCTTGTTTTTTTTCTCCCCCTCTCTCTCTCTCCTCTACATTCACCTTTCCCTCCCCGTCATCCCGTCTCTCCTGCTGTCCCTGTTTTGTTGTTTCTCCGCCGCAGTGCGCAGCAGAGGAGCAGTCAAACTAATAAGAGCCAGAGTTCAGCAGGAAATCAGGTGAGCATTTGTCATGTCTCGTGTGTCACACATAAACAGAAGGAGCACAAGGTCAAGGGAGTACTGCGCACCCACACAGCAGCAGGATGGCTACCGCAGAGACAAGACAGAGATGCTGAAATGAAAGAGACCTCATCCAAGATGCTCTTTTATTTGAGTAGATCTGCATGCACACATTTTATGTTATTTTAGCCTTATGATTTCTGAGATTCTATCATTATTATTTTATATTTGAGTTATGCATGGTGTATTATGTTTAGTGGGGCACCAGTTGTGTACAGTGGTTTGTTTGCTTCTTTATGATTTTATCTCAGTAAAAGAATCACATTGGGTTCTATTACTTTATGCCACCATCATCACTGGTGTTGTTGTTGAGACATTTCCCTTTGTTTGAACCCCTCCTGTGTCATCAAGGTGCCACTTTGCATTTCATCCCCATCCCTTAGTGAGAATCTCAGCTGCCCTCTTATGGGTGTCTGTTGGTGAGTATCGCTCATTGTGGGTTATGGTTTGCAATGTCATTTTGTGCCTGCAGTAACACCTCTGCCCATTGTGTGGTGCTCTCCGGCACCGCTGCTGCATAACAACCTGTCGTTTTTCTCGTTTTCCATTTGACGGGGGCCAGAATGGCAAATTGGCTTTTTATGCTACTGTTGGGCAAAGTCATATTGCACTAGAAAAGTTGCCATTTTCTTTTAGTGCCACAAGGTTTCTAAATCCCCCACATTCCTTCCTGTTGCAGGCCTCCTCTCCTCCCGCATCAGGCCTGATTGTAAGAGTTTACTCTCTAACCGTTTACTCTCTAACACCCCCTCCACCCACCAGCGTCCGCAGACTACAGGGGGTTGCCAACTACAAAATAGAAATTAAAATTTCACTTGGTTTGGCAGTTAAATATCTCAAGTGTCAGAATTTCTTTTAGTATCCTGCCATGGATCCAGGCACAAAGCAGCCCTCTAATGTTTGCCTATGACAGAAGGGCTTTGTAATGATTTGGGTAACCTCCTTAGTGAGTCTTAGGCGGTGCGAGACTGACAGTAATCTAACCTAATAATCACTTGGCACTGTGCCCGCAGGCCTGTTTGTGTAGGGCTTGTGGGGTTAATACACCTAACACAGTTGAGACACACACAGACACACACACAGATGCTTTATTGTGCGCTTGAAGCACTTAACGCAATGGTCACTTAACACGCTAACACTGGCCTCTGCTTGTGGTATTGTGAACACAGTTCCCTGAATGAGACTGCACTGACACACAGTCACATGCTCGGCTCTGAGTGAGTCACCGAGACACAGTGACACACCTAACCTGACCTTCACACACATCTCATCGCAAGTCATGCATTGATCACCTGCACAGATTAATTCGGGCTAGCTTTAGCCATGATGTGTCGTACAGATTTGTTTTAGAGGCGAGTGAGTTGTTGTTGTTTTTTTTATTAAAAAAAAAAAATCACGGATGAAGAGTCATCCTCTTGTTTTCTTGTTTTATTTTATTTACTTTTTTTTTTTTGCATAACAGCAATCTCTGATTTTCTGACCTCACCCTCCCCTCAGGTCATTCGCAAAGGCTGGTTGACCATCAACAATATCAGCATCATGAAGGGAGGAGCCAAGGAGTACTGGTTTGTGCTGACTGCTGAGAGTCTCTCCTGGTTCAAGGACGATGAGGTGAGTTTAAAGTCCCGGTGAAACAGACGTTAGATCGTCTTTAGCTTCTCTACTGTGACATATTTCCTAATGAAACTGAATGTTTGACCGATGCACAGTTACAAGAGGGATTTAGATCAAATCCTACACGTTTCATTGGACTGCTAAATGTGGGCGGGTTTAGATTTAGTGGCTCAATACACACCTCCCTCAGCATTAGATCAGGAGGAGGACAAGGGAGAGATGAATGACTGAATCAGACCTCAGCCACATTGATTTGGACATGAAAAGAAAGGTTTGATTGTTGAAAAGTGGGCGTGTCAGAACAGTGAGGTTCTGATGGTGTAATGCTGACGGAATAGTAGTATCTGTCAGGGGGAGAGAGACGAGGCCCATCGTATGCTTCATGTACACTGTAAAATACCCTGTGCATAATCTGTTTTAGCGCAGTCTCACCACTCTCATAGCATTGATTTTGGAAAAAAGATGCTCTGAATACCCACAATACAATACCTTTTCAGCACCAAAGAGCAGACAGACACAGTTAGCAACTTTAGTTGGAGGATTTAGCAGCTAAAGAGACAGATATTTCCCTCAGGAGTTAGAGAGGTTGTGGTCTTGACCGTTTTTCGTGTTTTTTAAATTTTATATTTAGAACCTTGATGCTGATTATGAGACAATGTGCTCCATGGCACAGATATGCAAAAGGCTCCACTACCTGTCCTACACAAAAGCAATATACACAGACTTTGTGACAGTTTTGCCTCTTTCTTGTTGTTGTTTTGCATCTCTTTGTTGTCACTATGCATCTTTATGTGGTTTTGTGTCTCTTTGAGGTCATTTTGTGTCTTTGTGGTTGTTTTGCCCCTTTTTTGTTAAATTTGTGTGTTTCTGTTGTAATTCTGCATCTTTTTTGGTCGTTTTGTGTTTGTCTGAGGTAATTTTGTTCCTTTTTCTGGTTCTTTTGCCCCTTTTTGTAGTTATTTTTGTGTCTCTCTGAAGTTCCCTTTGCATCTGTTTGTGATCATTTTGAGTCTCTTCCTGATCAGTATGTGTTAATTTGAGGGACATTTTTCAAGTGAAGGCTAGGGGGCCCCTGGGTCTCTGCCTGGTGGGCCCGTTCAGTAATCCATCAATGAATAAGGGTGGATCAGATACAAACATGTGCCAACTCTTCTGAATGTCCTCTAGGTGGAATTTAAAATATTCTTTGCATATTTATCTCTCTTTTAATACAAATCTATTGCAAAAAATGAAAATTCAACTAAGACTGATGGATGACAGTCTGATGTTGTGCAGAAAGGAACCAGCAATAGCGGATAAATGACTCAGATCTCTTGGATATTTTTTTATAAAAGCAGAATTTATTATTTTTACTTCCATCATCATTAATAATACAACAGAAAGATCAACAGCAGCACACTGGTTTCGGAGAAAAAGCACACCGTTTGCACCACTCTGCATCGACAGGATTCAGCATTCGGCCCGTGCTGCTGGCTTATTTGGCGGGCTGATGTCTATCTGCCTGTCTGTGCCTGCTGTACAGGTTGGAGGATATTCTGCACAGCAAGTGTAGATAGGCAGACACACTGCAACTCCTTCAGCCAGTTGGTGTTGTTGCTGCATTGTTGTTTGTTTATTGGACCTTGTTTAGTCTCCTGCCAGGGTGCAGCTCCAAGAGAGATACACAGAAAAGAATTTGGATTTGTGCACACTGATAGAGACAATACTGTTCCCTCCAGCTCAGAGTGTGAAATAGATTTTTATGTGGTGCCGTTTGTGAGAATTTAGCCTGTGTGTACGAGTCACCATGATGGAGCAGTTTACTGTATGAATTACATATGTGAAGAGTTTGGCCGTGGTTCTTGTCATTCACTCCTTCTTTCCATTCATCTTTCCCTTTGTGTTTCCCTTCTTTCCTCCTCCTTCCTTCCCCACCTCTTTCCACTGGGATTCGCTTCTTCTTTGCAAATTTGGAACAGTCCCAATCCCAACCAAATGTTCACTCACAGACACCCAAAATATATGGACGCACACTCAGCCCTCAGACAGCACATGGGCCGTGCAGCATCGGGACTACAGATTGTCATTTGATACGTTAGTGTGGTAATGTAGGAAATTATAGACTCCGCTGGCTTCGCCTTGTATATTTCTGTTTTACACCCCGTGAACTTTCTATAGTCGCATGCACGTGCACACGTGCGGATGCACACACACTTGGCGCGCCCTCCTCCCTCTCTTGGTGCGGTTGGCAGTTACTTTGGAACTGCTCGCATTCTTGGCAGGAAAATCACAAGTTTTTAATCCAAACATCAGCCTCCAGTGTTTCGGCAGAGAGAAACCCCTCTATTAAATATCAATATCCCCCAGTTTCTGTCTCTGACCCTCAGCTTCATATCGCTTCATGGCACTGAGTCACCATTTTGGCTCGATCTAAAGTGTAATATTCCACATGCAACAGTAAAAAAGTTGCACGTCCGCTCTGAATTTTTATACTTTCACCACAAACCAACAACAAGAACCCACCTAAAGAGACGCTCATTTAACTGAGTGGTCAAACGTAACACATCCTGTGTGTACGTATGTTCTTTGCGCACTGGGGCTTCATCTGCAGGCTTTTCCTACCAGCTTTTTGCAGTTATTTGACACCACAGCAATCTAGTTTACATCAGTGTCCTTTGCCTTAAGTCTTCCAGCTCCATTTTGGCCACCCACTGAAATAACTTCACTGGAGGTGTCTGACTGTATTTTCAAACTGCACTTGATTGATTGGCCCTCGCTCCTTTGGCCTGTGTTAGATGCTTTGCAGCCACACTCGCTCCTCCCCCTTCCAGTGGACCACATCTTCATCAGAGGCTAGCAGCCTGCACACTTACTCATTCATGCTATAAATTATGTGAGCTCGCTATTTTGTGAGTTTTGGCTGTAAATTCTTTCTCCCTCTGGCTGACAATTTAGTTGTTGTTTTTTTTCAACACTTTTGGTTTTCACAGAAAGTTGTCAAATCTGCAGTTAGTGTTGAGATCTGGTGATGTATGTTTATTCCAACAAAGAAGTGAAAAGGAAGTGGTGAGTGTTAGAATGCACTTAGAACATAATACAGATGGACATAGATCACATACAGATTATAAAATTGATTTAAAATAGCAAAGGTTGAGAAGGAAGGAACAGATGCAAAATAAAACACACATCTTGGAGAGCCAACAGAGAGAGCGACACAGAAAGACAGACTGACAGAAGAGGGTCCATGCCCAGTCTAACCAATGTGCAGACTACTGTACACCAGTATGATAATGAACAGGTAGTCTGAACACTGGGTGGACGGAGCCGGAGTTAAGAGCCAGGCCTTGTGCGCTGTTTTCCAGATGCTCGCGGGCGGCTCTGCCCTCCCTTCGCCCCTCTCCATTTTGGCAGCAAGGATCCCGTCTATCGAAAACCCCCTCAAAACTGCCATTCGCCTCATCCGCGTTTGCTGCCTTCCCCAGCCTTTTTGGTGCACGTCTCTTGGCGTGTTTATTTGTTTTGGTAGACGTTTGAGCTCTGGGTCCCCTCGCGGTCCGTTTTGGTCATGCCGGCCATGAAGAGTATCCAGCCTTGACGTGGCATATTCGCTCAGACGACTGGGACAGACTGGCTGCACGTTCAGGGAGGGGATATTACAAAAAAGAGGGAAAGAGAGAGACGGAGGGGGGGAGCGAGTGAGTGAGGAAGGGAGAGGAAGAGAGAGGAAGAGGGAGGGGACACGTGTGACCATATATGGGCTGTAGTGACCCCTTGGGGGATACAACCCAGAAGAGTCTGCAGAGTTTTCTTGTCTTCTCCTCTCTCCTCATCTTCTTCTTCTACAATTCTTCTTACCTGCGACCATCTACCACCTCTTTCCGGACCGTCAGACCAGATGTGGGCTTTCTTCTGCAAATCTTTTGCAAATCCACTTTCTTCTTCTCGATCTCTCCTCCTCCTTCGCCCGCCGTCTCTTTAACTTCTCCCTCCTTCCCTGGTTCTCTGTGTGCTGCTAAGCACTACCAGATGTTGAGTTTTAACGCCAGGCTGTCATTTAATCTCTCCCTCTCTCACTCTCTCTCCCTCCTTCTTCAAAAAAAAAAAAATCAGGCAGGAAGTGGGCCCCTCTGGAATGGAAAGAAAAAATATTGAGAAAATATAGAGGGGGAGGGATAAAAGAAAAAAGACAGAGAGTTAAGAAAGATGGAGGCTAGGATGGAGGGTAAAAATGGAGAGCGGAGCTTCGTCAGCATCCGTCACAGGCCTTGTGTGAATGTGTCCCAGCTGTGCTTGAGCTTCTACCTCAGAGGATGAACATGTTTGAGCACTGGACCTCCAGCGCTCACGTACATCTGCGTTTTTCCCCGACTTACTCAGTTTACTCAGCCTATAGCTACCAGCTCAAAACGCACCGTGAAGAACGACTGTGTCTTGACCCACACTGTAATGACTTCCACATGTGCTCTCCTTCTCCCTTTTCTTTCTCTGTCTCTGCTTCCCCCCCTCCGCTACCTCCCACTCTCATTTCTCCCCCATTCCTCCTCCCTCCTGTCACCCCCTTTTCTCTCTTCTCACCCCCCTCTCTCCCTCTTTAAAAACCTGATTTCACCTTTCTCTTATGGACGTATTCTTGCACAATTCTGCGGCAATTTCATTGCACAAGAGTTCATGAAAATAACAAATTGCATCAGTCAGAAAACCGCTCACGATCCGTACCTTCTGTTTTCCTCATCCGCAGGAGAAAGAGAAGAAGTACATGCTCCCTCTGGACAACCTGAAGGTCCGCGATGTGGAGAAGAGTTTCATGTCCAGCAAGCACATATTCTGTATTTTCAATACGGAGTCAAGGTCAGCTCTTAACATTTGAATTTCTGCTTTTCATGAGGCTGCAAATAAAACTTTTGACAGTGATCACATGCAGTAGATGGAGTTAGAGAGTTCAAGGCCTGTATGCTGGAGCAGCGGCTGAAATATGTTTTGGATTATGCGTTTTGTACAGTATGTATGCATCTATGCACGATTGTAGACTCGGCCAAACTGGAGCTATTTCTCACAGATCCACGGCTCAGTTTATGAAGTTTGTCGTTTATAGTTATTGTGTTCAAGATTCACAAGTAAGTGTGAAATAACTGTTTACAATACCAGGCCTGAACTTTGAGTAACTAGCGCAGAACATCCTGTTAAAAAACTTTATGGTAATTCAGTTTCTTCATCCTTCTTGGCTCCAAACCCAAGAAAGGGTTAAACAACAAAATATCCCACATGGAAGGAGGCACATAACCTAATACTATCAATACTTCCAGATGTCAGAGTTTATATCTTTTTGTTGAACACTTTTTGTAACAATGGAGAGCATTGTCTGCATGTGTTCTTTTAAATAAATATTCATTCATAGATCAGTTAGATTAAATTGTAATGTTTATTGAATTAAACAAGTGAATGTATTTTCTGCTGGTGTTTAGGAATGTGTACAAGGACAATCGCACACTGGAGTTGGCCTGTGACTCTCAGGATGATGTGGACAGCTGGAAATCTTCTCTCCTACGTGCCGGGGTCTATCCTGAAAAAGTCGCTGCGGTTAGAAAACTCTTCATTCTCCCCTCAGTTGGTCTTTTACTCCCCAAGTGACTGTTTCTTGCCTTCTGTTGTGTCTGATCCTAACACATTATTATTTACTGTATTCAACTGTTCTCTTTTATGTTATTATTACTTTATTTAAATTTTTGCATATTTAACATATTTTGCAAGGCAAAATAGGAAATAAACACATTTGGCAGATGGCAGACATTTTACCCTCAACACTTAGGCCTCTCTCTTACACCCTATGCAAAGCGGCACACAGTGCAGCACAACCATTATTGCAGTCTTATAAGTTTAGTGCAGCTACACTTTGCGACATGGATCCGTGTATGTTTTGGTTTAGCGCCACTGCATCATTTCATGCTGCATTTCTATTATAACAGCTGTCACACTGTGAGATGGTCATCCCAAATTTCAGACACTATCAGAATTTTATCCCAGACTGTCTTTGATTGCAAGACCGTGACATCAGCTGTCCTTGAACCTCTCTCACTGTGCAACTCAGGACCACCATTTTAGAGCCACGACCAAAGATATCGCCACGGGTCTTTCACGATGGTCATCTTTTGCTGGCACAGCCCAAAGTCCGTAAAAATGCACATCAACTGTAGGATTTGAGCCCATTTTAGAAATGTTGTTTAATACCAACTCCCACTGTATGAGTAAACTGTCTGCAATGTAAAACTGAAGATCACGATTTATGTGCTCACACTGTACAGTCTGATCATCAAGCCACAACCTCAGTGCTCACACTGTACGTGTAAAATTAATAATGCGGACTATTCTGGCTATTGACAGTTGTCAACACAGATTCATCTGAACACCTCAGGGCTGCAGGCAGGTGGAGGTTTGCTTGCTAGCATAGGCACCGTTCCATTAATGTAGAGACAGACGTCCCAGTAAGAGCCTGAAAATCAATTTCTGTAAAAATGGGTCAGCCGAAGTTTTGATTCTCCCTCTATCTCGGTTTCCCTCGCTTTCTCTCTCTCCTCACAAATATGCACACACACACACAAGTTAGCAAGTTAGCAGCACCAATAAAACAGGTAGGTATAGGCTTCATTGTGTGATTGATTAACACCAAAAAGCACTGATCTTGGGGAATAGACTTGTGGCTTTGCTTCAGCTGTGTGAGAGCTTGACCATGGCTGACCAAAATAACTGACATGTCAGAAATTCATCTGAATGTCTGACAGCCAGTCGGGAGCAGCTGATCAGGCCTTGAGCGGTCTTTGCTCCCCACTATATACCGGACAACAAACGATGTAGTTTGACACTAAAATGAGTCGTGTGGCTATAAAATTGGGTCAGAAACCGGCTCTAAATGGGAAATGTATGTCCTGCTTCAGTAGCAGGCAGCAAGTGTACTTGGGCCCATCTGTTCGTCCATGGATGTGTACATCTTATTATGAAGTGTGGTCAGGCGCATTGTTGACGTATTGCTATGTTGAGGCAGCAGAGAGTGATTGCGCCATTGACCAACAAAAACCTGATCTAAAGTCAGAATGGTGCGGTATGGGTGAAAATAATACATCATAATACATCATTAATGAGGAAAATATCAATGACACACTTTAAAATGTGAGCATAGCACAGAGCAGAGCTGCTGTCCGACTCCCCATTCCCCACTCCAAGAGAGACACTGTGCGCATTTACTCACGAGGAGCAGCGTAACGTCACTGATTGTATCAGAAGCTTAAAGCTCACTTCATTTTCCTCTGTCAAGTTTATAAACACAGTTTAAAGTTTTGCTGCTCATATATTCCACGATATTCACTGTTAATGCTTTACTCTCAGCAGAAAATGGCTCCTCCCCTAATTTGCCGAATCCGCTACGTTAAGATTAGTGTGCCAGCTGCAGACCCACCTGGCTTTAAAGGGAATGGGAGATGACCTGAATTCATGTTACGACCAAAACACACCCTATGATTCATTAAGGGACCAAATACAAACCCTTTACCTCTTGTGCCTTACTTTACACCCAGATTATATTCTGTTAAATGAGCAAAAGTAGAGCTGGACACATCCTAAACACACCATGCATGTAAGATCATGCACTACAGATTGTTTGAAAACGGCCCTCGTAATTGAAACACAAAAAATGTCAGCATCCCGTATTAAGCAGTCAATATCTTTTGTAAATATATGCACTTCTGTCTCATGGTCTCTGTTTTCGTTGTTTAGAAAGTATTTCTCTTTTCTCCCTCTCAAGGTTGAGAATGAGACCACCACCACAACAGATAACTTCTCCATGGACCCTCAGCTGGAGCGTAAAGTGGAGACCATCCGTAACCTGGTGGACTCCTACATGGCGATTGTCAACAAGTGCATCCGGGACCTCATGCCCAAGACCATCATGCATCTCATGATCAATAACGTGAGTAAAGATTACTCAGATGTTCATTTATATGGGCTGTGGAGACAGCTTTCCTCTGTTATTATTATACTACTAATATTAATGATATTAATAGTGACATGGCAACATCTAAGTGGAAAAAATGACCTCACAACTCTGATCCATCATCCTGCGCTGCCTCTTCCTGCCAACAGGTGAAGGACTTCATCAACGCTGAGCTGCTGGCCCAGCTGTACTCTGCAGGTGACCAGAACGCCCTGATGGATGAGTCCCAGGAGCAGGCCCAGAGGAGGGATGAGGTGCTGAGGACCCACCAGGCTCTGAAGGAGGCCCTGGCCATCATTGGAGACATCTCCACCTCCACCATCACCACCCCCATGCCTCCACCTGTTGACAGCTCCTGGTTGGCAGGATCTGGTGGTCGCAGGTACTGGAATTAAACTGAACACATGCATCCTGTAACCACTTTAGATTAAAAAAAAAACATTGTTAGCTGTGCTCTTTCTCACCTGAATATTATTCAGCACTTCATCCTTTCCTCTCTCCAGGTCTCCCCCAGCCAGCCCCACTGCCCCCAGGAGGATGTCTTCAGGCCAGCGCCCGGCTCCCCGAGGGGCTCCGCCACCACCAAACCGCCCAGGACCCCTGGGGCCCTTTAATAATAGTGCTGACAGCCCGCAGGCTCCCAGCCGCCCTAACAGGGCCCCTCCTAGCATCCCCAGGTAAATACAACCTTCACATAACTCATCTGTTTGGAGGACACAAAAAAAGCTCGTCTGATGCCTTTATGAGCGTAGGGATGAATAAGGCCTGGTCCACATGTGCACGGCCCAGTCCTGCACAGGTTTGATTTTCAAGACCAGCTCCCGAACTGGAGCGTGACGTGCAATACCGTACCCACCCTGTTTTGGTCAACACACTGTTGAAAATAAAATATCCATCCAAATGAAAAAGCAGAAACAAAACTGAAGAGCATGCCAAACCAGACAAGTGGCAGTATAATGGCAAAGCCACGCAAAGAAGAAGAATAAGATGTTGGCCAAACAGAAGCCTGAATAAAAGCTATTAGCAGAAGGCTACCTGGATCAGTGACCTCCGTATTCTGACCTTAACATAGTTGAAGGGTAACTGTACATTTATGTGTCGCTATTTAAAAAGTCTTTGTTAGCTAGGTTAGAGCCAGCACTATTTTGGTCACATCTCTTTTGCTGCCTGACAAAGAAGATAACATCATACACTGTGACACTACAAGCCAAAAACTGTGTTTTCCCTGTCTACACGTCAACACCGAAAGTTAATGAAAATCTTCACCCTGGACGGAGTTTTACTAAATGTCCATTTTCAGTGACCTTAACACAATTATTATGTGGACGAAAGGCAGAAACACATAGAAAAAGCAACATTTTCAAATATACGTGTGCGTATGTGGACTAGGCTTAAGAACCATAACAATTTTAAGTAGTTGTATCGATCTTCTCATCGAACTGCTCAGTTTTGTTTTTAACAATCTTTACAACAAAAGTTTGGCTGTTTGAGATATTGAAGAAGTTAGTTCGGTTTGTACTTTGAAACATCCTCTTAAACTCTCAACTCTTAAATTCATGTGAAGACCAAAGGTGTTATAGTGAACTAATACTGAATTAAAAACTAAAACAAGGTCTCCATACGGACCAAGCCCTTCCGGTTTACCTCCTGGGCACTGCCGAGGCGTCCTTAAGCAAGGCAAAGGACCCCCAATTGCTCTGGGTGCCTGTTCGAGGCAGCCCCCTCACTCTGACATCTCTCCATTTAATGCATGTATAGGTCCTGTTTGTGTATGTGTGTGTATTTCGGACCTGTGTGTATATGACAACAGAGTGGGAAAAAAAAGAATTTCCCCTTAGCGATTGATAAAGCATGTCATCTTCTTCTTCTTCTTCTTCTTCTTCTTCTTCTACTTCTTCTTCTTCTTCCTCTTCTTCTTCTTCTTCTTCTTCTTCCACACTGGACCTCTAAACAACAACAAAAAAACTAAACTTAGAACAAACCCATCTCTGGAATCTAACTTAAATTGAAGTGAAAACAAAAATTAAATACAAAAGAAAACTACAAACATATAATAGCTACAGTGAAGACTAATCTCTTCTCTTTTCTTGTCTCCCTTTGTCTTATTTCCTGTTCTCCTCCCATTTTCCTTTCTCATTCTCTTTGGGAATCTCTTATCTCTGACACTCTTCTCTACACATTATCATTCATTCTCTGACCCAAGCCGGCGGCCCCCGCCATCTCCTACAAGACAAGCCCCACCATAAACATCTAAATGGGTTCCTCATACACTTATCTCCCCCCCCTCCTCATCCATTCCACCCCTCCTCTATTAGCCATGGCTCTGCCGTCCTGGTCCCTCCTTAGTGCAGACGCTGAAGTCTTTGATCCCTTGACCCTCGATTTCCTGCCAGGTGACGATGTCCATATATCTATGTACAGTATGGTACTTGTCTTGTGGTGTATGTGTATGTGCGCTTGTTGCTCGCCTGTGGTCCAGGTTTGCTTAGCAGATCCACTACCCAGTATCAGTCCCTGGAGCCTCTACCTTCCCCCCCTCTCCTCTCAAACCCCTCACCAGGTCAGTCACTACCCCCACTTGCTGCTTCTACATGAAAATACGCTCAGCAGTCGTACTGCCCTACTCATTCCAAAATGCAGCATGGCACATAAGCTGCTTTTATTGCATGGGAGTGTGTGTATGTAGAGTGTATGTGTGTGTGTGTTGTGTGTGTGTGTGTGTGTGTACGGGGGAGGGACTAATTTGCCTATATGTAGGCTGGGTTTGATTTAGTATTGTATTAATTTATTGTATAATGCCCCCTTAAGTGTTAATTATCAGCTTAATGTTCTCCTAGGAACAGAAGTTGTATCTTAGTATGTGTGTGTACGTGCGTGTTTGCGTGCGTAACTCCGTGTACGGGTGTGTGTGAGGACACGTGTGCATGTGTGCTGTCCGTCTGCACGTTTGTTGGCGTTTCAGTTGTATTTGTTTTCATGGTCAAAGCTGTTAACAATGAATCATAAAACCCTCGGGGGTCAATTTAATGTTGGACTTTTGTGAGTTGTTCCTGTGTTGTAGTAGCAGCCATACACACATAGCAAGGCTGAGGAGCACCTTCAGTATTCTCTATATGGAAACAGCCTCAATAATGCATTTAACCTCGTCATAGGTGTCCACCTGTGCTGTACCAATGGTCAAGTTGTGACCCTTGCAGCCTTAAGCTCAGATTCAGATGCTGACTCGTGAGACGGGAAAGAAAAAAATAACACACACCGTCTTGAACGAACATGCATTTACATGTTTCCATTTAGCCTTTTTCTCAGGTTTGAAACATGCAACTCCATGCCCATCCCAAACTCCTCCTCTTTTCTCAACTCCTTCTAGCCTCTCTTACATCCTCTTCTCTCACAACCATCGAACCCAGTTGGTCAGTCAGCGTCTCCATCAGAGCTTAAGGTGCTATTGTCAATGTTCAAGTGCTTCTCTGTCAGTTTGTTATTGTGTATGTGGGCCTAAACTGTGTTCTGATGTATATAGGTAATGATAAGGAGATACTGTACCTGTGGACTATTAAGACCTCATCAAGGATCCTAGCGCTTTAATCGTTCTCTGTGTCTCTCTATTCACTAAATGCTCTCTTCTCTCTAATTTAGACTGCCTTACCGGCATGAATTACAACTCTGTATTGCCAAAGCTAAATGTAGACAGAGAATTGGAAAGTTGAAAAAAAAAAAAAAAAAAAAAAGATCTGCTGAAGACCAACGATGAAATGGTTCCAGTTGTAGTGAGACGGCATCGTTACGCAGAGGGCATAAAGTTAAACTGGGGAATTGCATCAGTTGTTATTTTTCTGTGTCTCTGTATCGCTCCTCAATAAACTTCTTCCTCATAATGTCTCACTTTGTCAACAGAGTCTTTATTGTTGAAGCCACAGTGTGTATGCACTGCAGACCTCTCACTGGAGTACAGGAAAATAATGTTTGCTTGTTTACTTATTGACTTATACTGAGGCTTAAAGAGACAATTCACCCAAAAGTCAAAAATACATATTTTCCTCTTACCTTACCTCTTACCTGCTGTTTGTGAGTCTAGATTGTTTTGGTGTGAGTTGTTTAATTAATTTGATTTGAAAGTTTATTTTGAACATTAAAAAAGAAAAGAAAGCAACAACAACAGACAATGAAAAGATTGTTCAAACAGGAGTGGAAAGAAGTCGAAATTTCATCCCACCCCTTCATAAGAAAGAAACTGATAATTTGCGGACACTTAATAGCACCATTAATTAGTGCCAACACTTGTTTTGTTGGAGGAAATGAATCCCTGTTAAAGATAAT
>NC_065526.1:18494673-18506229 GCF_006386435.1 Epinephelus moara
CTCATATTTTAGTAGAATTAATCTCTGATCCTCACGAGAAACACTTTTTTTCCCCTCACGTACGGCGCTCTGTGAGGACGCTCAGTGATGCTGCGCTTCTCTCATGATTGTGATTGGTCCGCTGCGTGCACGTTCATGGCTCTTGATAAAGCAACCCTGGGTTGAGTTACCGAGTTGATATCCAGCGTCGTGATACCGATTATCCTGACTGCCATTGTTAGGGTTAGTCAACCCAGGATAGGTCTGGGTAACCCAGGAAAGGTTGATCTGGCTTCGTGATACAGGCCCCTGGTTACTCAAGATAATCCACAGACCTTGTTGTGAGCAGTTTCATGTAGGAACTATTTTTTTTCTACTGAGCTACACCCACCAACCATATCACCACACAGAAGGAAGTGTGCATCTACTCATGAGGCATTTTTTAAAGGCGGGAATGTAACTGTGTTCACAGTTCACTGTGTCACTGTGTTCTCTATAAAGGTACGATCACAGAAAAGGGAAACAGAGTTGTCCTGTCTTTAAGACGTCAGTTGAGGTAGTAACAGCAACGATCAAACTGTGTGTCCAAGGGAGAGCCGGTAGGACAGGACCATGGACGGAATGGGTGTGACATTTTGATGACGTGCTATGTGTGCGACCCAGCGCCAGGATATTTAAAGAACAGCTAGAAGCAATTAGCAGCTAACTCAAAGAAGAAGAACAATGGCTGTAAATGTTTGCAAATTGGGAAAACAATGCGGTCCTGGAAGTCCTTACCCTCCGAGCTGAGGATGAGAGCAGCCGCCACATAACAGGGACCGTAAATGATCTTTATTGCCATGTAATGCCATTGTCATTGTTTAGAAAGTGCTGCTGACACATATTTTATGTTACACTAGAGGCTGATGCTGTTGTGTTACACATCATGTCAGTCACCCCTCTTTTGCTTCTGTGATGCCGTTATGCTGTCGAAGGGGCCATACACATGCCTCGTCTTTAAACGCCTGGAAAGTGCGAGGTCAGGCACTGTGCACGACTCTTGTGCCTATTCTGTGTCAACTTTTAAGGGCGCAGTGGCAGGTTGCTTCTGAGGTTGCCAAAGAACCATAACCAGCACCGTATCATAGCCTACTTACCAGAAATCCTAAGTGCAGAGCTGATCTTCTTCCACGTGCTGTTTTGTAAGTAGGTATTTGGCCTAAAATATTGTCTGTGGGACTCTTGAACTCTGTTTATCTCAAGGCGCAGCTGTTGCACCTCGAAAAAAAGGTGCTCGAGAACACATGCACACTAGGATGGCGTCGTTCTGCAGTTTGAGTGCGTCTGCTGCTGTGCGTCTACATTGAAAACAGTGAATTTGAGGGCACAAAAAACACGGCTTGTGTACGGCTCCTAAAAACACACACTGGGGTGGCCCTGTTGTTTGGTTCTGTGTGGAAAACCTTTGTAGCGACTCTATCACGTGATCTCTGAATGAAAAGGGAAAGTGACGTGAAGCTCGTGCTCCTGACAGTGTGAGATGTAACATAAATGGCGTCCTCTTTGGCTGAGCTGTAATGTAGATATATCTAAATACGTTATTAGTTATCAGTAGATGCACGCGTCCTTCTGTTTGGTGATACGGTTGCTGGAGTTCAATAGAAAAAAAACTGTTCCTACATGAAACTGCTCACAACAAGGTCTGTGGATTATCTTGAGTAACCAGGTCATGATTTCTGGAGTTTTCAAATGTATTTTTTGCCATGTTGAGCACCACAAGCTGAGTGCCATCTAGTTCCATTATACTGGAGAGAAGGCAGACATGTCTTCAGCTGATATCTCCAACACTCGGCAACTCACACCACAACAATCTAGAATGATAAATATTACTACAGGTAAGAGGGAAAATATGTGTCATTGATTTGGGGGCAAACTGTCCCTTTAACATATTCTCAGTGGGCAAATTGTCTACGAAACTCACAAGACAAATAACTACAATGGTATATTCATTTGATAATCTTTTAGAAGATGGCACTAATAAATAATTTGTCGTCACTGTGAGGCAGTACTGTACACATACATAACAAATCAATAACATTGATTTGGAAGATGAAACAGTATTTTTAGAGCTTGCAACTTCAAACTATAGATACAGTATTCTATATGTCACTGGCCGCTGTTGCCTCTATGGCTCTACCTCATCCTAAATATGGATTTGTGGAACAGTGCTACGCATACTGTACTGTCCCTCCATCAATGATCTAATCATGTATGTTTTACCAGACTGTTTGCCTCATGGTGAAAATCTTTTGTGTTGAACCAAAACATCCATAATAAATTAAAACCATTGTCCAAAACCTAAATGACTGAATGATGAGCATAACTGTGGAGCAGCACAAAACCAGTAGAGCCATTCATTCTTTTATGCATTCTTCTTAGCAAAGTGTAGAAACATGTCTTAATATTCAACTGTATACAGATTATAATGGAAGACAAAGACGTTCCCCAGCCCTTATATATTTAACTAATTGTATTTATATTACTGGCCACACGGTGGCAGCAGAGGCTTAGTTGACTGTACAGTTCTTTCAGTAATTTAATAATCTTTCATTTGGTAACAATACATACATAGTGTTTTCATTTCAGTGGAGCTTGATCAGAAAAAAGCCCAGGGACTACAGTGGTTAATTTACCAACAGGTATGCCACCTGTTGGTAAATTAATCACTAAGGTATATCTGTCCATATGTCCTCATGTGTCCTGTACTGTGACTGCTCATGTGCTCTGTGGTTACAGTAGCTGATGGGCTGCTCTGATATGATCACACATGAGGGTGTGACCTTTTGGTACAGCGCTGCTCATGTAGGAGGAGGTGACCCTTTTCATATAGAGTCAATGGAGTCAGTGGTCACTAGAGTTGGTTTTAAGTCTTCTTTCTGACTGTTGCGTATAGGGCTCCCTCTAGTGACATTAACATTAACATGCTTTTACTGTCTTGAAGGCAGTTTGTACTTCATGTTCTTTACAGAGGTGCTGGAGGTTTTCTGTTCTGAGAAGTGAAGCCCCACAGCTGAATCACCACAGGAGGTTTATTTAAGTGCAACAACTTGTTGCAGGTTGACACTTTTTTGCAACAAACACTTACATTTGCACAATATAGGTAATTTTACAAATTGCATCATCACAGGTACATTACTCATCCACCTCCTCTTACTGTGCAGGGGTCATGTGGGTTTGTTACAGATCAAAACTTTGAGATTTTTTTCTGTTTTTCGTTGTGCTCGTGTTGAACTTTCTTTTTTTCAAAGTTTTGTTTAAAAAATCTTCAAATAACAAACAAGAAACCCATCAACTTATAATCCCAAGCAGCACTTCAATTTTGATAAATGCCTAAACATACACAAAATGTTAAATAAATTGAAATATAGAATAAAATAATTTTAACATTTAAGGGGTATAATTTAAATAAAACTCAAGTAATTCAGAGTCTTAATGCACTCCTCTTTTTTTCCAAGTCATTTTTAAATGCCACAAATCTTGGAGCAACTTTTAAAAAAACCCATTACATTTACATTTGTGCATAAAACATTTATCTGTAATCAAAGTATTATTATGCTAAAATTCAACCAACCTAATAAAATCAAATATTTTTAGATTTTGTAAGTGCTTTGTCCAGTTGTGTGCAACATTTTATTTTATTTTTGTTTTTATTTTATTTTATTAAAACTTAAAAACAAAACATCTTCAAAAAATAAACAGCCAATATTGTCAAACACATCATCTAATAATCAGGAGCAATGGGAAAAATGGAAATATCAGACAAAAAAAGAAAATAAAAAGAAAATGAAATAAGAAAAATATAAGAAAAAAGCTAATATGATATTATTATGATATAATAATCCCGAACAGCACTTTAAAAGAAGGAGAAAAATGAGAATTTAGGAAAAAAAACAACATCATAAATATATATGTATAGAAATTCAAATAAACTATAGTATGAATTAAACTAACTTTAACATGAAGGTAGTTTAACCTAAGATTTTCAAGTCATTTTTAAATAAGCAATCTACTTTTTTCTAATTAAAAAATTACCTATAATCAAAATATTATTACAATGAAATTCAACCAACTTAATAATATGACATATGTTGAGATTTTGTAAGGTTATATTTTATTCATTAGCTGTTGACACGACTTCCGTGTTATTCACCCGCTAAACACCACATGTCTGTGACTCGTGTGAATCAGTCATGTCTATCCTATGTTGGAACTATTTTATGGTTCTGAGTCGTAATTATTATAATTATAAAAACATCTAAAAGCACGAATAGCATCAATCCCGGCTTCAAATGAGCACACTACGAGAAGCACCGCCCAGTAGGGTAATCTAAGTTCTCGAAACGAGCGCTCCCAACACACGCTCAGTTTGAACTGCGCAACAGCCTCTCTGCTCTCTGATTGGCCAGTCACCGCTGACACGCACTCACTGACAAACGGTAGCAGGTTGAGTGGGTGACAGCGGCTAGCATCACACTTCAGCCGTGAAACAGCGGACGTCAGCTAAGTTAACAGGAAACAGCGGGTGAATTAATGTTGTAGACAGTTGAACAGACCGTCTGCCAAAAGGATAAAACGTTATTTCTGAGTACGGTGAGGATGTCTGTCCCGGCAGGAGAGGGATGAAGATGACACCACTGTTATGGCGAGTTGTGTCAGTGTGGCTATGTATGGCTGTGCTCTTTCGGTAAGTTCATTAATTTTGCCCCGTTTGAACTTAGCATCATTATCATGTCACTGACTGTGGAAACTAACTGTCTGACAAACGTTACCTAATGTTTGTATCGGTTACAACGCTAGCTAGCTAGCTAACCTAGCGTTAACATCACACTGTGATGTGGCACCTGGCTGACTTCTGACTTGTTGTCAGTGTTAGCTTGAGTTGCTGACCCTGTGAGCACTAAGCCTGTTAGCCGGGTTTAACACAGCTAGCTGATGAACAAGTTGTACCTCAGTTAGTAATAATAACCGTGTCACACATATACCTGTCCACCTCATGGCATCGTGCTACAGAGTGATTTAGCAGAATTTGGAAGTTTAAAGGGGACCTTCACCTAGTTTCAAAGTCAGACATTTTAGTCCTGTGGTCTAAGACAGCCAAAAAAATATTAGTAAAAACAAGCAACCCTAGTAAAAATAGTCAACAACCATATTCAAAAGTAGAGTGCTGAGTGCCTCAAATTTGTGATGATATCAGGCAGTGATACTCAAGGTAGGGCCTGTGGGCCAAATCTGGCCCTTGATAGGCTGCCAGGTGGTCCGCCAACCATTTTCTAATTCACTATTACAATAAATTGATCCACACTGGAATATTTTGTAGCCCTACTTTGGATGTACATAAGGTGCCACAGAGCGTAAAACCTCACCAAAATACAGCTTGTGTATTTTAAAAAAAAAAAAAGAAAGTGCAAGTGGAGGATTGCCTAGATCCCCTGATAGAAGTTTGGGCTACTTTTTTTATATATTAGCTATAATGTTTGTTTACAGCAGGGATACTCAACTTGCTTTGCCCGAGGAACATTTTTGCAAAATGACAGGAGGCCATGTAGCAGTCGAACTAGTCTCGCACTAGCCTTGCATTAGCCTCACACTAGTGGGAGGCAGCAGCTCAGTCCATAGAAAGGCTGCCCCCGACTAAGAATGTTCCCAGTCGACCGATAGGCGTCATTTAAGGCCATAAGTCGACTAGTTGCCCGCATGTCTGTGATATGGTAACACAATGGTTTGAGAAAGAATAGTGTAAGTAATATTGTTAATAGAAAGAAATACAAAACCGTACTAATGAACCTTCATTAATATGGGCCTATTTTATCTACAAGTGCACGTCACATACTGAGCGAGCCGCCTGTTAATGACGCTGTCAGCAAAGCAGTAATGATTGTGCTAAGTGGCTAATGGGCATGTAGCTACTTCCATGTTTCAGATGATACGTCATGTTTGTAGTCGACCAATGAAGATGAGTTTACATATCACCTTGGGTTCGTCCTTCACCTTCCACAATGATCCCACACTTTGGATTTCCTGCCCGACATGTTATTAACTAGCCTGTGGAATAACCGCAGGTACCAGCCCTGGAAATTAACCTGACTCCTGTCTGACTGCTGAGCCTGTCTGTCCTTTCAAATTAAATTCCCACATAGTCCAGTCATATAGTATAGTTTCCCATTTGTTTGTTTTTTTTGTTTTTCTGCGACTAAGTGACCAACGAAATCTTGCCTACTAATGACCTTTCTGGTCGACTAACATTTGGTCAACTATTAGGGGACAGCCTTAGTCCATAGGGACTTGGGTTGGGAACTGAAACCAATTGGGAACCAGTTCGCCTCCTGGGCACTGTCAAGCTGCCCTTGAGCAAGGCTCCGAATCTCCAACTGCTCGCCTCGCTCTGACATCTCCATTTAATCCATGTATAGGTCCTGTTTGTGCAAGTGTGTGTGTTTCGGGCCTGTGTGTATATGACAACAGAGCGATTGCATTTCCCCTCAGGGATTAATTAATGAACTGTATGTTTTTCTCTCAAAGGTCAGGTTTACACTGGGGCATTTGACAGAGGGTTGTCAGAGGGTTTGGATGATCCACCCCTGGCATTGCTTTTATTTGTTTGTTTTGTTTTTGATGCTTTTTTATATATTCTCTAGCACCGTGTTTACATTACAAGTACAGAAAAAAAATCCCAGTGTGAATCTATATATTTTCATTGTGAATTAGAAAATGGTTGGGGATCCATCCAGCACCCTACCACGGTTTCTGTCTTTGAGAGAGAGTAGCTCATGTTCAGAAATATTGATTAAACTTTCCTTGGTCATGGCAATAGCATATTCATTTTTTAATTTAGGTGGTCTTCCCCTTTAATCAGCCATCATGCCATGTATGAATGAAACACTTTAGACTAAAACGACCATAAGATACACAGAAGTGAATCTGCTGAGTCTACACATCAATGACTGTTGATTCCCAAGACCCACACAGACGTTACACAGATCTGGTCCATCAGCCCTTGACAGGATTACTGGTCCGTCACGTCAGTCCTCTTGAAAGCTGCAGGTTGTTGGACTGTGCAAATCTGACAGAACACAGTAAAGCCAGCAGGGAAGGAGATTATGTGGGATGATTATGGGCTGTAGCCATGATGTTAGAGGATAGTAACACAACACAACACGCACTGACTGCTTGGATAGAGAGAGGAGGGAGGGATATGATGTAATATGGTATTAAGATATATGCAAGTGATGTTGGCCTGGCCTACTTTCGACAGCATTGCTTTGGCTCTTGTTTAAGCTGTGAGTGGTAGTATTTTTGACCTTTCAGTGTCTGTTATCTATACTCCTGGCACAGTACAGCTCAGTGAAATGTAAAAATGTTAGTGTTAATTGCCCTTTATGCAGCACTTAGACATGTCATCACAGCAAGGGCACAGGTGTAATTACTAACATGGTGTATCGCTATGTGACATTCAGGTTTTGTAGCCTCAGGGCACTGATATTGTGTATGCTTACTAACTGTAATGGCAAACCAGGACCCTTAAAGAAGTATTTCACTGCTGGAAAGATGGTCTTTTCACAAAGCTGGGTTGTCTATTCAGTAGACGAACAGAAATACCTCTGAAATTGGTGTTACGTGACCAGAGAAAACAGAGAACAGGGCTGTAGCATTCACTTTTGCTCAAGAGGTAGAAAACCTACAACTACCAAAATGCACTGCGCCACACCAGACCAATAAACACCCCCACTGGAAAGTGATGTATGTAACAATATGGCAGCCAGCTGGTGACAAACAATCTCATATTACTGTTAAACAGTTAATTAAAATATGTCTCTTAAAACATTGTAGGCGAGAAATAGGCAACGCAGTCACCGAATTTTGGATCATATTTGATCAGCACTGCTTACTTTTAACATATGAGCTGAGTTTTTTCAGCATACAAAACAGGAAATAGTATGGCGCCCACTTCCTGTTCACAAACTCTCGTATTACAGCTAAACAGTTCACTAAAATATGTTTTAAAATACATGTTATGTGGCGGATTTTCATTGGCAAGGGAGCAGGGGGATCTTGACGCTGGCAAGATGAAGGCAAGTTTAACAGTTCATTTACACATACTACCTCCATCGTTATGATACAAAGCTGGTTGAAAATCGTCAAAGAATCCCTTTAAGGAAGTGAGGCTTCATTAATTTCTTGAATGAATTAACCTTACAAAGACAGGATTTTTTAAAACCTGTCGCTCTGAAATAGGATTGGTTGACATGCACTGTAAGACTGTGAATTTGGCCACCATCGGACATTTTGCTGTAGTCGTTATCATACTGTGGCATCTAGCCCTTTAATAGCTCTGGTTATATTAGACCACTGGTTCCAGAACTATTAAAAATACTCAAACTATGAGATCCCTGGAATGTAATTTGAAATAACTTTTGCCTCCTCTTTAATATTTTTGTTTTGATATCACCTTCATGAGCATATGTACATAATTATTTACGGGCTAAACTGTGATGGTAAGCGGCGGTAAGATTAATGGTTAATGTTTACTACAGTCATTCTGGTGTTCTCTGCTACTAACCAATACAAGACGCCATATCGTTGTCAGATTACTTAAAGGGTAAAAATTGGAGTAATCAATGATGCATCACGTCATCTTAAATTCACGTGACGGCCGATGAGAGACTCACAGGTCACCTGTCCGTTAGAGGTGTGTCTCAAAGACAGTCTTGATGAGAGCATGGACACGTACACATGATCTTTGTACTTGTGAGTGACATGTTCATCTATTTAATTTGTTGCGTAGTGGGCAGCTCACTCCTTCATACGCTCTGTCTGTAATTATTGCACAGGGTCTGCTATCCCTTAGACACTACATCCTGTTCTTGAATTTTATTTGACCAATTAATCTTGAATATTGAAAAATAAATTCATGAAGGGTACCTTAAACCTCTTTCATTTCCAATCCTGTCATTGTAAAGTCTACCGCTTTAAGTCTTTGTCTCTAACCACTTAGTTAATTATTGAGCAAGTCATGCCTCAACACCACTCTTGCTCCTTTGGGGGCCTTCAATTAGAAAACAAATGCTCTGTTGTTCACTAAAATGTCTGTCACCCATCTAGCCCCTTAAGTCAGATCAACAAAGCAGTTGCACCAGCCCAGTGACTGTGTAAAGTGCTTGACCTGGAAATCAGATTAAAATCCAGATAATGGCTTGGATTGTTGACAAGTGGAAGTGGCTGTTGGATTGTGGCCTTTGAGACTGTACAAGGAGGAGTTTTCCCTTCCCTATTATTATTGCTGTTATTTAAAGCCTTGTTACTGTTAATTATTGTTGTTTTCCTGCCATGAATAAGCACAGTCACCGTGAACCTGACCATTGTTTCAGGCAAAGTGTCACTCAACAGACCTGTGGTGTTTAAAACAAACAAATAGGGTTTTAATATATCTATATGTTGAAACTGAGACGTACACTATGTATTTTATGCTGCTAGGGGTCTCTCAGTCACAATAATAACAAAAGACGGAGCAATGCTGTCATTCCAGTCAGCTTCTCCCACTGTCTGAATTCCTGCAGTGTTTATCGTTCAGAAGGTTTTTACCTGGGGCTGAATTATTCGCAGAGGTCGTTTCCTCTCTTAAGTAAAGCAGTTTAACTTAAAAAAAATGTTTCTTTGAAGCAGTTCGGTTTGTTGCTGCTGGCTGCTAGCCCAGCTCCTGCTTATGTCGGCTCCCCTTTTTTCTCAGATATTGTAAAACCAAGATGTTCAGGAGGTTTTAACAGGGAGCCGAATTATCCGCAGAGGGCTCCTCCTCTTGAAAACAAACAGACTTAGGGATTTAACCTGGTGAAAACATTGAATAAAGCAGTTCCACGTTAAAAATCAGTGTTTCTCCAATGCTGTTGGGCATGGCAGGGCCTGAAGCTGAGCTGCAGCTAATGTTCGCTCAGCTTATTTCTCTGATAACTTAAGATCCAGACATCCGATGATTACAGTCCTTCATTTGGTTAAAAAATAAAGTTATAAACGTCACAAATGATTCATAAAATTTGGCTTAAAACTTGATAAAAGTCAATTTATGACAGCTTCTGGCAGATAACCACAACCCTGATGCATGTGCCACTGTCAGGCAACGGCGACCAAATGACATAAACCATGTCCTTTATTAAAATGGTTTTGAACTGTTGGAAATGTTTGAGATACTGTAAATACACAACTCAAACAATATATATAGCATTGGTCTAGTTGTTTTTAGACATTTTAATGCAGAAGTGTTATATATATCATGTATATCTTCTGTATATCTCTAGAGAGAACTAGAGAAGCAAAGTAAATGAATGTTATTTGTTCTGTAGTTTCACTTGTCTTGTTTTGTTGACACAGGTGACAGATACAGAAGGTTTCAGACAGTAGACATCATATAAAAAATGAACCTAGTAAAAATAGTGCATGTTTATTTGTCAAGGCCTCACAGTTGGGTTGAGCAATATGCGATTTGTTTGAGGCGTGCCTCTTTACTTTTGACAACATTCCCTGACTCTGCATACAGATAAGATAACTTGCCCACGTTGGGTTACAGGTCACCTGGACTTTATCAGTGTGTCACACTGTGACATTGGGCCGCAGCTTCCACTGCACATGAGTCACTGCAGGCAAATAATGTTTAGTGTGTTTATGAATACCTCTATACAGTGCTTGTGCTTCTGTCACAGACACCACAATGTTTTTCTGTACTGCATTAACAAGTGACCCATTTTCAGACAATATTATTACACTGATTGTCTTTCCCTTCGTCTCATAGGTACCCTAGTTGCTATGTCGGTTGCACGGAGTCGCACCAGGAGGCCCAGGGGCCCGTGTCCTCACAGGAGGTCGGTACGGAGGAAGAGTCAGGGGAGAAGATTCATCAGCACAAGGTAGAATCAGCTGTATGCTACCATAGTACAAACCACCTAGAGGTTTCACATGAGGCTGTATTAAATGACTCATACTTCATTAAATAATTTAGTGCTCATTTAACCACACAGGAAACCCACTGTTATTGCTAGACTTGTATCAGATTAAAAGTAGTTGCACAACATTATGTGAGTATATAAATGCCTTTTATGGCATCAGTGGTATCTATGTATTGATGGATTTGTGTGTGTTGTCTGTAGGTTGAGGAAAGCTGGGTCTTACCTTCCCAGCCCCCATCTGAAGATGAGCAGCTGATAGAGGATGATCAGCAAAAACAGGAGCAGATAATCCAAGAGGTGGACAAGAAACAATCTTTAGAGGTACAGTATAGTTGTAGCATTCACGTAAATTAAAGGGATAGTGCACCCAAAAATGAAAATTCAGCCATTTTCTACTCACCTATATGCCGACGGAGGCCCTGATGAAGTTTTAGAGTCCTCACATCTCTTGTGGAGATCGGCGGGGGGAACGGGCAGCACACCTAATGGCAGACGGCGCCCCAGACTAACGTCCAAGAACACAAAATTGAATCCACAAAGTATCTCCATACTGCTCATCCATAGTGATCCAAGTGTGCTGCAGCCGCGACATAAAAAGTTGTTT
>NC_065526.1:18506545-18700382 GCF_006386435.1 Epinephelus moara
ATGTCGCGGCTGCAGCACACTTGGATCACTATGGATGAGCAGTATGGAGATACTATGTGGATTCAATTTTGTGTTCTTGGACGTTAGTCTGGGGCGCCGTCTGCCATTAGGTGTGCTAGCCGCTCCCCCCGCCGATCTCCGCAAGGGATGTGAGCACTCTAAAACTTCACCAGGGCCTCCGTCAGCATATGGGTGAGTAGATAATGGCTGAATTTTCATCCGTCAGCATATGGGTGAGTAGATAATGGCTGAATTTTCATTTTTGGGTGCACTATCCCTTTAAAACTTTGATGTGACAGTCCCCTAAAAATTAACTTAGACTACAAATAAATGATGTGCTGTGACGTTTCCTTAATACACGTGAGTATAATTAGATGTGTAAGGTAAGATTTTTAAAGGGTTTTAGCATTTGGTTTCCTCCAGAGCAGCACAACAGTTTAAGACCTGGATAAGCATTCATATGCATCGTACCACCCAGTCCTTTTTATTGATGGCTCCTGGAACATTTGAAGCTCTAAGTGTTTGGCTGATAGATCCAACTCTGGCTAATGGGCCAACTGTTTTAACATTTTCCTCCACAGCTCAGATATCTCTCTGTTTATCCGTCAGGCCTTTGAAGCAGAGGAGCCTGCTGTAGAAGAAGAGCTGGAGGCAGACAAAGGAATTTCACAACCTGAACCAGAACCTGAGCAAAGCTCTGAAAATCAGCATCCGGAAACCTCCATCACTCCAGACCAGGCATCACTGCTGCCTTCCTCTCACCCTGTCTCTGAACTTGCTGCTGAGCTTGAAGATAATGCAAACACCATCAACCTTCAGGACAACATCCCAGATAAGCAAGATATTATTACCAACAGGTTTGTTTAATTTTTTTTCTGTTCAGTTCATTCAGTCAGTCAGTTATTTGGAAAAATGGCACCAAAATGCATTCTCTGCTGCAGTGCTTCCCCTTTATGTATAAGTAGTTTAGCTGCTATGTAAAAATCTCCCAATATGCAATAAACTCACTAATATAACATCTTGGTGATGATAATACCAGTATAATTTTTGATATCAAATGAAAAATTCATATCATGACACACATGAGATATTCGGCTTGTTGACATAATAACATCATACTGTTACCCACGGCAACAACAAGCATGGCTGAAAGCTAAATTATTACCGACTCCGCGGAGGTTCCACAAAGAGAAGCAGCTTCAGTAGTGTGGAATAAACTGTGGCGTCCTGAATGTTTTATGAACAGCCCCGGACTTCTCAGACTCTTTTAATGACTTACCGCTCAGAGGGAACTCATTCAACGGCTCCTCTGGCAGCAGCACAGCGTCTCTTCCTCTCCTCTCTCACCGTGCACACACAGGAGTCGGTGTCGTCAAGTGATTTTGTCATAAATGTAAACTTATGTGATGTTCGCGGCTCGACAAAAAACTCCATATATGTGAATGTGTGATAGTTGTGGTATCATGACAGCCTGTCACAGGTTACAGCGTGATGATTAGAGGAGAAATGGCAGAGCATAAAGGTCCAGGTGGAAAAAAACAACTCAGTCATTTAGGATTTTACTAAAAGAAGTAAATCACCTGTTGATTTATAGATATATAGATCCCAGGGGACATTTTTTGTATTTGGGAGATGTTTAAATGTGTAATTTGTGGTAGATTTTATTTTGTTGAACTATTCATATTGTATACAGAATATGAATCTCACTCTGAGTTACTGTTGTTGTTTACAAAGTAAAGAAATGAGAGATAATTTTAGTTTTTACTGAATATTTGAAGGCAGCTGGTTAACATGTAAAACTATCTCAACCTGAATGATCAAGATAATATTTTGGGGCCATATCGCCCACCCCTAGTACGAACATCTGTCTAAAAGCCCTTCTGCTGTCAGTGGACGCACTAATTATCTTTTAGCAGAGCAAAATAAATGCACGTCAGCACCACTGCTGGAAAAAATCCTCTCGAAACGGTTTTGCTGTATCTGAGTCTGGTGTTTCAGAAAATGTGAGCAAGATCTTTTATTTTTCCTTAATGTTTTTCTGCAAATGAAAGCTCTTCAAAAGAGTAACATGGATTGTTTTTTAATTTCAGTGTTTCAGATGATGCGGTTGACGTAGCTGCACCCGAGGTCATTGATTCTGACCTGCCTCCAGCTGACTGTGAGGAGGAGAAGAACCCATATGACAATGATAGGTGGGTACAGTGAATCGTGTGCCCTACTTTGTGAGCTAAAAATATCTAAGTAACATTTCTCTTGCATTGTTTTCAAGTTGGCTTTAACTGTTAGCTGTGATCCTGACCACAACACTGTTTGGTTGCAGTTCAAGTGAAAAGTCTAGTGGGCTCTGACACAATACAACACTGCTTTGTTTTCCATTCCCACAGCAGTCCTCCAATTGTTCTGGAGAACACTTCCAATGTTCACACTGCAGGTACTAAAACCCACACGGACCCACCTCTGACTTCTAAGACTGGTCCTGGCACACAGCCTCTAGAGGCCAACACCTCACACATGCTGAAAAAGCAGGTAAGGAACTCAGATACAGTGCGATCTATTTTCCTCTCTCCACCAAAGGAGGTGCCCCAGCTCTCATTTTCTCATTATCTCTGACAGGACCCGAGCTCCCCTGTTACCACAGGCACAGATTCCAGTCCGAGCAGCAAAGACCCCGAGGACATCCCCACTTTTGATGAGTGGACGCGGAAGATGATGGAGGTCGAGAATGAAAAGAGTAAGTTTATCCTTTGAAGGAATACTTCATCCCCTGAATGATCGTTTGTATATCAATTACTCACCATGTGTTCAGTTGAATTTGTGAAGACAGGGTTGTTTTTCTCACCTGCCTCTATGGTGCGTAAAGAATCCAAAAACTGAAAATAATATGGATGAATTGAATCGTAAGGGTCGGTGTTTAACAACAGCAAAACTATCAAACTCTCACACAGCTTGTGCAGTATAATCCAAGTCTCATTCATCCAGTCGTATGCTCAGTACTTCCCAAACAGACAACTCTTTCAAGAGGGAACTGAGCTAAAAGTGAAATAGATCTATGCTCTCTCCAAAGCCAGACTCCATTAACAAAAACAATAATTTTACACTGGAGCTGCTGGTCTACTGCCGCCTCGATCAGTTGGTTTATTTATGTTTGTGTGACTTTGGTGAATCCGAACTAACCCTTTAAAACACCAAAGTCACACAATAGCACAAACAAACTATCAGTAGTTGGGCAGCAGTAGACCGTCACCTCCCTTTGTCAGCTAGTTAAAATTACTGCTTTTGTCAATGGAGTCTGGCATTGAAGAGAGCTTAGATAAGTTTCACTTTTCGCTCAGTTCCCTGTTGTAAAAGGGTGTCTGTTTGGGAAGTACTGAGCATAGAACTGGATAAATGAGTCTTGGATTATACTGCACGAGTTGTGCAAACAGAAGGACATGATATTTAGGAGGTACAGGCCCCCTTTTATTTCACTTTATCAAAATTTTGTTTAGTTTTTGCATTCTTGGTCATATGGAGGCATGCACGAAATTCCTCATGAATTCACTGTAACACAGGGCGGGTAAATTATATACAAATGCTAATTTTGAGGGTTGAAGTATTCCTTTAAATTGTGTTAAGAGTGATGATCCAGAACCCAAGGACTGAATTTTAAAACTTAATTATAATGTTCTTCCTCTCAAAAGCTCAGTCTACTCATTCTTCCAACAACGGGGCTCCTCACACGGTGAAGAAGGTCCAGAAGAACTTTAATAACTACGCCTCAGTGGAGTGTGGAGCTAAGATCCTTGGCGCTAACCCAGAGGCAAAGGTACTAAATATACATATATATATATATGTATATATGATACCACATCCGAATGAGGAATCTGCCTACTGTGGTAGATGTTGACATAATGACAAATATAAACGCATAGTGATTTTGTTTCTTACAGAGCACTTCAGCCATACTGAGGGAGAACATGGACTTGTACATGTTAAACCCCTGTAGTAATAAAATCTGGTATGTAGTATGAAAGAACTAAGAGCATTTCTTCTCAGCACCACCTAAAGCCAGTTTTTGAAGCCTTGTCTCTCATTCTCGCTCAGGTTCATCATTGAGCTCTGTGAGCCCATCCAGGTGAAGCAGCTGGACATCGCTAACTTTGAGTTATTCTCTTCTACGCCCAAGGACTTTCTCGTCTCCATCAGTGACAGGTATGCACAGCAGTTACTATACATACAGTATCAACCAGTATATTACCAATGTTGAGATTGTTTTAATTTACTTTCGGCTGAACCGCAGTAAAGCGGGGGCCAGCCCTATAAAGAGGAAAGCCAGTCATTATGTGAAGTCACACCATTGGACGGTGGTGTTGATATTTCCTCATTTGCTGTTTCACTTTCAAAATGAATAGGCGTCACACTGTTTTCAATTCTAACATCTTTGCCACCACAGGAAGAAATCAAAACATTCTGTGATCAATCATACGGTACATGGAAAGCTATTAAAATCAATATAAGTCCAATTTTCCCTGCCATTTGATATTTTTAATAAAGTTTTTTGTAAGCAGTCAGCATTTCTGAACACTCCTCTACGTGCATTCACATATGTGCCAAAATGCTGTCTTGTACTGCGACTACAATGCAAGTGTGCGCCTTTTTACACCAGCCGTGGCCAGAGGCATTATGTTTTTAGGCTCATCCGTCTCATTCTCGTGAACATGGTATCTTAAGAACACCTTGAGGGAATTTACTCTTATTTAGCACAAACGTCCACTTGGACTCAGCGATAAACTTATCGTGCGTTCCAATACCCATACCTATACTATATAGTATACCAGAGGAATATTTAGTATGCCCCAGTACATAGTATGTTAAATGCAGTGTGCCAAAAATACCAGGATGTTCTGCTACATCCAGTTGGGCGCTTTTCTGGCTATTCTGACCCACAATCCACTGCGCAGCGGACAATACGTCACAATTACTGAGCTGCAAAAAAATATTACAGGGTGACAGTTCATTAAAAGCTGATTGACAGATGTTAGTAGCGCCAATGATGGATGACGGCGCATTTAAGTGACTGATGACCAGTCGAACAGTAACAATAGGAGCATTAATTGCTTAATTGAATAAGATAATCATAAATATAACCAACAACAAAAGGGCTTAAGTATTATATAATAATAACAGAGAAATGTATAGCCCATGTAATCTTACCATCGTGAATATAATATATTAGAATGTACAATGTATGCAGTTATTACCTGTTGCAAAATAGCGACATCAGAGCTCTCCGGGTTGAGCTCCGTCTCTGGCGAGTTTAGAGTCAAAGTTGAGGTTGTAATGTTATGAGACAGTAGCATGTCTCGATTGTGTGCATACTGCATGCACTATGTACTTTTTTTAGGACAGTTGTAATACCTACTAAAAGATAAGGTATGCAATTCGTAACGCACCGTGATTAGACATTGCTGTTGAGTTTTCAAATGTATTTCTTTGGCGCTTGGAGCACCACAAGCTGAGTGACATCTAGTTCCATTATATCGCAGAGAGAAGGCAGACATCTCTATTACCTGGACCACTACAGAAAACTGCAGACAAACATTTCATATCCAGATATTCACATTATAGACACTTCCACAAACTCACTGAACTGACCACGTTGTGTAAATCTGCTCCTGTAGATATCCGACAAACAAGTGGCTGAAGCTGGGAACCTTTCATGCCCGGGATGAACGCACAGTCCAGAGCTTCCCATTGGACGAGCACCTCTATGCTAAATATGTGAAGGTGAGTTTATCTAGTTAGAATACAATGTCTCTGTCTCTATTACATGCTAGAGTAGTCTCTTAATGCAACTATTCAGCTGTTTTGTACACGTTCACGTACTCTCTGACTGGAAGTTTGGCCCCTTCACTGTTGTTCCTCTTTTTCCTTATAGTTACATTGTGTATGGTCTGTAGAGCAGTAACAGTTTCAACATTGATCATATGATACATTATTGTGTATAAGAGCTTCATTCTAGATTTGAACATTTGGTCATTTTCCCCTCTAGAGTGACTCGAATAAAAGCCAGCATCCACTCTCTGGTCCTGTTTTGAATGCATGTATACATCTCTTTAATTTTTTCTCTTTTTTCTGTCTCTCTTGCTTCAGATGTTCACCAAGTACATAAAGGTTAGCCTGCTTTTCTTGTAGAGGTCTGTGGTTGAACGAGCTGAATAGTAACCGTGGAGGGGGATGTTGTTTTTGTCTTTTGTCTAAATGGTGTGATCAACTCATTCAGATCTAACTTGCTGTGCTAGCTGCTAACTCACTCTAACTCTAACTCTTAATGAATACTCTGTGAATACAATCTCAACTCAACTCAACTCAAACTTTATTGTCAATCATATGACACATAATAAACATTTGATAAGAGATGAAATGATACCCACCAGTTGTCACTCAAATGAATAAAGCATAGTGTGTCAAATGATCCAGTTACTGTACATTGAGATGTTCCTCATGTTCTCATCACCAATCAACCCATTGTATTGATTTTACAACAAAACAAAATCACTGCTTTGCTGTTTTAAAAAAAACCCAAAAAAAACACTGCTGATAGGCTTTATGTGCGTGCGGTACAATTCAACACTCGTGTCCATATAAAATCTGAATAATGGTACATTTTTTTCTATTTTTTAGGTAGAGCTGGTCTCTCACTTTGGCTCTGAACATTTCTGCCCTCTCAGTCTCATAAGGTATGTGGTATTCAGGCAATGTCAAGTTTTTCTAACATACTTTTAACAAGATTTTAATATTGTAAGCTGTTTTAAAAAGGAAGTAAGAAACCTTCCTAGGAGAACAAAGATGGGGTGCTATTTTAACCATCTATAGCGCATGGACTAAAGCAGTGGTTCCCAACTGGTCTAGCCATGTGGTCCAGATTTCTCCTTAGTCATTACTTCAAGGTCCACACAGTTTAATACAGTCAGTGTCATACTTTTGTTTGGCCGTGTCGTCGAGCTAGTTTACTGTCTGTGTCAAGTCGCTATCGGTTAGTCACTCACTCTCCAGCAGGAAACTGCACTTCAAAATAAAAGCTTTGTGCTGGAAATTCACTGTTTTTAAAATTAAGTGGGTTTTTTTAATTTTTTTTTATTGTTTTTAACAAACTTCACACGTTTGCAAGTCACTTGTGGTCCATTTAGAAGGACCTGCGACCCATTTTTGGACCCTGATACAGTTGAGAACCACTGGTCTAAAGTTCATGGTCCAAGTGCATTTAAGGCGTGTCCAGCTCCACTTTTGCTAAACAAATGGCGCATTAACTGGGTGCAAAGTAAGGCGCAAGGGGCAAAAGAGTTGTATTTAGTCCTTTAGTTAATCGTACGAGGAATGACCTCAAGGAAACAAAACAAGATACAGATACATACTTGATGTTGTTGTACCCAGCATTTGACTGTGGCATATGAAGGGCCGCTGTGATGTAAAGTATTGAGCATATCTTGGTGGATTTCAGACAGTGACATTCCTTTGAGATGAAGATATTTGATCACTGCATGATATTCCAGTTTCTCTATTTTCAACAAATCACTGACCACTATTCACTTCAAGAATCTGCAAAAATAAAACAAGAAGAGTTCGAAACATGAACATGGTTATTGATAATAAAGAAAGGTAGTAGATTATAAAAAATATAATTTGGCTTGCCTAGTTACCCATTTTCTGGGTTAGGCTCAAAACTTTTCAGTCACCCCACGTAGGTGTGTTTTGGGTGTAACATGAATTCAACCAGTCACACTGTCATCTCTGGTATTTACATGGCAGATTCGGCAAATTGGAGAAGCAAGCGGTTTTCTGCTGAAAGTAATGCAGCAAATATTGTGGAACATTTAAGCAGCAAAACTACAAACTGTAGTTATAAACTTGACAGAGGAAACAGAGCTGAATGTTTAGCTTCTGAAACAATCTGAAGGGACGCTGCTCCTCGTGTGTAAATGTGCGCAGCATCTCTCTTAATGGCCAGTTGGACAGCAGCTCCGCATTGCGTGTAAGATAGGGCCCATGACAGTAAAAGCAGGATGTAGATGTTTTTATTTTATATTTCAATCAAAACTAGTTGACTTAAAAGAGCGTTATCCAAAATGTTTGTGTAATAGTTGGCATGTGGTCAGTTCACCCTAACCCCCGACCACGCTGTCAAACCTCTTGGTGGGAACAAGGAGAGCTGATGCAACTGTTAGCAGCTGGTCTCTACAAAATGTAGAGATAAATCTGTCTGAAACTTGCACACAGAAAAGTTGGCAGATACTGAAATGGTCTCATGTTGAGAAAAGGAGCAGCTGTTGAAGGACTCTCTCATACTGTATATGACCTGTGTGTGTGTGTGTGTGTGTGTGTGTGTGTTGTAGGCTCTCAGTGTAGCTCTCTGCCCCCTGCAGGCTGTTAAAGACTTGGGAATGGACTATTTTTAAGTGGCTGATAAGGCAGATTATGTTTCACTGTTACATGAGCTTGGTTATCGAATGATTTTGATGTTGCCAGGGTGTTTGGCACAAGCATGGTGGAAGAGTACGAGGAGATCGCTGATCCAGCAGAAAGACCAGATGATCAGGATGATGATTTGGGTAAGAACCGATAATATCATATTTAATTCAGTTGGAATTATTATTATTATTATCATCCTTTTAAATTTTTGTCATGAGACTGATGTGTGTTGTTTAATGCACTGCTCCCTGCAGATTATCCTCCTGGATACGCACCTGGTGAAGTCAAGTTATCCAAGAACCTGATTGGATCAGCAAAGGGTAAGTATAGCAAACAGATAGATTTCTGCTGCATGCAGATGTCTGCAATGATCTCTGTCCTGACTTCTAATTCTGGTGTATACATTTTCTCTTCAGATGTCATCTTGAACATGGTAAATAACATTGCCGTCAATGTTCTCGGTGGAAGCCCAGAAATGCAAGGTAACACAATCTGCCTCATAATAACAAGTAATAATTAAGTTGTACCTCAGTCAACTTTACATCTCTGCCCAGTAGTTTGTCTTACAACCTCTGTGTTTTAAAAGAGATGCAGTCACTATTTTACTTTCCTGACTTTTCAATTGTTGACAATATGTTGGCAACATATTTGTGTTTTTTAGGCAACCTTTCATCACAGGAAGTGAACATGACTGAGCCATCATCCCAACTTGAAACTACCCCTCAAACTACCACTACAGACCTCACCTCAGTGTGAGTACATGTCATGAGCCTGATTACATCTTTGATAACATTTAAGTTAACCTTCAACAAACCTTAACTCTACAGTAAAACTGACTTAATGTTAAAGATGGGGTAGGTAGGTTTCTGAAAAAATTCACACTCCTCCTGCAGCTCTACCCTCTCTGTCAGAAGCCCCTCCCACCAGACGAGCACAAGCATACGCACATGCTTCATACAGTAACCCAGTGTTTCTCATTCCATATATTGATTTTCTTTGTTGTTTTTTGTTTCTTGCTATTTAAAATGGGTAAAATCTTATTTCATTGTAGAGCTGCATGCGGTGCATCAATTCACATAGCCCCTCCTTGCACTGCTCTTTCGCTGTTTATCAGACCACAAATAAGAATTTGTGAGAATTAGCTAGCTAGTGCACCCCATGGTCCATCAGCCTTTCTCCCCGCTACTAGGATACCATGTCGTCGGTAGGAGAGCGGGCCACAGCTCTGGAGACGAACCTTCAGTCAGCAGCTGTAGCAACTTGAATTCAACCAGCCCAAAATCCCCAGCGCTTGGGGTCACAGCGGGCTGGTAGGTAGTGGCAGTGACAGGTCTAACCTGTGTAATGGCAGCAACAGAAAGTTTGGGGTTTGCACTAGCTGAATTCAAGTTGCTGCAGCTGCTCTAACTGAAGGCCTGTGTCTGAAAAGCCTTTTCAGATGCTAGACTGTGATTCAAGGCCCCTTGCTAGCTACATAAACATGAACTTGAATTAGCTGCAGCTGTGCATTAGCCATGTGCCTTTGGCTCTGGTTAGCGTAAGGCTAAACTGTTAGCAAAATTTTCGCTCCATCTCTGAAACACTTTGCCAATATTAGTTTATTTAGTTTATTGCTAGACCATCTTCTGGATAAGTCCATATTCCATTGTTGGGTTTGCATTGCAGTGTAGAGTTGTTGCCACTGCTGGAATAGCAACTTTTTGGCCAACATCTCCCATCACAGGCGAGATTTTCTAAAGCCTGAAAACAGAGCCAAGAGGAGGTGCAGAAGTCGAGTTTTTTCTCAGACCACTTTAATTACAATATGCTCAAAGGACAATATGAAATGATGCCAATAAAAAAAAAACTTGGCTACCCCAGCTTTAATTTCATGATATTGACAGATTGAAATGTTATTCATAATGTTAGAAGGGAGGGAAAATGATACATGTGACCTACTGTCATGAATGCTTTGAGACTTAAAATCTCATACACATTTACAAGTCTATTTGTGTGTGGGTTGGAATGTTTGTGCAAGCTGATAGTGGTATGAAATGAAAACCTTACACACTAATGTGAGTAGTTATGCTTTGTCAAATCTAGTATCTTTTATTGGCTTCTCATATCTTGAAATCTGCTTTTCCATTAACCAGTGCTTTGTGAAATAATGGAAGAGGTTGCTGTATGTGCTCTTTTCTCTCCAGTCCAGACACACAAGTGGAAGAGGTTTTACCAGACCCTGATATCCCTGAAACTGTAGCCCCATCCTCAGAGACCTCTGAGCCAGAGACGCCTACCGAAGATACAAGCAAACAAGAGCTCCCCCCAGTGGAGGAAAAAATAATCATTCCTTTAGAGAAAGATGAAGAAGAGCCCATCAGCTCTACAATCATCCTTTTGGATAAGGAGGAGGAGTTGGATGAAGAAAAGGAGAAAAGGGATCAACATAAGCGACAACAAAAAATCCAGAACTACTGTTCACTACTTCCTTCTCTTTCTTCCTCGTGCTCTTGTGCAGCATCCCTCCAGGAGTATCTGCATAGGCAGTGTTCAGCTCTGCTCTCCAAAAAACGGAGATGCCAAATTGTGAACAGAAAGCAAACGATTCCTCCCATCCAAACACCCACTTGGCACCTACCCCCATCCCCATCTGCTTGCCCTGAACCCGAGCAGCACCATAGTGAGGTACACCAGCCCCATGAACAAGAACAAGCCTCTGAACAGGAGCCAGAGAGCGGAGCCAGCCCGGCGGAAACGCCTCCGGGGAAAACAGTCGAATCTCATAAAGAGTCTATGTCCGAACCTCCTCTGCTGGAGCCCAGTCAAACCTCGAACCTCCCCACACCCAGTGCCACTGACTTATCCTCTGCCAAAGCTACCCCTATTGTGGAGACACCACAGCTGTCTTCTGAGGAACCAGTGAGGGAGCTGAAGCCAGAAAAGAGCCAGGATGTGCTGGCTGAAGAGAAGCACATTGAGCCTTCAGTGTCTCTTAGTAGCTCCGTCTCTGTAAAACCTGGTGTCAGTGCCACAGTGGATGTCGCCTCAGTGGCACCAACAGAGAAGTCTGACATTGAGGTTTCTAAACCAGAGATAAACACCCCCATCCAAACCCCAGAAAAGACAGATGAATCCCAAGTTCTCCATCCCACCACCCCCCCTCAGTTAGAGCATCACCCTGACCCTCCAGTTGTCCCTGACAGTAGTACTGTTCCCACTGAGCCTACCCACCCTGCTCCAGACACCATTACAGAACTTGAGCCCTCTGGTGGTCCCCTGGTCATCACAGAAAATAAGATCGAGGATTTTGCCGAAGACATCACTACATCATCAACTGGCAAACCTTCCTCGCCTACCACACCGTCCCTCTCAGACATCTATGCAGAGCCCCCCAACGGCACGGAGCAGAACGGGAACCCAGTGCACGGCTCCAGCCAGAAGGAGTCTGTGTTCATGAGACTCAACAACCGCATCAAGGCCCTGGAGATGAACATGTCACTGAGTGGACGCTACCTGGAGCAGCTAAGCCAGAGGTGAGAGATGGGGAGATGGTTGTTGTTGTTCATGTATAAACTGAGTAAAAACTGAAATTAAGATTTCTTCCTGCATGATTTGATTCAAGGTATCGAAAGCAGATGGAGGAGATGCAGAAGGCTTTCAACAAAACCATCATTAAACTCCAGAACACGTCTAGAATAGCAGAGGAGCAGGTGAGCAATTAAGGAGCACAAATGTTAGTCCAGACAGTTGCCATGTAGAGTAGGGATGCACCGATTTATCTGCAGAACATCAGTATCAGTCAATGTTCGCCTTGTTGACTGCTATCGGCTTATTTGCAAATGGGATGACATTCACAGATGGCAGTGGCCGATGCTTTTCTGTTGGGTCACATCAATTTTGAGCAGGCTAGAAAGCGGGGCTTGACACTAACAGTGTCCTGTCATCCTGGAGACAATAGAAAATGTGTTTGAGACAAACGCAGATCCTTCTCGGGACGCCTTCAGGGCGAAAAGACGCGATAAACTCACTGTTAATGCTACACTGTGAACGACAAATCCTTGTTGACATCAACAGGAGGAGAGCTAGTTCACATTAGCTGTTAGCACAAACTAACAGCCGATAGACGTTGCATTGAGTTGCTTTATGATGCGTTCAAGCTCTGTTCAGTAAAAATGAGCATGTAATCATGATGTGTTCAAATATAATCAAGTAAAATGTAGTTTTTGGTAAGAAACTTAAATAAATACAGTTGTTTGATGGAGAAATTTGTTGTTTTCAAAGAAATATGAAATAGATATTAGAGAAGTAATTATAAGATTAGATTAGATAACCCTGTCTTCGTCCCACAGCTGGGAAATTTGCAACAGGACAGCAGCAGAGGGACAGAGTGCAAACAGGAAGCATCATTAGAAAAAAACAAAGCAACAACAACACCAAATTGTTATTTTTAATGACGGTATCGTCCCAGAGTTTCACAGTCGGTGCATCCCTAACGTTAAGATACTTTTGTCTAATTTTGAGACGTTGCCCCAAAACTACTTTATTATATTGATTCAGAATGTAATTGAAAATCTTCCTAGGCTGAATACAACATTGTCACAGATTTTAGCTGCTTCTAAGTTTCAAATGTATTTTTCCAAAAGCTCTCTGCTTTAAGTTTGAAGCTGCACTAATCAGTATTTTTATATTAGCAATCAGTCAAATGACTGCATGTAAAAATGTTCACTCGTAGTGACAAATTTACAGAAAAAACAATACCTTCAAATATTTAAAACCATAACATACCATTTCAGTGATGTGACTGTGTGTGTGGTTGCTTAATTTGTTGTCCTTTTCGTCCCATAGGACCAGCGTCAGACTGAGTCCATTCATATGCTGCAGGGCCAGCTGGAGAATGTGACTCAGCTGGTTCTCAACCTGTCTGTCAGAGTCAGCCAGCTGCAGAATGAGGTAGATACAACGCTGCAGGCACAGAGCCTTCATCTGTAATCAGTTTTTTAGCATGATATCAAACTGAGTATATTTAGTCTTTTCCTGGGAACAAGTCATTACGGTGACACATGGGGGCTGACGCATAAATTGAGAAACATCTTTAAGGCCACTTAATCTGTTGGTACTGATTCAGCTTCCGAAATACCAGGGGTTTAACGGTACATGAAAGTCACAGTTTGGTTCATACCCTGCTTTAGGAGTCACAGATTGATGAATGAATGAATGAATACAAGAACTGTTACAGTCCTATGAAATACATGTATCATAAAATAAGAATTAATCCCACACTGGGGAAATTCACACGTTACAGCAGCTGCAAGAGTCAGAAGCAAGAGAATAAAGAGACTGAGTGATAAATAAGGATAAAAGTGCGACAATAATACAAATTAGATAAGATAAATATAGATAAGAAAAATATAAATCTGAATGTGTACATGTGGCATTGTTTCAGTCACAGATTTTCCTCAATGTATTTTTCTGTCTCTCATTTGTCACATCCGACATTGCGGCTGTTTCGCCAAGGATATAATCAGTGCTCTTTCTTTTAGGTTGCAGACAGGCAGAACTACCTTCTGCTGTCTCTGGTGGTGTGTCTGTGTCTTGGCCTGCTGCTGTGTGTCAACCACTGCCGCATCAACACAATTTCTCCAACCGCAGAACCAGAGCCACCCATACCTAAAAGCTACACCTACTGCTGTCCTGAAAGGTAGAAAGACAATCATACAGTTTTACTCACGACTTTAAATGTATATAATGACAAATACTACCATGTATGAATACTGTCTTTATAACAAGATTCAGCAGAGTAAAAATGAAATGTATCCTTAAGTACATGGTGGCAAAGAAAAAGCACTAGTGGAGAGGGTAAGTGCGAAGAAGCGCTGAGTGGCATCTCCAAATGGGCTCTAACAGCTAATGGGCAGAGGTTACTGTGCCTTGAACGGCTTCTACTCATTAAGCCAGTTTATTGATACAATTAATCATCAGGAGCAGCGCGGCTCGAATCTTAAATAATGACACAGCCATGACTCATATCTTAATAAAAGTGCTAAACGCTGTCTTTCTCCTCAACCATTACTGTTACCTTAATAGGCAGTTCTCTTCCTGTGATGAGACGGGCTTGAAGAGGAGCGCTTCCTATCCACTCATACACACACTCGCCACCACTGAAGGTACGGTTCCACTACATAAGTGTCATCACTGTAATCTGTTTCAAGGGTTCTCTCATACATCTCGGATAGCGGCTAATCAATCCAGAACTGAACCATTTTTCATCTTGGTAGAAATTAACCTCAGTCTTTGGCTCACAGGCCCTGAAATGCTGCACGCAGAGGAGACGCAGAGTCTTTGTCCAGCTAACAGAAAGGTGTGTAAAAATGAATTTTGAGTTGAGTTCATTCATATTATATGGGACTGATGTCACAGATTGATGTAGCGATCCAGATTCAATAGTCTGATGTTGGTTTCCATGCATAGTGTGCCTGGCATTCAGTCACAGAGCACTGGCTTGCCGTTTCCTTTACAATGGCTGTTTAAACGTGGGCCAAGAATGTGACTCTGGCTGTACTGGGACTGCTGCAAAGACACTACTGTAGTTAGCTACACTAGCATCTTTAACACGGTCGAGTTGCTGCTCCAACCCCACAACTCGTTGGGCGGATGAGAGTCCGCTGGCACATTGACATGCTCCTTGGATGGTCGCTCTTTCGACTGCAGTATGTTCATGAGCTGTGAGTGGTAATGTGGACACAGCATGGACGCTACAAAGAAGATCTGTGTTGATGGATTCACGTCCTCAACTCATTCATTGAGTAACATTACAAATTAACATTCCACCTTAAAAGTTGCAGGCAGTCGGCTCAGTGAATTAAGTTTTTTTTTTTCTCAGACTCCAGCTGCTGTGAGAGGCAGCAAAACATCATTTAGTTTTACAGTTATAAGTTACTAATATATGTAAAACTCTCCACAGTATGAACAGTGGTTACATGAGCTTCAAAACCAGCCTCAGCTCGGCCCGGAGCAGAGTGACCGTCCTCTGTTGACCAATCATCAGGCTGCAGTGTTCACAGCTCCACCTTTTAGTACCAGATCTGTGTGCTAGGTACCCCAACAGAGGGGGGACCAAAAATGGGGACGGTGCAGAACGGTTCAATCGGTACCATCCACAACTTTTCACAGTGGAAATGGGGAAAAAAGCGCACCGAACTGAACTGTACCGTACTGTACTGCTTTGTGGAAACAGGGTCAAAGAAACTGACACCGTATTTTACAAAAAGTATCGAAACTTGAAAGGTTCGATACTGTGAAAAGAATCAGTCTGCCAGTCACAAGTGAGAGTCATTCATGGTGCTCTCATTAAAGATTCATTCAAATGCTCTGCATGGTAACCATAGCAACTGCTCAACACTTGTTTTTAACTTATTTGATAGTGTAGATATTTATTTCTCTACACAGTTCCTGCACTTTTATTTAAAATACTCACAAAATCTTACGGAGTTGTCAATTTGCACTCTTTGAAATTCTCTTATTACTTTTGAACTCATGTATAGAAATTTTGCCACAGCAATTAGCGCTCCTACATCTGTTTAGTTCAAATAAATTGCTTTGGAATTTAAATTTAATGGAAAATTTGAAATGTAAATCGTAAGCAAAAAGAGCTCTGGTATCTGTAATGGATAGGATCTGGGAAAATAGTGAATCAGTTCATGTCTAGATGAATTAGTTGCATTACAGTTGTTAACAGCTCTTTCTCCCTATTCTTTCCCCACACAGAGGAGACGCCGTAAGATGAAACCCATGGAGAAAGTGGAGACTCTGAAACCTTCTTTTCACGCAGCTCCTGAACTGTGTAACGGAGCTGTTGTGTGTAACGGTGCACCCATCACCACAAACCCCACCCCCCTCACAAAAAGGTTACTTCCACCTCTGTTTAGAGACTCGCCATCAGAGGTCAGCTCGGAGGGCTCGTCACATTCAGACGACCCCTCCTTCTGTGGCATCACCAGAGCTTGCAGCCGGATCTGTGACGGGCTCCCTCCACCCAAGACCCGGGCGGAGAAACGGGCATTAAGACGCAGGCGTCCAAAGCCCAGCTGCGCGGTGGTAGACTTTCTTCAAGCCCCACGGAGGGACAGGAGCGAACCATTGCCCATCTCTACCATACAGGACATCATGAACAGGAAAACGGAGCAAAGCTCTGGGACATGTGGGGTGAACGTCGCCCTCTCGGGTCCTGTTTGACGGGACTCCACTCCTTCTCACTGACTGCTCAGCTCTTTCCAAAAGAGGACGGATGTTCATTTGTGTAGCCACAGGCAGCTCTGAGCTTCGACATGAGACAATCCCTTCACTCTTACTTTTGTTTTCTGTTCATGTTCTCGTCAGATGTTTATATTTGTTATACTTCACAGCAAAGAAATGTCTTCCCAGCTTTCCATTAAAGCTCTTTCTCTTTGGTTTGGAAACTGTGACTATTGACCCTAACAGAGTGATTCAATTGAGTTTTATGATCAACATGCTGCACACTGACCCTGTGAACAGCTTCTCTAGTGTGAAGAGATTCATGTTTGCTAAACACCTATCTCAGTTTTCCATCTGTATCTTTTTATTTCATAAAAATTTGGTTCTAAACCTGCTGATGGGACAAGCACAGGGCTTTTTCTGTCATCCGCTCACCTTCAGAATAAAAGCACAAAAATGTATTTTGGGTTTAAAAACAGAAGACATATCAAAGTATTTTTTATACTGACAGTGGAAAAATAGAGCTACAAGAATCACAATAAGAAACTTTTTCATGATATGTTCTATTATAACTTATTGATCCAGAGACCATGATGGAAAGAAAGACGGTCTTTTGCAACAACATAAAGGGAAAAATTCAATTTATTTTGCTGGAATAATCTCAAACACAGGATCCACTCAACCTCAAAATGAATTATTCTTACAAGAAAAGAGATTAATCTGTCATCAACTGCACTTAAGTCCAGTGGTTTGAGCAAATAGAAATAGTAAATTAAGATTAGATAAGATTAAATAAACTTTATTGTCCACCTCAGTTGAAGTTTGTCTTTGGCTTCTCCCAACCACAGCATAGGTACATACAAAAACATATAACACAATCAAAGGGATACAAATGTACATGATACAATAGTGCAAATAGGCAGGTAGCAGCAATAATTTACTTAAATTATAAAGGACAGCACATCTAATAAAATAACTTCAATGCCTATAAGGCACTGGAAATAAAGGACTTATTTTACAGGATTCAGCTGCTCCTTGGGACCATAAACTGACGGCCAGGAGCAGCTCAGACTCTTGAGTGTAATTGATATGAAGTGTCTGCAATCGTGTGTTTGGTCTGTGCTGTCAAATATACTGCAAAGTTGTCTCTGTTACTTACCCTTGGCAGGTATTGTCTTTCTGTAACTTGCCAATCAACTTCCTTGTATTATACTGAGCAAAACACTAGTACAGGTTACCAGACGCCATGGGTCATCTGGGGCCAGTGCAGCAAAGCTATACCTACTGGCAGAAGGAAAGAAACAGTAGAATTTTGGATGAACGGATATCACAAAAAAACAGTAGTGGAATGTAACTAAGTGCATTTACTCAATTACTGTACTTAAAGGAAATAGCCACTTTAGAATGAAAATCCAGACAGTACGTCAGAACGGCTCCTCTGTCGTAATCCAAGTGCCCTGAAGCCGCGGCATGCAAAATTTCGTAATCCAAGTGCCCTGAAGCCGCGGCATGCAAAATTGACTTGAGAAGACGTAATCTACTCCACTTTTATAGCATCATTTCTCACCGCGGTCAGTTAGCCTGCCCTGCAGGTGTGCTGTGTTTATATGGCAACTCGCGCGAGACTAGCTGATGGCTAGTGGTGGTGCTAGTTCTCGAGTCTCCCGTGAGTTGCCACGTAAACACAGCACGCCATGACTTTTCAAGTCAATTGTGCAAGCCGCAGCTTCAGGGCACTTGGATTACGATGGACGAGCCGTTCTGACGTTTTTGAAATGCATTAGTGGAGTTTTATTACATTTTCAAAATGGGGGTTCCATGCACTTCAAGTGTAGCTGTTACTTTCAAAATGGGGGTTCCATGCACTTCAAGTGTAGCTGTTACTCCGACTAGCTCTTATCCTCCGATACCCCGAACGAGTTTTGTGAAATAAAAAAAACTACACTGGACTCCTTGTCAGCATGAGGGTCACTAAGTACTGTCTGGATTTTCATTCTAAAGTGGCCATTTCCTTTAAGTACAGATTCAAAGTACTTTTAATTTACTTTACTACACTAAATATATTTTTTACCCCACTACCATTATTTAATAGCTTGAGTTAATTTAGTTTTGTGCACAAACCATATAAAAATCCTCAAGTGCAGCTGAAACTATAAGCCCATTGCTTATTAAATTAATTGGCAACTATGATAATCTTTCAAGCAGTTTTTCATCAAATATGAGCACTAACCACTAACCTTTTAACTATTTTGATGTATCAAATTGATTTAAACATTTATGTATTGAGTAGTTTTATTTGCAGTACTTAAATACATTTTCCTGATTGTACTTACATACGTTAAGTAACATTTTCAATTAAGGACTTTTACTAGTAACACAGTAGTTAGTTTTACAGTGTGGTATTAACACTTTTATTAAGTAACGGATTTAAATCACAATTGAAGGTCAGCAGCTGGATAGAAAACTTTTAAAATGGCGTTTTAATTGCACTTGTACTGAGAGGCCTTCAAGTGCCCCTAGTGTGGGAAAACTACAGTGCGCATGCTCAAAGACTACTCGATCTACTGGTGTCATCAGCTCGTAGTTGGCAGCCGTTAGCATTACTGTTAAAGGAGAACGAACTTGAACTGGAAATGTGGATTATTTTCTACAGCACACATTTAAACATTTGAAATTCTGCTGAAAAACTTGAGATTAAACACGGTGCCTTAAAAATACTCAGATTTATCGAGAGACTCTCCAGGAAAAATGCTAACTGCTAATGTTAGCTTTACTTTTCTATTTTTGGCTTCCGGTGTGTGTTTCTCGGACAGGACGGTATCTGCTGGTCAAGAACAGACTTTCAGGATCTCAAGCATCTTTCTCAGAGGATTACCAGAAGTCAAAACCGCAGGACAATGCCATAAATTGGGCTAAAGGACATGACAGCGCATGCGCACAAACGGGGACAATAGGGGGCTAACGAACAGCAGGCTAAAGAACAGGTAGGCCTAACTTATGTGTTCACTCCAGTTATCACCTGTGTTTAATAGTGTGCGAAATGTGAAATAACGCATTTTGATAAATATGTGGAATATACTATGTTTTTTTTTCTTGCATCTTTTCAAAGTAGTTGCACCACTATTTATCCCCCTAAAACACCACTGCAGGTTACACAGTAACTTACTGTACGTGTTTTATATAGATTTGTGTAAAGGTAAGGCTTGATGGTTGGGATGGATGCAGGGGTGTAAATATAGACAGTGCAGGCAGTGTAGTTGCACTCACTGGGGCCCGTGGAGAGAGCGGGACCTTGCCTGTGATCCAGATTGCCACCTTGAATATATGTGTTCAAAGAGGAATGATTAAAGTAGAAAGTTCCTATTTTACGAATTGTGCCATTTTCTATATATGTCCTCAAAATGGCAAACCCACCTACTTCATGTTTACTTTTTTTTTTTTTTTTTTTTTAAATAGTCAGTAGCTGTCTAAAACAAAATTAAATGCTTTATCTATATCAGTTATAAAATCTATAAATAGACTACAAAAAGGATTCAATTAAATTAAAAAAAAAAAAATCTTTGATATTTTTGTCAGAAATGCAGTGATTATTTCTGGGTACTATGTGTGTTCATGTTGTCTAATATATTGTCATGTATATTAGACAATATAACAACAATAGTATGCACTAGGGCCCGTCGTAATAGTGTGCACTGGGGCCCGTTGTAACTTCCGATGCCACTGGATGAATGCCAAGCCAAAGCCCATGCAGAGATTAGAAATTAAAAGCTTTAGATAGTTGCTTCAAACGCATGGAAATTGTTTTATGCAGTATGAAATAATGTGCGATTTTATGCATCTTGTTGGATAAAAGTTGCTGAGAGATACTGCAGCTTGAGAGGACATCAACTGCATGCATCTACCCATCATCCAAGTTATTATTACTCAAAATCTTAGTTTGCAGTGAGATACTTTGCACATTATGGGCCCAAACTTTGGTCATTAAAAACAGAGAATAGGTCGAGGTCTAAATGTGGTGTTTAGAAATTTTATTTTAGAAGTTTTAAGAAAATTACAGTGATGGTCGTAATCTCATAGCAGTGTACGAAAAATGTGAGCCAATAGAAGAAGGAGAAAAAATTAAAAAAAAATAATTTCTGCCTGGAGTCTTTCAGCTTTGAAATTCCAAGTTGCTGCAGTGTTCAGGAATCTGAAAGGCGACTGGCTGGTGTGACTGACAGTCCTGGAAATGTACAGTAACTTAATACACATGACTTATGACATTTTCACCTTTTTTCTCTAAAAAAATGAAGCTTAATTCTATTAAATGCTTCAAAAGGAAATTCTAAATAAGACCGGGGATTGATTTATGCTCAAAACTCCACCTCACTGAGGCACTGATTGGCCCCATCGTCACAGATACCAACCTGTTTGAGTCAGTATCGGCCGATATTTGATGTCCGTGTTGGTGTGGTGCATCTCTAGTGAATTTATTATTTACATTTTTTTTATTTATATAGCTCCAAACCATAACAAAAGTTATCTCAGGGCACTTTTTATATAGTTAGATTATACTGTCAGTCAGATCATACTCAAGACTGAGCAGTACAAACAAATTCCCCATGAACAAGCACTTCTTAGTACTTCTATAAAGATTAAATGACGAATTCCAACCAAGAGCAAGCACCTATAATTAAGTAAATACTCCCTTTTAACAGGCAGAACCCTCTAGCAGAACCAACACTTCATGGTGGATGGCTATCTGCCACACTAACTAACTAAACTAGGGCTAAATAATAAATAATAATGGATAATAAAACTTTATTTATATAGCACCTTTCAAAACACAGTCACAAAGTGCTGTACAATGAAATTAAACACATTGACAACACAAGGAGAATGAAATGAACTAAAATGTCATAAAATGTCACCAAAGTAAAAGATAAAATGCCAAAACTAAAATCAAGATAATAAATGGAAAATAAAATCAATAAAATAGCAATAAAATAGAGAGACAGCTCAGACAGAAGTATGATTTTAGGAGAGACCTAAACAAAGACAGTGACTCAGACAGCCTTTTATCCTCGGGCAGGTTGTTCCCGAGCCTCAGGGTCCTGGTTGCAAAAGCTCTGCCCCCTTTAGTCTTCAGTCTGGACTCTGGAACAAGCCTCAAACTACAGAGATTCATAAGGGACTAAAAGGTCTGAAATGTAATCTGGAGCCAGGCCACGAAGAGCCTTAAAGGTAATCGATAAGATTTAAAGTCAATCCTAAAACAAACCAGGAGCCAATTTGAAGAGGCAAAAATCGGTGTGATGTGATCAAGGTTTTTGGATTAAGACAGGAGTAAAGGCTGGTGCCATAATCAAGGTGCAAAGAGATAAATATATAATCAAAATATTATGTAAATCCCAGTATGGCCAAGTGCAATATCCAAATCATAGGAGGTTAAAAAATATATGACACATACCATTATAAATGAAACACTGTGGTCCTATGCTCAGCCTACAAATCCAATTTCAAATGTAAGGGAACATGCTCGTTTGGTAATGACCCAAGCAAAATTCATATTGTCATTATTTTTATTTTTTATTTTTTTCTCAGTGAAAATAAAACGCAAAAATTACCATTCCCACTAAATTGTGACTCAGTTTGCCATCACAATATGACTTTTTTTTTTCTTTTTTTTTTACATTTTATGCAGCCTCAAACTAACTGTTTGCATCATTATGAGTTTATGTATTCATGTGAAAGCAGTTTTGGTAAAAATATGAAGGAATGATACAATCATTTCAGGTCTGCAGGTAACAACTGAACTACTGTAACCTCTCTTATGTAAGTGTTTCATTACCTTGTCCAGCAGGGGGCAGTGTAACCTTTGGATAAACCTTCTCTGTATGGTTTTTGATCCTACCATCACCATCATTTTCCATGTGATGAGTCATTACTCAGGATGGAAGTAAATTAGTTCAAGGGCTAATACAGCTCTCCGCCATGCATATTCATTTGCTTTTGTCTCTGCCACCATGGCGCCACAGAAACGGCCGTCCTTATTATCATATTTGTGTTCTTTTATTAAAATGTACTTGTTAGACTCTGAACCAAGGGATATTCGTAGCTGAATGTGCTCACTGTTCTGCAGTGTACATTTGAAGTGTTTCATGGAAAAACACAGCGCTGGCTGAAAAACGTGTTTGAAGACAGCATCTTTTGATGTGCAGCCTCAACCAAAAGCATTTATCGTATGGCTCCAGCTGTGTATTTCAAGTTGGAAAAACTGGATTAATTCCATTACTTTTACACACACTGTCTCTCGCTTACTGCGGTCAGGCACGGTCAGAGCGGTGATGGATGTGAGAAATTAGGTTAAAACCTCTTTATTCATGTGACCCGGTTGGGTAGCCGGAGCCTTTCAGAGATAAGCGTGCCTGATGCTCTTTTTTTCCCCCTTCATTTTGTTAACAGAATTCCTAGGTTTCTCTTTGCCCTGCTTCGTTCCAAAGATTATCTGTAAATGCAGGGCTGCAATCCTCTTTTCCCGGGCACTTTATCCGAGGTCTGTTATGGACTGAATATTCTCAGTGTGCTGTTGTATCTGAGTGTTTTTATTTTGCTATACAGGTGTCTGATCTATATTTCTGTTAGCGATCTTGCCTGATTACTGTCAAATAAGAAAGAAATGAAGCCCTGATTCTTGGCAGAAATGGTTTTCTAACACTCTAAATACCTATTTATTTAAGGGGCATTCCACCAATTTTACACATAAAGGTCACTATAATGTCATGAGAAATGCCGCACAACCCGTGAAAACAGTTGTGTTTCAGAGCTGTTTCTCCAAAGGGAGCTTTTTAAAGTGTGAATGTGTGTTTACACGAAAAGCAAAGCAACATTTCGCCTCCTGATATTTGCTCAAATTCGCCCGCTGGACCATTTCTGTAGTCTGTTTATTAGCCGCACGCTAAGTGATTTTAAATCTCACAAAGAACTCAAGAGTTCATTTTGTTATTTTCATCAATCTCTCCTATGCCTATGGTCTCTGTACGTTTGTTATGTAACACTAAAGCCCCAAGTTAAATGCAGTTTCTTTTTCTTAAGTCAATTTCAACTGGCGCCAACACATCTTCGCCTGAGTTTGTGCTTCCCAGGGCATATTGGCATCTATTCACGCCCACTCACGTCTCTCTGTTGACTTTACATGCAGTTGCAAAGTATCTGAAATTCGCCTTGTGTTCTGTGTGAACACAGCGTGAGAAAATAACCCCTGGAGTTGTCGTCAGGGTTGTCTTGGTTTGAAGACCAAAGTCTAATTTATACTTCTGTTCCTGTGCCAAATGGCGGTCTCCATTGGCTGAACAATGAAGCCAGTGCGGAGGTGCCAAAAACTGCAGTTCCTTGAATGGCCACTTGAGTCTGGCCTCAAAACCTGCATGTTAAAATGTCTTTACAGCAGAAATAAACATGTTTTTTGGTGCTAATTTCCACGACCATGCAATTGTACGGGTGGGGAATTTTTATATAACTCATCTGTTAACATTTTGTTAATGCTTTAAGTTCTATGTAATTAAGGGCTGGCCACTGAGAGTCACAGGCTGTCTGAAAGACATCACCATAGTCTGTGAGTCAGCTCCACCCTCTCATCCAAATTTGGTCACTTCTGGCTACAAAAAATCAAGATGGTGGCGGCTGAAATGCCGAACTTGAGGCTTTAAAACGGGAGTCCACAAACCCGTGGGTGACGTCACGGTAGATACATCCATTATTTCATACAGTCTATGGTCTGTGCACTTCACGCGTGCGCCAGGCTTATATAGTGTTGCGTCTGTGGTGCATGGCTTGTAGGCACATTTCCAGGAGGTGAGCGGTGCAGTCCCGCAAACCACAAGCTTTTCCTCAAAAGAATAAATCAGATTTAAAACACCATACAGCACAGAACCGGCAAACCAGGAACATAGGGCCACAGAAATATGTGGTGATTTACCAGGGAGGAAAGGCCCAACGAAATTACGCTGTTGGTTGCACAGTGGGAAATGTAGGTGTTTTGAAGCGTGACCCATTCGAAGGACTAAAAAGCCAAAAAACTTGGATATCTTAGCCTCTGTTGCTTTTATTTTGACCTTTCTTTTTTAAATCTGTGTTTCGTGAGTTCCCTAAATTTATGGTGCAATTATAAATTGCTCTGAGGATGGCAATGTTAGTTTGTCGGCCTTTCCACAACTTTTGTCCAGACTGAAATATCTCAACAACTATTGAATGTATCATCATGAAAGTCTGTACAGATTCCATGGTTTCATCCTCTGGGTATCATCCTGATGACTTGGTATCCAGACGAATCTGCAAAGTCATGTTTTATTTGCTCAGGATGTCTCTGTTCCCTCTCCTGTTCAAATAGAGACCTGGTCTGGGACGGGCCAATCACAACTGTTTATCTAATATGGGGCGGGTTTGAGGTGATGACTGACAACTTGCAGAGCCTTAGCGCTTTACATAAAATACGGGATGAAGTCATTTTTTGCTCGTGCAGCCTCGTGCCAGGGACACAACAGTAAGCCTGAACCTAGCTTAGTAAAGAGGAGTTTAATAATTAAACTATATATTTTGGGCGGGGCAACACAATGGTTTGAGTTGAAGGTGTGAGAAAGAATAGTATCAGTAACATTGTTAACACTGTGCTACATTACAGAGAAATACAAAACCGTACTAATGAACCTTCATTAATATAGGCCTATATTTTATCTACAAGTGCACGTCACACACTGAGCGAGCCGCCTGTTAATGACGCTGTGGGCTAATGGGCATGTAGCTACTTCCATGTTTCAGATGATACGTCATGTTTGTAGTCGACCAATGAAGATGAGTTTACATATCACCTTGGGTTCGTCCTTCACCTTCTCAAAATGATCCCACACTTTGGATTTCCTGCCCGACATGTTATTAACTAGCCTGTGTGATAACCACAGGTACCAGCCCTGGAAATTGACGTGACTTCCTGTCTGACTGCTGAGCGTGGACACTTCCTGTTTCTGTCCTTTCAAATTGAATTCCCACATAGTCCAGTCATAATGTAGTTTCACTTTTTTTTCTTTCTTTTTCTTTTTTCAGCGACTAAGCGACCAATGAAATCTTGCCGACTAATGACCTGTCTGGTTGACTAACCATTGCTCAGCTATTAGGGGGCAGCCCTACTATAAACATTATACCTGTGGGACATTTTAAGCTGTAGTTGGTGAAGTTTGCTCCGGTTGGTGGGCAGTGCTTAGTTTTTTTGCTTGACTGTTTCCTACGTGGCAGCCAGATCACAAACTTTCTCCATTTACAGCTAAACAGTACACTAAAATATGTTTCTGAACTGACTGAGGTGAGAAAAAGGCAATGCAGCAGCAGTATCCTTTCATATTCAATCAGCGCTGCCTCCTAGTTTGACAGTTTGACCCCAGTTCACAAGCAGTGATTGACATGATACACAGCTGCATCAGAGACTCCTCGGCTCTGATTGGTTGTTTTCTTCAGCTGCATTGGATTCCAGCAAATGCCATTAGGAGCACTATGAGGAGGAGGGGAACGTGAGTTTTGTTATAGATCATCTGTCTCACATACTGTCAAGATGTAGTGACAGTTTCAGCAAATATGACAGTTATTTTTATAAAAGTTACCAGTTGTAGCTTTAACTTACCTTTTCTGTCAAATGATCTGACATTCACATTATGTTTTTTTCGGATGTTATGAGACTAATCTGGTCACTATCAAGAGGACAAGGTTCAGCCATGTTTGTGTGTGTGTGTGTAGGTAGGTAAAGTTCCGAGTGCCAGTTCTCATTGGGCCTGAATGCTCATCTGTCCTTTCAAAGGGCAAACCCTCAAACCCTCACTTTTTTCATCTATCCAGTTTCCTCATTACTTCCACCCGTCCTTACATCTTTTTATGGATCGTCCCACACCTTTTTAGATATAAATTTTTTCCCCAAAGCACCTACTCCTCCTTTAGCTCTCCTCTTTTCTTCTCACCATGCATACTTCTCTCTCGGTGTGGGAGGGGGTTCTGTTAGTGCGGAGCGGAGGATCCCGTCAGTGTGAGCGTATATGCGATTGGAGGAGAATAATCCTCTGAGTGCTTTGCTTTCTTAGATTTTTTTTGTGAGAGGGGAGTCGGGGGGGTTCTTTGATGTTCTGCGGATACCATTTGAGACCGCGGCATTAAATGCGGATTTACAGCTTCTGTCATAGATTCTCCCATTCCCCTCCTTCCGCCGTCTTCATGAGCGTTATTGCTCATTTCCTCCTTTTTCTTTAAATTGCCCCCGCTCATTATATTTCTACAACCCAATTTCCTGCACTTCCTTCCAGTGTCGGACATCACAATAAACACACTTGTAGTCGTGATTTAGGAGCAGTTAAATCTTCTTCATGGTTGAGCTACAGTGGCATTCTGACAGGGCCGTTTAGCAGGGTGCTTAGCAAGAGGCCGATAAGACGTTGGCAGCCACTTGGAATCAATTCGGCCATGCCTTACCCTCAGTAAGCCCACTGTCGCAGAAGTCCCATTCCCATACACTTGTGATTAAACCCGGTGCGCAGGGCTGAAGTAGACGTTCAGAAAGCTGCAGCAGACATGCCACATTGGATAAGCCTTTGGTTGGAGATGCATGTATATGAATAACATTCTCCTCCAGGGAAGCTTTTGCTTAATGTTTCATGGACTTATTTCCTCCGTGCCTCTTTTTCATCTGAGATTTGCTGCTGTCTGACGCGACACAGAAACATGAGGTGTTCCCCACGATCATCTGACACACAAGCCTGAGGTGCGCGAGGGGCAATAACGGATATACTCTCACATACACACTCTTGTACCCTGCGTCGATTTGGCACAAATGCAGACATGGACGTACAATATTGAGTCCACATTCAGTGGGTCACACTGTGTTCTCATGCGAAGCCCACATGGGTGAGACACAGCTGAGACACACACACACACACAGATGAGATGTGACATGTTGACTAAATACAGGAGAGGATGCACACCATTCAGCCTGGAGTAAAGAATGATCATGCATGACGTGCACTTTCACAGAAGCGTGCAGCCTAACCTTTCCCTCGCTGATGAATGAGTCACAACCCAGATGCCAAAGGTGACTTTACTCTGACTGTAGCCGAAACCTGTCTGAAGCACCACATCCTCAGACTGTTTAAACCATATCTCACGTTGTTGTTTATTGTTTGTTTTATCTCATTTTGAATCTTCTCTTGTCAGAGCTTTTAAATTAATTTGTTAAATAAAAAACGAGAGAGAATATTACATATACATGTTGGAGCCCACACATATGATCTCCATCTCCACATCTCCACTGCAACATTTAACGCACATTTAGCGTCAGTGTTTTCTCTAATTAACATACAGTATGGGATTGAATTTTAATGTTAATGGCGTATGTCATGCATGAATTAACAGTGGTTAAAATAAGATACTGCTCTATTTAACATAAGGGGACACAGAAATCTAAAGTGATCATGAAATAATGTTGTGTCACTAGTAACAATTCAGACTCCATCCACCTTACTCCAGATACATTAGAAAAAACAAAAACATTTACAACCCCTCATGCATCCGCAATATTTTGGTGTGAAAACTGTGTTTTCTTCTGTCTGTTGTCATTAAAATCACTATTTTATAATTACAAAAGTTATCTGAGAACATAAACAAGTCTCCACAGACATTAGCTAACGCTAGCTAGCGAGTTCTGTTGGCTTGTTTTAGACAATGGAGGAAGATGATACGGGTGGGTTCTGAAATACTCATTCTGAGTGCTGGAGCGCACTCTGGCACAAACTGGACCATTTGTAAATTTGGAGTGCTGTGTGAATGTACCGTTCGGTTATCCAGAGCACCGCCCTCTCTGAGTGGCAGAGCGCACTCACGGCACTCTGTCTAGGGACATGGAGCAGCAGAGCACCGAGGGGAGTGAATGTGTGGTTATCGTAACCGTTTGTTAATTCATATAGAAATATAATGCTCCGTTTCTTTGACCAACAGGGCTCTCATTTTAGTGTAGAGCGTCAGACTGAATTAAGACGACATTTTAAGACTCCTATGTAGCCTATAGCCCTGTGGTGGAGAGTCGTATTTTGCCTCCAGCTAATGAAATGACATCATTGTGACGTCGGGCCTAAAAGGGTCTATAGTAGATTGCACCTGAAGAGCAAAATTATTTCATATATATTGATTTATCAGCTTCATGGCCCATGGGTAAAAAGAGTCTATTTGTGCATGACAAGCCAAAAACTGTTGCCATCTTCCATTCAGTAGTGGGATGAATTACATTTTGAAATTCAGTAGTTGCCTTACAACCACTAATGCCGGTAAAGCCCCATCTGGGGGTCGACTCGTTTACTGTGTTACTGGGACTTTGATGGAGGGTTGATATCTGTTTGGTCTCTGCGTTCAGTGGACAGTCTGGTGCGGGCCGTGTTACCTTAGTGCAGAGGCTGGAGATGGTGGGAGGTGGTTAGCCACCTCTTTACTAAAAAAGGAAGAAATGCGACTTCCGAGGATTCCAAAGTCTTAGTCACATGTACTTAGCTGACTTGCTAACCTTTGCCACGGTGGGGTATACCTCAGGCCCTGATCACACTGTAATTGTTTTTAATGAGAATTAAGCTTTTTACTCACTGTTTTTGCGTTGCTACGTGCGTAGCAACGCACTCTAGGTGAAAGGATTTTTTGCTGGAGCGAACTCCTGAACTCCTCGAGTGGAAAAAACTCAGAGTGGAAAAGCGCATCATGTCATCTCAGCTTTTTTCCTGTTGTCCAGTAGGATGATTTGAGAGGCGGGCCATCTGCGGTGGTCACAACAGCAAGCGTACAGTTGGTAAACAATTGAGGAGAAACTGGAGAAACAGTTGCTTGGCAGGACTAATGGACTCTCTGTGGTTAATAGTCAATTTTGTTATGCTAGGCCCGATGATAGACAGCAGGTTGTCAAACTGCCCCCGAGTCATCTGACAACATGCCTGGAAACGGCCATCATGGAGGTGAAGCTCCCGGACCAACTGGTGGTACTCCCCATGATCCTGTGACCAACAAACTATTTGCTGACAGCCTCTCACCCTCAACCAGAGCTACAGCGAGTACCCTCTGCCTCAACATTTTAGGAACTAGATACTAATTACTGTCAAATAAATAAAATGAATTAATAAATAAACTGTAGATTGACTACATGGGAAGGTTAGGGTGAGGAGGTGACAAGGTGGTTGCCTGGCAACGACAAAAAGATGCAGCTAGCTTTTTTTTTTTGTACTAGCAGCATTCAGTTAAAAAGAAAAAAAGGCACTGTGGTGCCCATCATGTTTTGCAACCTGCAAAATTGGGGCCTTAGGCATGTCACAGTACCAGATATTTAATAGTCGATATCATTACCAGTGAAATTACCAACTGTAGCTTTAATGCAGGGGGCTCAGCAGAAGTTACTAATATGTATATTATTGGTTTCCTGATCAGGAATGATTGAAAAGTGAGTGTGCAAATACACAGAAAGCAAAGAACTAGCCTTTATTGGTTCATCAATAAAGTAGTATCAAGCTAATAGAAACGCCTTAATAAATGACATGTAAGAGCCCTGCAGTAAATGCCTTTTTAAAAAGATTAAATCTTTGTTCCCTGTTAAACCTGAATCAGCTCAATTATCATTCCTGACATGGCATTGTTGCTAGGCGAACCCAACTCACCAGAAATATAGACAATGACTGCATGGTCTCATGTGTCTCTGTAATGTGGTAATTAGTATTTAAATTAATGTGAGTCTCTCGTGTTGCTGCCTTTGTAATTGTGATTTATAGTGCTTGGAACAAACACCGCAATATTATATAATGTGGCTGGGGGAAAAGCATTAAAGAAAAATGGCATGCACGCTGTTTGTCACGACAGAAAAGCTGTACGAGCAAAGAGAAACTGAGTGCTGTTTCTGATTTATTTTTTCACCTATTGTAGATCTAAATGGACTGTAATCACTATGTTCAACTCAAGACTCGGATATAGAAACGCTGAAACGTGGCGCTTCCTGCACAAAAAGCCTCTTGTGTGTCATTCAATCTCCATCTCGGACTGATGAGTTACTCTACACGTGGCAAATAATATCAGCCGTGAGTCAAAGGGGAAAATTACCCACAACACGTTCACGGTGTCAGATAAGAGGTCTGTCACTGTCTCATATTAATATAAAATACAAAGTAGTTTTCGTTGTATGGCGGTGTAGAGAGGCACTTTGAAGGCCACTGCAGTGACCCTGACACTGCACCAACCTCCAGGGCTGGTGGCCCCCTCCTGCTCAGATTGTCGCCATGGTTACCCACAATGTGGGGAGTGGGGAGGGAGGGGGGGGGGGGTTCTACAGATGAAGATGTGATGATTATGATGATGTTGGTGGTGTTGGTTGTCATAGTTTGTCCCCGGGGCTTCTGCTTTCGCATCAGGCTCCCACCATCCTCCGCATCATGACCTCTGTCACCTCCCCCGGGGAGACACTCGCCAGGTGAGAAAAGCACGCAACAGGAATTAGGAGGACCAGGTCGACTGTACGTGCGCTCCCCCGAGCAAGGTTGTGTTTGGCTGATATGTTCGTTCATTTTATAAATACAAGGCAGGTTATTTTCCTCCAACTCAACCAGGAGAGGAGACGTAATGGAGTTGCTTTGAATTAGATTTTACTGTCGAATCATGTTCAGTTCACTCCAACAAAAAATGTGTTTTAGGAGAGTGGGGGAGTTGTTATTTTTACACTGTTTACAAGGAACCATGCAAATTTACTTCATATAAAGGAAATACTGAGACTGTAATAATGGCCCTGAAAATTTTCACAATCCAGTGGGACACTTGAACATTATTATCTGTCTCAGTTTTGGCTATTTCACATGAGGGATTTCTGTATTTCTTTTTCTCTCTGCGCTGCCTCACTGGTTTGAAGTGGGCAGGGCTCAGTTATAAACAGGTGTGTCACAAACTTCTGTGCACAAATACAGTTTTACCAACATTTTAATCTTTCACATGTTCAAACTGACTGAGTTTTTAGTTATTAAAATCTTGTTAATAATACCTAAAGATAGTCTTTTGGCTTTTGTTCAAGCTCAAGGATACTTAACTTGCATTGCCCAGGGGCCACTTTTGCAAAATGGCAGGATCTTGGGGGCCAGTTACAAACAAACATTATTAATATTTATCAGATAGAATGAATGAAGATTTAAAATGATGGTTAATTAAGGCAAATTCATCCATCCATTTTTCATTAAATTGCCTGTTTTCAACCTTTTGACATTTGCTGTCCTCACTCATCTTTGCTGAGACACATATCCAGACAAGCAGCCCTGCACAGGTCAGGTGTACGCAGGGGCGTTTCTCGGATTTCAGGGCTCAGCTCATACCTCTGCCAGGGGGTCCTCTGGCACATTTCTTGATAAAGAAGCTCTATTTGGATGCTTTTTTTAATGCACTCTGGCGTCTTAAATACATTCAAAGTGCCAAGAATTCCTAGTGTGAATCATTTCATTTTCAATGTGAATTAGCAAATAATTGGCGAGCCACCTGGCACCTTATTGGGGAACAGATTCTTGTTTCTGATGACTGATAAATGCAAGTCAAACATTCACACTAGCTTTAGCTCTGTTTTGGTCTCTCCACCAACCACTGGGGAGAATATCTGACTCTTTAAATGCTCCACTGTGTTGACTAGCTAGTTGCTAACCTTGTGTGTATGCCCGGCCTATTTTACTGGTGCCCTGTGAGTCACATCCGGCCCAGATGCAACTTCCGAATGGCCCAGCTAGGGATTGGTACCGAGACCCGGTATTAAACAGCCCGGGGCAAAATTAATCAAGACCGTATAATTGATAAGCTCCGCTGTTGTCGGCCCTTTTGTCGTTACTTTTTAAAGTTTTAATTTCATGTATCATCATGCTGCAGCCTCTCTCCTGCTCGCGTCATGTCGGGGCTGACCTCCTCACACACATGACAGAGTGAAATGAGACAACAGCAAGTAAGTGCAATAAAACCTTCGCCAGTAAAAAGCCAATACTTTATCAGTTCAGGTTGTGTGCTGCTGAAAAAGTCTGGCCCATTGACATTTTCTGGTTTTAAAATCTGGCCCAATTGAATTTGTAATTGAATAGCCCTGGTGTATGCCATTTTAGGCCTGAACCAAACCCAAAATAGTAATGTTTTGGTCTGTAAAACCGAAATGAGTCAAACGATTATGTGTAAGTGCAGTTTTTAAGAAAGAACCAAATGCTCCATCATCAGTTCGGACAAACCTGTGGCTGCCTTCAGATGTTTATTGGAGTTTTTACATCCAGAGATTTTATTGTAACTCCAGAAAACCTGCCGAGGAAGTCACCTTGGAATACTGATGCTGCGTATCCCTGCTGGCAGTCTGCCACATTAATGGAACAACTCCAAGACTCTCCTGTGATGGCTCATCACCATTTTGGCTCCGTATTCTCCGTCTTTGAGTGAGGGATGTTAATGTTCACGTATTAGAAGTGAACTTTTCCGGATCACAAAAACACCTCAAGGGAATAATTTTTCTCTTTAAGGGTTACAAAGGAGTTAAAAGAGCAGCGACCTGACTAGAAATTACCTTAATTGATATGTATCTGGAGTGAAACACAGCCCCACGGTGCTCTCAGAGACCATCTTTATTAAACCTCTCTCCCTTTAGTTTTGGGGTATGCAGAAGGATGTTGTTGCTCAGGTTCACATCCATTAGTCTTGTGCTGGATCATGTTGATGCCATGTCGGCCCTCGGCGCATACATAGTGTAATGAAGGGTGATTGTTTGGTTTGAGGCTACAACAAGAAGGTGGTAGAGGAGAATAAGTCCCTGCAGGTCCAGACTGATACAGCTCAGCAACTGTTTGTACAAAACTTCACCGCAGTCAGACATACATGGTCCCTTGTGGATGAATCTCTCTGACTTAGGTGATCTCTTAATTTTTCGTGCAGTGCCTTTGGGGCAAAATCTCAGCTGTCTAAATGTTTTGCTTTTACACCTGCAAAACTAAAGACATTTCCATCAGCCCTAAGCTGTATTTTGTGTCCGTTAGCATGCTAACACTCTAAACTAATATGGCGGACATGGTAAACATCATCTTGCCATGTCATTGTGAGCATATTAGCATCATTACATTAGCATTCAGCTCAAAGCCTTGCTGTGCCTAATGCTGCATTCAAGCCATATAGGAGTTGTAGTAATTTCGAGTTTTCAGCATGTTACATCAACATCCAAGTGGTAATTATGTCTGGGAAACTCAGACTTTTCTGGAAGCTACGACAAATCCAACTTGGCACTTGAATAATACAGAAGTGCCTAAAAACTAACTAAACTAAGTCCATACTGAACTGGGGAAAAAAGGCGTTTAAGTGTGCTGCTCCCTCGGACCTTGCTAAAACTTTGTGAGCTGGTCTCATGAATTTGCAAATTAGGGGTTGCGAATTAGCCATAGGGGCGGCAAGGTGGTTAGCATTGTGCCTCACAGCAAGAGTGTTCCTGGTTTGAACCTTGGGGGTTGAGAGAAGCCCTTATGTTTGGAGTTCGCATGTACTCCCCATGTCAGCATGGGTTTTCTCCCTGTACTCCGGCTTCCTCCCACAGTCCAAAGACATGCAGGTTAATTGGTGACTCTAAATTACCCGTAGGTGTGAATGTGAGTGTGAATGGTTGTCTCTCTCTATGTGTCAGCCCTGTGATAGTCCGGTGACCTGTCCAGGGTGTACCCCACCTCTCACCCAATGTCAGCTGGGATAGGCACCAGCCCCCCCTTAAAAGTATATGAAAGTATTCCTTTAAGTGTTGCTCCACAGCCAATGAAGGGCTCTCGGCTCGCATGAATCTAAATCCATGCCATTCAATAAACCTTTATGTGGTCTCTGGAGTCACATTTTCTCCTGGACCACATGGTCTCATCTCTGTGCATGTGCAATGTATGTATATGTGTGGTGCCTATGTGTCTAAGGTTGCATGTGCAAATTTATTCACTCCCACAGAGACTGTCAGTCTGTTGGGCAAAGTACCGTGTTTTTTTTAATCCAACAATCAGGCATTTTATAGCCATTTTCAGACATTTATGCTAAAGTAACATGTGAACTGTGCTTGAAGAAAAAGACAATGGGCTGTCTAATAAACTTCCTCCTGCCAAAATGATTAATTCAGTCGTTTGCCTTCGGGCCCGAGTTCATTAAAACGCTGTGTTAATCTTCTTGTGTGGGGGCCAATCAGAAATAGGCCTATGACTTATTTTGGATTTGGACTCTATGGCTATGACTAATCACTGCACGCTGACTGGGTGATCAGTGATGTTGTATGGACCATCATGTGTCCCTGGGTGGGCGTTTAGAAAACAATAGGCCATGTCCAGGGCGTAGGTTTCTTTTCAATTTTGAGGCGACACATATGAAACAGTAGGCTTTGGGTCCTCTGCCAGAAAAATTTTGAGCATCTAACACTTAATTTCCTTCATTCTGCTGATTTTTTTTATGCACCAATTTAGGATGTAAACATCTTTAATTATGTCAAAGTGAAAGTCCTCTACTACTTTCTTACTGGGAGAGACAAATGTGACCCCCACCTGCAAAGTCTGCGCCTATGGGCGATGTCATATGTTGAGCAAAACTCTACTGACCCTTTTTTGGAGATCAAGCTATAACTATACACCATCTTTACAGTTTTACACAGAACCAAACCAAGGCAACAAAAGAGGCATGCCGGTTGTGACATATAACACAGTAGCATTAGCCTCTAGTGTGACATTGTTTTCCCAATTTACAGACATTTTTGGCTGCTGTTCTTCATCTTTGAGTTAGCTGCTAACTGCTTCTAACTCTTTTTAAGCCTCTGCGCTGGCGATAGCCGTGGCTGGAGGCATGAAGTTTTGATCAAGAACGCCTTGAGAGAATTTCTTCAAACTTAGCACAAACATCCACTTGGACTCGATGAACTGATTAGATTTTGGTGGTCAAAGGTCACTGTACCTTGTCTGTCTCAATCTCTTGAACACGATATCTCAAGAACACCTCAAGGTTTTTTATGGGTTTTTTTTTTTTTTTTTCCAAATTTGGCACAAACATCCATTTTTTTTTTTTTTTTCCAAATTTGGCACAAACATCCACTTGGACTCATCCATCAAACTGATTAGATTTTGGTGGTCAAATGTCAAGGTTGCTGTAACCTTGCATTCGTCTCATTCTCGCAAATGAGGAATCTCAAGAACACATTGAGGGAATTTTGTCAAGCTTGGCACAATTGTCAACAATGTACTGACTGGATTTTAGCGGTCAAATATCAAGGTCACTGTGACCTTAAATTTGTCTCATACTTGTGAACACAATATCTCAAAAAGGCCTTGAGGCAGTTTCCTCGAATTTGGCACAAACTCAAGAATGAACTGATTAGAATATGATGGTCGAAGTCAGTGTGACCTCACAAAACATGCTTTTGGCCACAACTCAAGAGCTCATGCGCTAATTATGACAAAATTTCACACAAATGTATATTAGGACAAAATTACAAAGTGGTGACATTTTATAAGCAAAGGGTCAAAGGTCAGCCTCATTGTGACATCATGATGTTCTGCAAAAACACTTTTCTGGCCATTAATCAACATCATATCTCTGGAAAAGAAGGATATTTGGTCAGATACTGAATTTGTGACACTAATCTTGGGTGTCCACCTTGAAACTGTGCGTATTATATGTATCGTCTGTGCCGTAATGTTGAAGATGTGTGTGAAGCATCCATGTTTTCATCTTGTGGTTCGCAGAGGCATAAAACCACGAGATGGCTGTTCTTCTTTATTTATTCTACTTTCTCCCAGCGGTGGGTCACACACATGACAGGTCCTCAAAACGTCACACCGTCTGGTCAATGGTCCAGTCCTGATGACTGTTTCTTTTACACAGACATCAATTCGGTGCTGATACTACCTCCTCTCCCGGTTTAAAGGGGTAACAACTCCGTCCCACCATTTCACGATTATACCTTTTAAACAGAACCCCAAGGTGGAACAATGGCACGAAATTCCAGTAAAATGATCTACTGACTCATACTCTACCTTACTGTGTACTGTGTGGGAGGAAAAGCCAGACAAGAGAAATAAAAAGTAGCGGTAATGCATCATGGGTAGTTAAGACTGCACAGAAGTGGGTTGCTTCACATTGGAGCCGCTACTGTACTAGCACACTCCTTTAGGCTTGCTTCCTGACATACACCATAAGCAATTTAATTCCTCTAGAGTTACTTTGTGCTACGGTCCTATCCACTTGAGAGCCTTGACATCATTAATCCATTAAACTTTAAATTCCAGAGGATTTTTAGCCCTCCTGCTCCCAGATTAGCAGTTCAGTGCGTTTCTGTGTCAGTTCACTGGGTTGAAATTAATTTCTCGACTAATTTAGTAATTGCACGCCAAAGCTTTTCTATCTGTGCAGAGGATGAGTTGCATCACACTGCTGCCGTACTGCAGGCAGGTTGGATGTTTGGGAAAAACTGCGGTTATGTTAACTCTGCAACACAGGCTTATTATCAAGCGTTTTGGCATCAATACTACAGTAGTCTGCTCATTACACCTCGTGCATGGAAAAATAACTGACTGACGGCATCAGAACTGGGAGAAAAAAGGCATTTTCTATTCAACATGTGAAATCCACATTGTAAAATACCGCACGCTGTGACCTGTCACAGCGAGAAAGCAGGAATCAGTATGTAGACACTGAAACATGATAATTTGCACAAGCTTTTAACCACTTTCTCTGAATGTCTCCTCTAATTGTGAGCACTGTATTATACAGGATGGCGGCTCTGAATAAGTGCTTGATTCACTGCTACAGCCTGCTTTGCCCATTATGGATAAGCTCCTCTGACACACTGATGTAGAGGCTACTTCTTTCATATGCTGTCACATGTGTGCGGTGTGAACACGCTCTTAGTGCTGTGGGTGGTGTGGGCTGTAATGAGGGAGGGGGATGATGTGGGCACATGTGTGATGATGAGTGACTCTCAGTCCTCCTCTCCCTCCCTCACTCCCCTTCCCATCTACAGTGTGAGTCACTGTGTCTCCCTCGGCGCCCCCTCCACTCTCCAGACTCACACACACACACACACACCCCAGTGACAGTTTTGTGCTGGCGCGGGACGGCTGGACACTGTCCCCGCTGATCACCCACCACGTCTGACATCCCTGCCTTTCAGCGTGACTCTCGCTCACAGGGGTCGAGGGGGCGTCATATGAGCACATCACCCAAAAACATGGTGTCTCCTCAGCTGCGGATCCTCAAGCTTGCAGCCTCTGATAAAAAAAGAAAAAAATGACAGCGCTTGAAATGCACATCGTCGCTGTTGTGACACTGACTAGAATTACACTAAATTACCAGTTTGTAGAGAGGTGTAATAACAGCATTGCTAGTCATTGTTCCCATGATGCCGGCTGCGCTGCTTCACTCATATGAGGCCCATCTGCCGGGGGAGATGTGCAGCTCTGTCTTACAAGGCGCACGTGAACATGAGGTGTACCCTGTTATCACGCCTTGCACACACACACACAGCAGCGTACTTGCCTGAGGTGTGAGAGTCGTGATAATGGTGTGTCTTGCAAACCCAGTCATCACGTGTCACTTCTGACAGTCATTGCTCACCTCCTCTGCTGGCGAACACGGGCGTACATACACCCACCGTCACAAATATGTGATTGTTGTCACAAATGTATGAACAACAGAAAGGAGACGGCTGACAGGTTGTGATGAGGAAACGTGTTGTGTTCTCACAGAAAACTCAGAGGCACATGATATTCAGATATTTAGGAATGTTTCACTGTGGCCATTAGGGATGCACCGATTTAGGAATTCTGTGGCGATACGGGTATTTAAAAAACAATTTGTCAGATAGCCGATACCTGTGTTTTTTTTATGGTTGTTGTTTATTTTGTTTTATTGTTATTTATTCCCCGTTTTGTGCCAGGGAAATATTATGAAAAATAACTCAAGGCGTTTTTGGTTCTGGGGGCTTGCTGAGAGGACCGGCCCGCTGAGGAACTCCCTCGGGAACTACATCCCTTAAAGGTTTTTTTTTCTGTCTGCATTTGCACTGCCAATCGGAACACCGAAGTGACGTAACGAAAGGTATAGGAACTAGGGCTGGGTATCGCTACTGATTTCCTGAATCGATTCGATTCAATTTTGATTTTTTCAGTTACAGTACCAATTTTTGCGAGACTGTGAAAGAGATTCTCAGAGAACTAATAGTGTAACATTTACAAAGAATTCTTTTTTAAAAAGAATAAATTCACAACAGGAATAAAACTGAATATTTTATAACTAAATGTTGTTTCCAGAGCAACAGTAATATTGAAACAGCAAAGTCACAATATAAACTTAATATCTCACTGGAAACAATTCTAAAAAGCCTATTCAGCCCTTTATTAAGCTATCTTTAAATTAGCACAGACTCAATAATAAACGTTTAGGAAACAACCCTTAATTTAACCTGTTTCACATTAAACTGAACACTCTTGACATCTTTTAAAATAACTGCTTCAAATGCCTTATTTCTACATATAATATATTGTAATTCCCTCTTTAGTATCTATTTTATGTTGCTGTGAAAACACATTTCTCCTTCAAAACAACGATTTATTTAAGTTCAAGTCTGAATTTTACAAGATTACATTTAAACACATCATGATAACTATGATTTACCTTTGTCCAATAAATTATTACTAAATGGAGCTTGAACGCATCGTAATATAACTCAATGCAACCTCTGCTTACTGTTAGTTCCAGCCACTGGCTGCTAACACATAACATTTACCAGCTCTCCTCCTGCTCATGTCAACATTAATTTGTTGTTCACAGTGTAACATCAGGGAAACAATAGGGTCCATCCCCTGATGTGTACATAGTAGGTTTGTCCCAAATAAGTTTTCTGGTGTCCCTGGGACGCCATTAGTCTTGATTTGATGTCATATAACAGAGAAACATCGGCCACTGCCATCATTAAATGTCATCTTATTTGCTGATAGGCTGATGGCAGTCAGCAAGGCGAATATTGGCAGATACTGATGTGCGACCAATGAATATGAGCATCCTTAGTAGCCAAAATATAGGGTTTTGTATTTTCAATTATCATTTTGGCTTCTGACAATTCTGAAAACAATATTATCAAGATAAAGTGATTATTGTGCTGCATTTCATTTTGCAATGATGCTCTCGTTTTGTCTTGTGTTATAAATCCAGCGCACCCTTTTTTTTTTTTACAGAGGTGTGCTCAGTGTCACATACTTGCTGTCTCGCTTCATTTAGTGACTTTTCAGACCCTCTTATTGACCTTATTTCTAAAAAGTTACCGGAAACAAATTTGATGACTTGTTCAGACCATTGTTGAAGAAGACAGAAATATATATTTGAATTTATTACATTGTAAATCATTCCCATGCATGGCGCTCAGAGTAATCACAGTCCAGGGTTCTCTGCCAACAGTGTGGGGTCTCTCCCTCTTCTCTAGTGCTGTGTTTACATGTATATGTTATTTATTTTATTCATTTCTCTGGTTTGTTTGTCAATCACATCACATTTAAGTATTTTAAAAGTTCAATAAATGCATGATGTTTCCAAAGTCAGTGAGTAACTGTGCTAAATAATGGCGATCTCAATACTGACCAAAACAGCCGTGATTATCAATTTTACCATAACTGAGCTGCCCCACCACACTGAGAAATGTTTATGTCCCTGCTCAGCCTCTTTCCTCTGATATCTTTTGGAGCACATATTTTCCACAGAAACAGATGTATAACGTTATCATCTGTTGATAATACTCCTGGTATGATCTCAGGTCTGTCTAAGCTGGCATTGGTGGAGCCAGTGCCTGGTGTTGTGCAGTTGGTTAGAACGGTGTTTTCTCTGCCATCATCCCTAGTCATCCCTAATCCTGTGACTGCAGCTGTACACACAATGGGTAATCCCATCATGACTCAATTGTGTGTGGAAATAAAGACACACGTTGGCCACGAAGAGGAGTTATTTGTTGGAGCTCAAAGGGGGCAGGGACTGTTGTTGTGTGTTCACTGGGGAAGGGTGAATAGTATTAAATGTTCACCTGCCAATATGTCTCAGCTTGGACGGTGTCCAACATGGCTCCTGCTGCCACTAGAGGAGCAGGAAAGGTTTTTTTTTTCTCTCGATGAAAAGGGAGTGTCACTCTTTTCAAAGAATTGGAGTTGCTTTATAAAGGAGACTAATGTGCATGGTTAAAGTTAACAATACACTTCATGTGGCAAACGCCAGCTTTCATCAGGGTGGCAGAGCTTTTTATCCGGTCTGTGCCTTTTGCAGAATGTATTATTGAAGAAACAATAGTGAATTAAAACAGTGCTCCTCAAGCTTTTTTCAATAATGTACCCCCTTTCAAATATTTTTTCAAGTACTCTGTGACCAGTGCAAAACACCTTTATATATAATGTATATGATAGGGCTGGGTATCACTTAAAAATTATGATACCAGTACCAATACCATCCATCAATCCATTTTCATCAGCTTATGCTGGGCTGGGTCGCAGGGGCAGCAGGCCAAGCAAAGCACCCCAGATGCCCCTTTCTTCAGCAACGTTTTCCAGCTCCTCCTGGGGGACCCCAAAGTGTTCCCAGGCCAGATGAGCTATATAATCCCTCCAGTGTGTTCTGGGTCTGCCCCGGGGCCTCCTATCAGTGGAACTCTTCTAACAGGAGGCACCCAGGAGGCATCCTGATCAGATGCCCGAACCAACTCATCTGATCCCTTTTGACACGAAGAAGCAGCGGCTCTACTCCGAGCTCTCTCCAGATGTCTGTGCTCCTTACTCTATCTCTAAAGGCCCGAACATACTCGTCCGCAAGCCCTGTGCACGCAAAGCTCAGATTTTACGACCGCGTGGACTCTGTTCCGCGCACCAGTGACTGCCCGGCATGTATTTTTCACATCGCGGGGATTTTTCACGGACATTTTTACAGGAAACTACAACGCGGAAGTGCGCTCGACTATGGAAGTCCGAATGACTGCAGACATTCCTCGCGGAGTCCGCTCCGCTTACAGTACGCCCGAGTATGTTCGGGCCTTAAGGCTGAGTCCAGCCACCCCACTACCTTAATGTTTCGTTGTCTGTGTGGGTTTGTTGTGGCTGTTTAATGGCTTGCTGTTGGTTTGTAGCAACTGCTGCTAGGTTAGCTTGCTGATCAGGTGGAAAGTTGGGACAGTCTGGGATCAGACCCCTGGCGCAAAAGGGGTCAAATGCAGGAATTGTTTGACGGAGGAGTTTAGATTCTACTTATTATACTACTGGGTTATTGTTGTCGGTACCTATCCAGCTGGCATCAGATGTCAATATGACATCAGAAAGATGTTGGACTCTTACAATGGACAGATGTTTAATTTTGGTTGGAATGAAAATCCGGTTGACAGGATTGTAAATGTCCAACTAGGGTTGCAGCGATATACCGGTTTCAGGGTATACTGTGATATAAAATTTGATTGTTATCGTACTGTGCATAGTTGCTTATCTATGAAAAAAAATGCAACTTGACATTGAATCGCCTCTTTTATTTTAGTTATTTTAATTAAGTAGAGACTTTTTACACATACCTCAATTAACAAAATTGTTTCAAGTTTTAATTATAGTAATTAAACGTTTGTTCAGCCAACAATAAACCTTCAGTTTTCATTCCTTTAAGGGTCATTCTGACTGATAATAATATGAATTCCATAATGCCGGGATACCGTGAAACTGCAATATTTTTATTATTTAGTTATCATACTGTGAAAATCTCATACCGTTGAAACCTTGTCCAACGATATTAAGTTGTTGGGGTGCTCAGTAGCTCACCTGGTAGTGCGGGTGCCCCATGTACTAAGGCTGTGTCGATGCAGCGATACAGGTTAGATTCCAGTCCATGGTCTTTTGCTGCATGTCATCCCCTCTCTCTCACCATTTTCTGTCCTATCAATTTAAGGCAAAAAGCCAAAAAATAATCATAAAAACAACAAAAATGAATTTGAAGTTGTATAGACGTTGACATAACCACATTTGGAAGATGTTTGACACAACTTAAAACCAACAAAATATCAACATCTCATAAATATTCTACGTCAAATTGACATTATTATGAGATGTTGTCCTGGCGTTGAATTTTGGTCACACAGTGATATGACCTAAATTCACCCAAATATTAGCATCTAATGACGTTGGATGCCAGCTGGGTTAAAGGTATAGAGTGCTGATACCCTACTTTTAAAGACGACTAATACGGTGCTGCACCATCAGTGTCTGATTTACCTCGTGACAACCTTGTTACTGAAAAACACTTCAATGCTACATTTCAGATGTTTAGAATTGATCACTTAATTCAAGATAAACCAATTTCCTGTCATCGAGCAATAACACTAAGAGGGCATAACTGTTTCATTAAACTGTGTCTTTTTGATGAGTTGAAGTTAAAATTAAGTGATATAATTATTTTAGGAATTATGCATGACTGATATTTTTTAAATTAACATTTTTAAAACAATGTCATGCACCTCCTGCAATACTCCAAAGTACCCCTATGGCTACGAGTAACCCCATCTGGGAAACATTGAAATTAGAATACTGAGGTGATTTTTAATATTTTTGCAAGCAGGTTATGTGCTTAGTGAAGAGAGTCCAAACTGTAGCCGACAATTTTCCTTTTACAGACTGATACCAGGCACTGTGTGGAAGCACAGTACAACCACAGGCTGTCTGTGTTGATGTCTGTTTGTGGTTTACGGAGCCACTGACCATGCTTGTATATGTCAGCCTGCCGTGGCCTCTATTTCTGCTCCTGCTTCACTGAATCCTGTGCACTGGCTCAGATAATGAACAGTCCAACCCAAGGGGGACAATTAGCTTCTTAATGTGTCTGATCTGATAGACGTTTGCTCTGGTGAGTGGAAATCCTGTGGAGGAGTGAGCGCTGCCACGCTAAGGCCGTTTCAGCCTATGAGGCTGGCGCCATGACACAGAAAAGATCAAACTTAAAACACAAGCCCTTCTGTCTGACACTGCTGTGTCTCTCCGCCGTACAAGGAACACGAACCCTACAATGCATTTGGGATTTGCTGTCTGAAGTTTTTTTTTGCACAGTGCACCCCCACAGATTCCCACTGCACTTAACACTCGAAACCGTCAATTGCCTCAAGGAGCTGAATCCCTACCTTTGTCTGGAAACCCCCTTGACACACCAATCAGGCGAAGAGGCAGGGCAGACGCTTGGAATTTTAATCAAAGAAAGAATATTGAGTTTGTAGAATTTGAAAATGTGCCTCTCAAACAAAATGCTGCCCAACCCTCTTTGATATGGAAAGCTACTACTCCTCCCTCCCTCCTTCATGAATTAAATTATTTTTCCTGTCTGTACAGTTGAGTAGCCCGGGGCACTATGACCCTCATTACATGAGCTGTACATATGAGAGAAAAGCCTCCACGACTCTTTATTTGCCCTTCATTTTTTAGACTATTTATTTTCTCCTGAGTCTTTACTGTACAATGACTGCCCAGCCGAGCAGACAGGGTGCTGCCCTGTGCTGACAGGGTGTTAAATAGGTTGTGAGGAGGTCTCGAGGTTATATAAGATTAACAGTTGAGCGTAATTAATTACTGTAAGGTCATGATGTGAACGTCAACCTATACTGTGATTAAAACCCCGACAGCAAAAAAAAAAAAAAAAAGAAATGGAGCAAGACTTGCCTTGTTGTAAGTCAGAATAATACCAACCAAATTTTCTTTTAGAAGTCAGATATTGTAAGATATAGTTTTCTGTTTGATCTTAACAGCTTTCTGTGTTTCTGAATGCCTCCAGTTTTTCTACTTACAGTTTTTAAAAAGTAATGACAAATTTTGTACAGTTAAAGTCTTTTTTTCTCATTGCTTTTGATTTTGTAGTACAGTGGAGGCTCTTAATTTGTACTTTGAAATAAAAAGACTCTCCGCAGTGTATCAAGGGATGAATGTAGATTTCTACATATTTTCAGAATCACTACAATGCAGCCTTGCACCTTCATACTATAATCCAACCATATATTTAGAGGACAGGTGCTTTCACAGAGTGCAGTCAGGACTGATTGCTGTAAGAGAGCATGTTTGGCCTCGAGGTAATAAAGCTAACGATTTATTTCTGTGATATCTAAATCGGTCAGAATACAGAATTGCAAACAGTATTACTTTTGCCCAATGAGTCATTCGTCAGATTCTATAACTGAGGGCAAACAAGTCCACCTAGTAGACACTTAAAGGTATACTATGCAGGAAGAAGCTATGCTATGCAAGCTACAATAGTAGGAACGTTGTTGTAATGAAAAAGTCGATACTGAGAGCTAACTAAGTCCACCGTCACCACCTACCTGTCCAACAGAGCCCAAGCCAACTCTGCATTGCTCTTCATCACCATCCTCTCTTTCAGTGTCCGCCAGCAGAGTGAAAGTGACAGCCAAACCCAGAATTACTCTTGTTTTGGAAAGAGCTCTGTCCGCTTGGCGTTTTGCCTTTCTTTATCTGCATGAGGGGGTTTCTGCAATGTGTCCGCAATTTTCATAGCTTATATGTGTGGCAGTAGGTGATACAGGTCAGCAAACTTTCCAGTGTTTTTTTTACTTTTTGTGTGTCTCTTTGTGTCACCTCTCTAAATTCAGAGGTTTGTTCTGAACGTAGCACAGGAGGAGCTCTCCTTGAGGTTGTTTTCCTCAGCAGCACTTTATGTAGTTTGATTAACAGGGTTGATAATTGACCTGTTGATGCGAGTATGGCTGATCAGATCTGATCAGATCAATGGACGAGAGAAACTGCTGCTGCAGAGGCGAGTGAAAGCAAATTTTTAGAACCAGCGCAATGAACTGTTTAGTTTCATTTTCACTGTGCCTGATGTTTTGCTGCTCCGTCAGTGCCCAGAGAATGCTCTGAGCCCTGAGAGTGTGATGCAATTAGTAATCCAATGGTATATATATATTCCCACTGTGCACCTAATGAGTGGTCCAGCTCCAAAAACAGAAAATCATTACATTCTGCCAGATGTTGATATTGTTGTGGGCCAAATAAATGAATGTGCGGGAAACCCTGGGTGCTGCTTACAGTCTGGTTGCTACCTTTGTATAAAGTCCTGACCTTGCCTGCGAACTGTTTGTGGCTACACGCCCACGAACGTCCTAACCATGGCAAAATAAGATGAAAATACAGGCTCAGGGCAGTCAAGTTTCTGGCCACAAGGTGAATGTTGATCCAATATTCACTCTCCTTTAAGCTCTGTTTTGCTCTCCACTAGGGTTGGGTCAGTATGAGAAAAAAAACAAACGGTCCGGTTTTTGTTAAAAACCGCATCAAGTCAGTAATACCGGATTTTTGCCACTTGGGGGGGCAGTTGACTCATTTAAAATAAAAACAAGACAACAGAGACAGTAACACATTGTTTCTTTTATTCCTTACAAATAAATTTTGCAGCTTACTCAATCAGTGCAAACAAGGGTTGCCTCCTTCGTCTGGCTCAAAGCCAAAGTGTTGCCATATTGGCACATTCTTTGTTTTCTTTGAAACTAAATTGTTCGCCATTATCGACTCCCCGTCACTGTTAAACAAACTCCAGGCTACAGCAGAGGCCTCGGCGCATGCGCACTCGCACCCCCTAGCTCTGTCCCCGCCCCACCCCCCTCTCTCTCCTGCTTGCTGTGCACTTGGCGAAGAGGCAGACACAGGTGCTCACAGACTCGGGCGTACTATAAGTGTCCGCAGTCATTCGGGCTTCCATAGTCGAGCGCACTTCCGCGTTGTAGTTTCCTGTAAAAATGTCCGTGAAAAATCCCCGCGATGTGAAAAATACATGCCGAGCAGTCTTTTCTGTGACACTGGTGTGCGGAGCAGAGTCCGCGCGGTTGTAAAATCTGTGCTTCGCGTGCAGACGGCCGCTTTTAGTCCGGGCAGACCTCTGCGGAGTCCGCTCTGCATACGTTCCGCCCGAGTATAGGCTGTAAGAGGACGTATGCGGTCCGGTAGGTCTCAGAAAAGAAAAAAAAAACGGTCCAAGACGGAGCACCGAACCGAAATGGTATTACCGAGAACCGACCCAACTATACTATCCACCAACTTCTGAGGGAAATATCTGGCTCTTCAGCTGCTAAATGCTCCGCTATGTTCACCAGCTAGTTGCTAAATTTGTCTGCGGTTTTGTGCTGGGCAGGTAGAGAACAGTAGGTATAGACCTTTTTTTTGTTGAAACTGCTGCCAGCAGTGGCTGAAATTAACTCACATGAGAGCGGTGAGACTGAACCAAAACTGCAAAGTTGCAAGCCGTAAAACCAAAACTATGACCTGCACCTGATAATTTCCTGTGGATTCGTCACCACAAGCACCCCCTTTACATACAAGTAGTTATTTCATCCATGGTTAATAGAGAATATCTCAGCTTTAAAGACATCACAGTCATTTACTGGCTTTATTGATGGGCAGTAAAATTGGGTTGTCTTGGGCTACTTGCCCCATCAGTTTGCTAATGCAGAGTCAGATTACTCACATCTCTTAGGTTAATGTAAAGCTATAGAAATGGATGTAGTAACTGTATTCACAATCCTGGTCACCTGCTCTTCTCTGCATGCACAGTCACCCAGCTCCTGGTTGGTAATTTTCCATTCATCCTGGGTTTCCGCCTCAGTGCTAGTCACACCCACCTCATCAAGGCAACTCAATTTACCTGTTCCTCATTACTCACAGCCAGTATACCCCAGCCTCACTCATGCAAGACTTTCCAGCACTTTACTCTGGACTGATATCCTGTTGCTGACCCTGCCAGCTTCATCTGATTCCCAGTAAACGCAACAGCCTTCTGTCCCTGACCTCGAGATCTGCTTCTGCGTCCTTTGTTCCTGTTTACCAGTGTTGGCTTGGCATTACCATCCGACGACGATGCTACAGTGTTCCTATCTGCTTAGTTGAGGTGTCCTGTGGTCCAGAGACTTCCACTGTGTCGCCACACTCGCCATTGTGTCTGCGTCCTGTGAGTACTCACCTGCTGGCTTCTCGACCCTCTGCCTGTCCCCTACTTACCTGGTTTTGGATTTCTGGCCTTCACAACTACGTTCCCTGGTACCATTGCCTGTTATTGAACCAAACTGTGTATGTGTTTGGGGAAACGTCATTGCACACTTGCCTGCCTCCCGGCCAAGTTCGGCCCGCCAAACCAGCTGGGCTGCTACGGACTTTTTGGAGAGACTTTACTGGAGTGTTGAACTGTATTGTGTGCTGATTACCTGCCCTGTCCCGTCCCTGTGTGCTGTGGCATTTAACATCACTACCAGCTGTTCTTGCTCTCCTGTGCACTGCATTTGGGTCCAAACACATCCCGTCACCGACCCACATGATGAAGATAGTGATTTCCATGTATAAAATTGGAGCCCTTTAAACTGAAAATGTTTAAGAAGCATGTCCAGATTTTCCACATTGATTTTTTGAATTTATTTCATTAAGTTATAAGTCAGGCCTATATGCAGTCGAACCATTTCACCATCTCACATTTTACTGTCCTGTTATTTGGGAATGGATTTAAAGATTTGATCTATTACTTTCAAGCTTTGCACCTGGTCCCTACTTCTTGCAAAGGCTTTTGCTCTCTTATGAGCCTGTGAGCTTTCTGCAAGTCTCAGCTGAAGCTCTTTTTGCTTCCCTTTAATGGAGACTAAAGATTAAAGGCGACCGGTGCTTATGCCGTCAGGGCCCCTATAGGCTGCTTCGCCTCAGGAGCTCAGGCTGCAAGAGTAAGTATCATGTTTTAATTCACTTCATATACTGTGTTTTATTGGGATGCCTTTCCGCAGTCTTTCATTTTTTAGTCTCTTTTTGTTTCCCTGCCTTTTACAGTTACTTGTTAATTCTTTTTTTTTTATACATTTTAACCTCAGTTTTTGTCCTTTGTTTTCAAAAGAGCTATTCTATGAAATGACAGCATGTAGTATTCTTTGCATATAATGTGTAATGCACAGTGGCACAGTTATCATTACGCACCATAAAAGCACAGTAGGATGCACATTAAATTAGTATTGGTTAAAGGAGATTCACAGGGTTTTATGATTTGGTCGAGGTGAGCAGAAGGCTGTAATGTATTTCAGTTCAGCTCTAACAGCTCCAGCATGTCTGATGCTCCAGGTTGTGACACTCTGGAGTTACTGTCGGCTAGAGCATATGGCGGGCTCTTACTCTGGTTTGTGGACCCTTTAATTAGCCCAGCGGTCCAAATGAGGTTACTGCAGCGAAGGAAAGAAAAATCAAATGCAAAAAAGCAGGGGGAAGAGACATAATGTGTGTATGTGTGTGTGAACGGGGTGATGTGGGGCAGCCGTGGGGGTGGGGTATTCTGAGAGCACAAAAATGTTATGTAATTCAGTGCTTAGTTATGTAAGGGATCAATAGTATAACTGTAGGAGAACCCAAGTCCCCCCCCCCCCCCCATCCGTACGCTCACATGCTAATCATTGTTCTCCTCTGAAGTTCAGGGTTAATTGTTTCTCAGGAGAGGTGCCTGGCATCCTCCGCTGCTCCTGCTGTGGAAACGGAGATGGTGTTGCACGCTGTGTTGTCAGACATGCACAGGAAGAACTGCATGACTTTATTAGACAGGTTTCCCCCAGTGCTTTTTAACATTAAAGAGATGGGTCATAGTGAATTTTTCGAAGTGACTTGCAGAACTCTTATCTCTGACCCTATGAAGTCCAACTACACCATTCATGTCTGCTCTGAGAATCACATGTCCTTTGTGCTCCTTTGAAAAACAGAATCAGAAACCTAAAGGGATACATTTATATTTCATACTTTTTGTTTCATGATTGCGCTCCTTACCCGGCTAGCAAGAAATATGCGGGGCAGAGTGAAGGCCGACTTTTCAGCTCTCAGCAGGAAGCCAACAAGATCCCTCACCAGCTTTGCTAATGCAGTCTAATACAGACTGACTTAACGGTTCAACATCAGCCCAGAGTAGACGGGATGGCAGGTCTTAAACGGTTCTTGGTTGGCCCTTTCTTGGTATGTTGCATAGAATTTAAGAAACCCAAATTTAATTTGAAAAAGAAAATATATATATTACTCAAGTAATTACTCAACATTTTCAGAGGAACTGTTAATGGTTTCATCATATGAGATTCAAGCTAAAGTGGCGTTCAGAGCAACTTGTGTGAAAAAACAGAGGCTCCTCATTAATTTGAATGGTCATTCCATCGACACAGTGGGGTGCCAGTGCAGAGAGCTTGCCAGAGAATTTTTTATGTAGCCAGTCAAAAAATTTCACTTTGAAATGTATTTGCACAAAACTATCTATCCAGACTGTACTCCCCCAAAAACGGCGGTGAAGGTCGTCTTTACAAGCAGTTTATTTTACATTTATTGTTTGCCAGCAACCTCTAGTGGCAGTAGTAATGATGACGGGAGCATAGAAGGAAGTTGGGTGACACATTATAAAGAGCAACAGATTCCACATAGGGAAAAGGTTGAGGTGGACGGATGTGTCAAACAAAAACAGGACTTTACCCAGGAGACCGCTATTCATGTCCCATGTGAAACCAAAAGTCACTGTTGACTTATTTTAAGTTGCGTACGCATATTTACTTACATGGCCTACTTAACTACTTTATGTACTGAACTTGCATACAAATTGAAGGAATACTTCCCCCGCAGATTGACTGTTTGTTAGTTATTCACCGCTTAATCTTGAATTTGTGAAGAAAACTTGTTTGTCTCGCATGCCTCCATGGTGAACGGAGAATCCAAAAAAATATTCCTCATGAATTAAAGTAAACATGGACCACTATTGATAACATAGAATTCTATAACATAGAAAGAGTCAAAATTGACCTGAGGTGTCCTTTCAACAGTTTTACAACCCCTAATTATTTGTTCAGTAGAACACAGTGCGTTCAGTCTGCTGGGTCTTGCTCTGCCTTCTTCCCAGTGTTAAATGGTGTTCCTCAGGGTGCCATACTGGGGCCATTGTTGTTTTTTATATGTGTAAATAATCTCTGTGACAATTTATCAAATGCTGCTTATCATTTTTACGCAGATGATACCCTCATCTATTGTTCATCCCCTTCAGTCGTTAAAGCTCTGGAATACCTGCAGTCTGCCTTTGATGTTGCTCAGACCCACTTAATTCAACTTAAGTTGGTGTTAGATGCAGAAAAATCCAAATTCATGTTATTTTCAAATGGCAAAGACTTAACATCTGATCTTCCAAAGATAACTAACTAACTACACAAGGGATTGAAATTGAAATGGTTACAACGTACAAGTATTTAGGTATCAGCTATGGGGCCATTATGGTAGCAAAATAGCTGCAAATGCGTATCTCAATCTGTGTGTGCATAATCAGATTTGTACATGTGTAAAATAATTTGTAAAAGCGTAATAAAGTTTGTGAATGTGTACAAAAATCTGCAAATGTGTATTTAGAATCTGTGTGTGCGTAATCAGATATGTAAATGTGTAAAAAAAATCTACAAATCTGTATTCAGATTTGCAAGTGTATTGCAATCTGTAAATCTGTACAATGATCTGTAAATGCGTACAACAATCTGTAAATCTGTACAACGATCTGTAAATCTGTACACCGATCTGCAAATGCGTACAGAGATCCGTAAATATGTAGACAGATTTGTAAATACCTAACTCAGTCGGGCCTCTCAATTGGCTCTCTTTGTACACGTGATTTTTGCTACTCTTCTGCCGTGTGAGATCCGCAAATGCGTGAGAAGGTTTGTGTCTGTAACTCAAAGTGTGCGTCACCCTGAGCACATGCTGACAGGCTCAAGCTGCCGCGACCTTAAGATTGTTTTGCCCTGAGCACAGGCTCACAGGCGCTACTTTGCTGCGCTGTTTTTGTGTTGTATGGACAGGCTGCAGCCTTGGAGGCCTATGGATTCTCATTTGCTCTCTGTAAGTACATGTTCAGTAGGGCCATAACGGTACTTGTATTTGTGTCGAACCGTTCGGTACGCGACTTTCTGTTCGGCACAACCCTGTACCAAATTATTGGGCGCAGGATATTATTTTATTTTATTTTGTTTTATTTTAATTCCGTTTTTGCAAGCCGAACCATTTAAAATATCTAGTTCCCCGACGGACATAATTGAGTGACGGACCGAGTCCGACCGTAAATCTCCTTTCACGGCTTTCACTTTGTGCAGCGCATTCTCGTATTTTGACAACATGGCAAGTGAGCCTGACGAACCTGAAGACCCCCCCGCAAACCTTAAGTCCTCCATTTGGGAACACTTTGGTTTCAGGGTAAAATACGAAGATGGAAATAAACAAGTGGACAAGACAAAAGCAGTGTGCCGACACTGCAGAACAGCAGTCGGGTATGTACTTGGAAACACGTCTAACATGCTAACGCATCTAAAGCGACACCACCCGAGTTTGAACGTTAACCGGCACGACTAGAAAAAGCAATCTGGTGCAAACTACGATATCGTCGTCGTTTAAAAAGAAAGAGCGTTTCCCTGACCATCGCGCTAAAGAAATAACCAACGCCATTGGAGTTGAGTAAAATTGTTTAAGCTGCACTTTAGATATAAGCATGTTTTGTTTACTGCACTTTAACAAAGTGGGAAAGCTAAGTAAGTTCCTAGTAAAACTGAATCTGAGCAGGCTTTAAAGCTGACCAGCTGCACTATACTTTTTATTTTAATTGAGTAAAACTGTTAAAGCAGAAATGTATATTTATATTTTTCATTCAAAAAATGTGTTAAAAAAACAGCAGGATTTTATTTTTCACTTTTATATTTCTATTTTCATTCAAACAATGTGAAAAAGCAGGATTTTATATATATTTGTTTCATTCAAAAATTGTGTATTGTGTAAAAAGAGCTGTGGTGGTATGTTTTAATAAGGTTACCAATAAGTAAAAGATATTTAATAGTTGTCTATTTTTTTCATTACTGTACCGAAAAAAAACGAACAGTGACTTGTGTACCGAGGTACGTACCGAACCGAGATTTTTGTGTACCGTTACACCCCTAATGTTCAGATTTTTTGCAGTAGTTGTCATGAGTAACTTAGTATTGCCAAGCTTTGTTAAAATAAAGTCGGTAACTTTATCTATGAAGACGTTGTCTGCTCAGCCTCAGCTCACCGAGCAAAAGCTAGTGAGCGGCAGTTTTTACAAATTATTTTACACATGTACAAATCTGATTATGCACACGCAGATTGAGATACACATTTGCAGCTATTTTGCTTCCATAATGGCCCCATAATCATCACTGATCAGAACTTGTCTTTTAAATCACATACTGAAAACCTTGTCTCCAAGCTGAAAGTTAAATTGGGCTTCTTTTTTAAAATTAAATCTAACTTCTCCCTTCAGGCAAGGAGACACTTGATATCTGCAACTTTTTACCTCTGCTGGATTATGAGGATTTGCTTTTCATGAATGCCCCTGACCAGTGTCTAAAGAAGTTAGACACTGTGTGCCATTGTACTTTGCACTTTTTTACTGGTTGCGGAAATCACATACACCACTGTACTCTGTATGCCACTGCTAAATGTCCATCTTCGTATGTTGGCAGGCTCTTGCATTGGTTGGTTTTTACATGTAAATCTATTCTTGGCCTGGTTCCCTCTTATCTGTCTACAGACATGCAGAAACTAAAATCAATATGGCCTTCGCTCTCATGATATTCTTCAAATGCTGGTTCCGAGGGTGAGAACAGAACTTGGCAAATAAGCTTTTAAATATGTTGTTCCTTCGTCTTGGAATAATCTTCAGAAGGATCTGAAACTGGCAGAGCTGATCACTGTGGGGGAGTTTAAGACGATTTTAAAGGATCGAGAAATTTGCTCTTTTAGTTAATGTGTCTGTTTCTAAATCATTTTGGAAATTGTACTCACATCATATTTGTTCTTATTCTGGACCTTGTATCTCATGTTAATTGCATACTGTGGTTTTTAATCATTTGTTGGACAGTTGTTTATGTCTCTTTGCCTTGTTGTAACTTGTTGTAACAATGTTTTATGCTGCCCTCTTGGCCAGGTCACTCTTGAAAAGGAGATTTTTAATCTCAGTGGGGCTTTTACCTGGTTAAATAAAGGATATATATACGCGAACGTCTCTTTTATAATGTTGGTCAATGGGGAGAATGCGTTTTTAGCCGCAGGGTGTTTTTTTGCCTGCAATATATTGCCTGAAAAATTGATCGCAAGGCTGAGCTGCTTTCCTGGGGGCCTGATAACACACCTGAATCTTCGACGGCAGTGTCAGTGTTTGGGTTGCATTGTGGGTAATGAATGCACCAGGTTGTGACAAGAAAAATAGGGGATTAACAAAGATATATCTCTGAATCCGCTGCATCTATTAAGATCCTTTTTTTCTGTGTCATGAGTGTGACATTGTTTAAGTAGGGCGATGCTAAATCAGTGGAGTACTATTAACAATACAGTTTAAAAACATTTTTACATTATTTTTGACTACAAAAATGGAAGTTTAACTGTGATTTGAGTTAATGGATAACCTAGATTATCACCCTCCAAAAGTTCATACATGAATAAAACAAAAAATACCATTCAAATTGTGAATGCTGTTAGGAACCCCAGTTGACTACAGTGCAGGGAAGAATTGGCATTTCACTTCAACTGAATGTCTATATATGTGTGTCAGAAAGCCAACATCATGCACTGTGGAACTCTACATGACACCTGTCAAGACCGGGAAATGGCTGTTCTCTGTTTTCCAATTCCCCTGCTCCATCAGGACGGCCTTGTTCCTTTTCTCACTGTAGAGAGACAGAAGATCACAGCGTCTCCCTCTCCTTACATCTCTCTTTCATTCTCACTCTCGTCTTATTTCTGCACTTTTGCTCTCTGTTTTGCACTCTTATATCTCTCTTTCATTCCCCCTTTCTTTTGTCTTATTTCCCAGCTTTCCCTCTCTCCTGCACTCTGTTGCCTTCTGTCTCTTCTTGTGCTCTCTTTCTCTCTCCCTCGCTCTGTCTTTCTGGCCCGCTCGGCTTCACCTCCTTCCTCTCAGCTCAGCTGCTCTGGGATTGTCCGTGATCACTCGACATCAAAATATCTTCTCCTCACTGTTGCCCTGTGTTCGCCTCATCTCGACCATGTAATATTAAAGTCAGAGGGGACAGCCCTGCTGTTTTCAATGAGTGCTTGTTCACAGCGGAGGGAAAAAGACCAAGAGCAGGAAGAGGGGAAAGCGATGTCACCCACAGCCAAGCCAGCGAGATGAATGCACTCTGACTAAATCTCCCCTTTAGCCACTTATTATTATTCAGAAAGTCCAAACCCTGCTCTACCGCAGCACTAAAACTGCATAAAAAATGTGAGGGATGCATTTGCAGACAGTCAACAAAAGCTTTTTAAAGCAAGGCTGAGACTGAGAACAAGCCTTTTGATTGATTATGTGCTTTGATTACTGCTGCAAATGCAACACATTGCTTATTCTTTTCTGGTGAGATTTCAAATTTGGATCGGCCATTGAATTCCATGTTTGTGCTTGACTGGTGACCGACTGTTTGGGAGTAAATGAACCTCTCACATTCACCCATTATCAAGAAAACTGTAGGGGACTGCCTGCTGGGAGAGAAAACACAGACTTTTATTATGAGTCCCTCTGTAGTGCAGCCCACCAATGAGGCTACATAGCAGCACATGTGCAATTAACGCAGGACAGATGGTCCAAGTTCACATCAAATCAATGCCGGGGATGAAGTGATGGGGAGGGAAACCTGCATCGCCCCACGAGGCCGCCACGGCTTCACTGCCACTGATGCATGGTTCAGTTTGACATGTTTGATCAGGTGACTCCATGCAAAGTGTATCCACTTTGAAATTGAAATGCATGCCAGAAAGTACTTACAGCACCCCTCTGTGTTTTGTTACACAGGTGGATCCGCATTACAAAATCTATAATATTATATTACTCTCATACATTATGCATGCGACATGCCATTAGCGGAGACAGGTAGGGGTAGGGCCAGGGGGGTTTTAATGAATTTTTCAGATGATGATGATAGGAGGATTTGCATATGTGGGAGGTGACATTGTGTTTGTTCTGGAAAATTGGTTGAGATTAAGGTTCATGGTCATGGTGTGCCTGTACCAGTTAATACTGTTATAAAGAACTGGAAAACATCAGGTTGTGGTGTGTGTGTGCGTGTGCATGCGTGTGCATGCGTGTGTGTGTGTGTGTGTGTGTTGTCATCCTCCTATTTGGTTAAATTAATTAATCTCTGCAGTAATCCTGACCTTGTTAGGTTAATTTCCATGCCAATGAAAAATGTAATACTGATTACTGACACTGATTAAATACAAATATGACATGTTGTGTCACACAGTGTTGCTTCACATTGTGTTGACCATCGTGTCATACAGTGCTGTGCCCACACAACCTCACATCCTTTTGCGCTGATGATGAAATCAAAGCATTTGCTCCCATGTTGAGGACTTGTGTGTGGCTTTCTGCACGTCTAATAAACTTAATTAAAGGATGTTGGAACCTATTTTCCCATGTTTTTGTGTCTAATGGGAACAACATTTTTTTTTAAAGTTGTCCAGTATTGAGGGGGAGCAGTGGCCAGGCTGCAATGTAACCACTCAGGGCATGTTGGACCATCAGTTCACGTCCATTAAAAGTGCTTTTTTTTGCCACCAACAGGCTCAGATTGTCCTAAATGTCTGACAAGATTATTGAAAGGATCCCTACAGAGATAGACCTTTATTTCTTAAAGTTTAAGATCCTTTTTGTTTGACCAAAAACAGCCTCAAACTCGCTATCATCAACCCACCAAGCTCTATTTAAATAAACAGTCATTTTATCATCGTAAAACACACTTCACTCCACTGTTCCAACAATCACCAACTCTGGTTTGGTTTAAATAAACCCTTAATTTACCCAGTTAAATGACAAAACATGCTGGCTCTATACACGCTAAAATTACTGTTTATTTAAATGGAGTTTAGTTGGTTTGTCAGTAGCAATTTTGGGGCTGTTTCTGATTAAACAAAAAGGATCTTGTGCTTTATCCAAACAGTTTTAGATTGTTTATCCACTGGTAAACACAAAGTTATGAGCCTCCAAGTACCTCTTGTTATTAAGCTGCGTGATATGATGGTAGCACATCAGCAAAACGTAATGTCACTGAGTAACTTTAGCGCTGCTTTACTGTCTTTAAACATGCATAAAATTAATTAAACATGATGCTAGTTAGTGTTAGTGGCTGTAGGGTTCTAATAGTTTAGCTAATCATATATGTATAGTAAATGCAATAGTGTGTTTTATATTAGTTTAAAAACCTTGCTTTCCTAGGATTTACAGGCACAGGGAATAGTGATGGTCAAAAATGATCCAATAAATCTTTTTGAACGACTCCTTTAAGTGTCAAATATATACAGGGTCAGCCTGTCGAACGTCTGAGTGCTCATGAATTCCTCCTCCCACTTGCACTTGATGCAGGGTACCTCTCATACTGCGTGTGGGTGAACGAGATGCAATTGAATCGGACCCCAGTTCAGACAGCCGCGCAGCAACACTCATTGAACAAGACTGAGTGAACCGTTCTCTTGAGGTTGGACGTATTGTGCTTGCCCTGGAAGAACGCCTGCTGCATTGACAGTTGACAGAGATAACTGGTTGTTGACCGTTTAAATCGGACTCGACTTGAGACCTCCGCCAGCCAAGGCCAATGGTGCATTCATGTACTCCTCGGACGGTCATTCTTCTGAGTTCAGTGTGTTAAGATGATATGTTGTATTTTATTGCTCAGAGCCTTTAAACAACACGTTGATAATGAAGCGCAAAGGAAGCAGATCAGGTGAGCCATGAAATATGATGGGGGGCGCATTTTTCAGATTTTTCTGCATAATGAATGCAGCACAAGGCTGCGGAGGTTTTTGAGATGTCTGCAGCACTACTTGCCCTCAAAGAAGCTTACATGGCCTTCGTGGGATGCTGAAATGCATTAAAATGAATATTAGCTTTATTTATGTAAACCTACACATGACTGGTACTGCACTGAGGAGAATGTTTGTGGGGCAGGCAGCACTAGATGTCGAACGTGCATGTACTAACAGAGTGTAACAGAGACGCGACAGAGACACCATATGATGCAAAATGTATTAAAACTCAAAAGGTCTGAAAGGTTCGATACACTAACATATATCAACTCCAAGGAACCGGTTGTAAAAAGAATCGGACCACCCATCACTAGTCCCTAACTATGACTAGACTCCCACTGTATCTGTTGTAGTATACTGTATTGTTTTATATCATTTCATAATATGACCAGCATAAGTTAATAGCATAAGTAATAAACAATAATAAACTAGGTGAGATAACAGTTCTTTCTTGACCTTAAATAGCAGTTTACAAAACTGTCTCAACTCAAGGTCCACCCACATGCTCGTTCCAGCCTAAATCACACAGTAAGGTTGCATGACATTAGAAAAAATCAATTTATTGTGTTAGTCAAGACTAAAACCAGACTTTTAAAATACATGTGAACATCTTAGTCCAACTGAATTTCTAAAAGTCGGACTAACACACCCAGATAATGTGATTGAGAGTCAAATTACTCCTGCATGTATACAGTCAATCGGACCCAAACTGGATGAGACGCTTGGTGCATGCTCCACAGTGTTTGCCCCGGGCTTTGACCCGGAAGTCGAAAGCATTAAATGTGTAACAGAAGAAGAAGCTCGTAACAGCATGGCAAATTCTACATCCAGATCCGTGCATTTTTGGATGGATGAAATGTACAGAGCTGTGAGGTTGTCCACTTTGAATTCAGTTTGCTGCTAGCTAACCATAGCTAACTTGTTTGTCGATTGCTTGGTCTGTGGTGTAATTCACTAACAAGTCGAAAGGGGACCTTTCGGTACGTACTGTAGCAGAGTCAGACATACTTCTGTCAATAAATTGATTCCCCTCCTGTGCTTGTACACTAGGAAAAGGACAGTAGTCCAGTTAATTGGCCTAGTTGAGATATAACCGTAGCTCTACTTAACTTTGTATGTAAACTTACTGACTGTCTTCAACTCTGGTTGCTTTTAAATGTGCAATGTACATAAACTTGACTTCATCACCAGGTGGAGAGGTGTTCAGTTGTCTGTAAAGATGAGAACTCCATCTGCTGATGAAGCTTGTTCGATAAAAACAGAGCTCTGTAAAAAGCGAGTAAGTGAGTTGAGACTGTTTAATCAAAAAATAAGATACCACTATTGACGTAGAAGCAGTGGAAATGACAGATGGTGGAACAACCAAAGTAACTGTAGAGACTCAAGCCATAAAAGCACAAGAGCCCTGTGCTAGGCTCTGAGGAGAACAGAAAGTGATCTGATTGCCTTTTTGACAGTGGTACCAACAATAATACCATTTGGAGACATCAAATGGGGGGGGGGGGGGGGGGGGGGTGTTGAAAAGTTGTTTTTTACACTTTAAGGTGAAACCGATGTACGGTGGGATAAATACACAATGCTTGAAGACATCAGTCATGAAAAGCGTTTCAGCTCTGTTAAGGCTCCTTCTCTGTCATTACCTCCCACTGCAGTATCAACCACTTACATGAAGAATAGACAACCACTTAATGAGCTCTCACACGAAACAAAAGGATCTGTCTCACTCTTACACCAGAAAGCTATACTTAGCGGCTAGTGGCTGAGTGAGGCTGTACTTAAGCACAGTGGTGGTTTGAGCTAAATGCTAACATCAGCATGTTAACATGTTCATAGTGACAATATGCTGATCTTCAGCAGGTACAATGGTTACTACGTTCACCATCTTAGACTAGCATTTTAGCACACTAACATCAGGTTATTAGCACTGTACTAAATGCATGGCTGCGGTTGAACAGTCAAAGAAAAAAAGAATTCATTATAATCATAAGAACTTAAGAAAGACAACGGTGCAAAGAGAATCCAACTGCACTTACACTACGCTCTGCAATCATGCGATGGTGGATGTTATTGACGTGGGTCTGCCCTGGTGAAACTACAATGTCCTGAAGATGGACTACTGAAAGCACATCTTCATTATATAGAGTGCCCCAGGAATGAGTCCTAAAACCTGGAAATGAGTTAGCATTTTACCACTCATGGTTTCCTTGTCTCAGAGTCCATGGGTTTTTGGTTAGATGCCTGAAATAGGGGCTGTGTTTAACACCAGCTTAAGAGACTTTCATGTTTGTGAACACAGAATACGTCAGTAAATACCCCACTGTGAACTCTTAAGCTTTCATGTGTCTTAAAAAAGGCGGTTGCTAACAAGTAGGGGTGGGCAGTACGGCCTTAAAATAATATCACAATATTTCAGGTTTTTTTTTTGCAATAATGATATTCTTGACGATAAAAAAATATATATTAGTAATTAAAGAACACAGAATTGCAACAAAATAAGTGATATAGTTTTACAGTTTTCTTCAAATATCCAGTAAAAACTAAACAAAAATGACCTCATTTCTTTAGTTTGTAAACAACTAACTCAGAGTGAAATTCAGATTCTGTATACAATATTGATAGTTCAACAAAATAAAATCTACCACAAATTACACATTTAAACAGCTCCCAAATACATAAATGTCCCCTGGGATCGGGTGACACAGACAGAGATGCTGTGTTGCTGCCAGAGGAGCCGCTGAATGAGTTCCCTCCCAGCGGCAAGTCACTAAAAGAGTCTGAGAAGTCCGGGGCTGTTCATAAAACATTCAGGACGCCACAGTTTATTCCACACTGCTGAAGCTGCTCCTCTTTTTGGAACCACCGCGGAGTCTGAAATATTTTTGCTTTCAGCCACGCTTGTTGTTGGCGTGGGTAACAGTATGACGTTTATATGTCACTAAGTCGAAATATTGCAAGTATCACGATGTGAATTTTTCATATGATAGTAAAAATTACACCGGTATCCATGTGAATGACATGATATGGCACACCCCTATTTTTTCGCATTATCGACACACCGGTACCAGCTGCACTTTCCTACTCTGTCTAATTGTTAGGCATATCATTTGTTTTGTGAATGGCCAAATGGTGTGTCGCTTTCAATGTTGCTGCCATAAGGAATTGCGGGACAGCATTCTCTCCTTTCTTTTGGTAAAGGATGGTCTAGTGTAATTTCCCGATGCTAAAGGAGATAAAAAGGGTCGCATTGAAGCACCTTGACTGAGCATTTACAGAATTCAACCAGCTCTTATCATGGCTGTAACTCAGATACTTCCAGTGAATTCATTCAGGAACCTTCCTTAACAAAAGAGACTGTTTGATTGCAGCCCAAATCTGAGGGTGATAGGCGTTGAAGTTTTGCAGGGGCTTGGTATTAAACCAACCCAGCTGGTCACCATCATCTTTAGACATTGATATTTGGTTGAATTTAGGTTGTGACGTTGGGTGACCAAAATTCAATGTGAGGAGAATGTCCAATACCAGTGTCAGATGATGTAGAATACTGACAACAGATGACACCTATACTTTGTTGGTTTTAAGTGTGTTGTTAATTAACAAAAATCCAACGTCCTCCAAATGTTCCATGTGGAGTACCTAACCCAACATCTGCAAAGTGCCATGATGTTAACGTTAACACAAAGTGAAATTATATCATCGTTAGACATTTAAAATATCGTCAACCTGATTATCATACTAACCAAAATTTAATGTCTGTCCGAAATAAGAGTCTAACATCTAACGTCATTTTGACACCTGGTGCTGGTGTAAGACAGATTCAAATTTTGACCTGATGATAGATGGAACACCAGGCAATCACCAAAGTTCTGAAAATTCATACTATAAGGAACAATGTCTTCACCAAATTGTATGTCAATCCTTCCAGTTATTCAGAATCAAAAATGTGAAAGCGATAGGTGTATTCATCCTTTTGGGACCATTAATGTCTTCACTAAATTTCCAGTAGTTGTTTATATTAGATATTTACAGTTTCGTGATTTTATTTATAGGAGAGGAAGAGGGAGAGCATTTAAAAACAGCTCAAAATCTGATTTAATCAGAATAATAGACTGCTCTATGATAATGATAGACTGCTATGCAACTCCATAGAAAACAAGTTTAATGGTTTATTAATGCAAATTTATTTCAAAACTAACTCTGGATGGTAAATATTTTATACTGCCCTGCCATTGGCAGCTGAACCAAAAACTTAATTTCAGACTCTGTCAGTCATAGATTTGTTATACATGATAATGGTGTAGTCTGTTCCTTCCTCTAACAATAAAAAAGACATCAGAGGTTATAAACTGGTTCCTCCATTTGCTACAGACTGTTAATATTCTACCAGAGGCTGTAGTTTAAAATCAAACAGCCTTCACAGAGAAGAACAGAATATTTATATCTCACCCTCTGCCTGTACAACGTCAGCGCCGAGCAACCGTGATTACAACTGAAGTGTTGTGATAATGACCTTGCTTCGGGTACTCAACAAAATATTAATTAGAGGTTGCTGTGTTTATGAGTCAGCTGTGGTCGTTACGCAACCCAGGCGAGCAAAACAGCCAACTGTTCGGACGTGAATTTACCAAAAACACAAATCTGTGAGGTCTGTCTTTGTCTGAGGCTGCTGCTACAGAAACCACATCATCATTAGTCAGTTGCTTTCTTGACACGTATTCATCAATAATGTAAAATCTACCAGATGAAAAGTCAATACAGTAAAAAAGAGGTCTATTCATCGGCAGTTTTAAGAGCTTGTTGCGTGAGTCGATCTTCCTGATGATTCCCTTCAGCACCTGCAGTCACACGGAGGAAGCTGTTTGCAGGGGAAGGGAGGCGTTGGAGTAGATAGCATTATGTGCATCCTTGCTAATTAACTGTTTCTAGTTCCCTAACCAAAGCCTGCAGTCTCTCTGTCTCTCCCTATCATCCCTGCCCCTCCTTGTGCTCAACAGTCTGATTTGTATTCAGGTGGCTTCCTCTCCTCCCTGTGTGTGACTCTGCAGAGCAGGTGTCCATGGCTCTGGCTCAGACAATGATAGGCCACTGATAAGCTGCCTTGCACACAGTGATAGATAGGCAGAGGCTCTGTGTTTTCCTCTGACGGCAGTGACATGTTTTCAGCTGGTGTTCTGCAGTTATGGAAGGTCATTTAAATGCAGGGAACATAAACTTGCAAATCCCCATGGATGTGTACTGTATGCAAACACATACTGGAATGTGATACAGCTATGTGGTACACAGTTTTTTAATATAAATTTGAGCTAAACTCACACAAGTTTCTTTGGCTGTCAAGATCAAAGTGTGGCTCTGTGTTAATGAAATAGCTTATCACTTTCCAAATACAATTGACCTTTCGCTAAGCCCCTCCCCTTCGTGATGGTCCGACAAGCTGTCAGAGTAAGCATGGAGCCCACACTGTAACTAACTGCACTTCCTGAAGAAATATTATCATATTTTTGGAGAAATGAAACAGTGATTCCAGAGAGAAGCAGACAGAGGGGTCTACAGTCTGTGTTTGAAGGATATATCCAAGATGTCAAACTGACTCAGCAGCAACAACAGGTTCAAAAGACAAAGATAGTTAGAAGCTAAAGCCGAACTATAGGCTACAGATCACAGTGTAAAAGTGAACCACCACATTGAGGCAAAAGACAATGTTAAAAAAGTGATATTTCGCTGATATTTAACCAGCTGTGTGTCATCGCCGTATGTGCAGATGAACTGTGTTTGGTTTTCCCCATGCCCCCTGCCACCGGACCTCCGCCATTGGTCCAGCGGAGGGTAAGGGGGCACCAGAGGAAGCCAAACACTGTTCATCTGCACACACTGCAATGACACACAGCTGGTTTAATATTGGCAACTTTCCCTGCTTCCCTTCACTGGTTCCTGTACAGCAGGGTCGGTCTTTGTTTCACTGTTATAATCATTAAAAAGCAAAAGCACCATGTGTATACATTCAGTAGGCTATATCTTCAGTAGCTAGCTAGCTAACCCTACACTTTTCAGCGTTTGATTTTGGTTTTGGAACAGGGGAGAAACATATATATCTTTTTCCAACCTCTCCAGGTAACGAGTATCATTAATACACGACGTGCCCCAGGCACAACATTTAGCTCCAAATCCACAAAACCAGCCTGAAAATGAAGGAAATCTGAAACGATTGCGTTAGAGCTGTGTTGTTGTCGGACCCTGGTCTGAGCCGGCCCAATGCTACATTATGATTGGTCAGTCTGCGACCAAGAACGGGACTTAGCGAAGGGTCAATTGAGCTAGCTAACTATACAGCTCGGCGGAGGACGCCATTAATGTTTACATCTGACGCTGTCATGAGCACGAGCCTCTTGTCCATGAGTAGATACACGCTTCCCTCTTCACAGTTAGACAGTTGGCAGGTGTAATTGTACAAGGTCTGTGGATTATCCTGAGTAACCAGGTCATGATTTCTGGAAAGAGACATTGATGAGTTTGAGTTTTTCAAATGTATATTTTTAGCGCTTTGAGCACCACAAGCCGAGTGCCATCTAGTTCCATTATACTGGAGAGAAGGCAGACATCTCTACAGCTGATATCTGCAACACTCTGCAACTCACACAAAAACAATTTAGACTGATAAATAGCACTACAGGTAAGAGGAGAAATATGTGTCTTTGTGTTAGGGGGGAATTGCCCTTTAAACAAATGAAACATGTTCATCAGAAAGTTTTAGAGGTGCTGGTAGTCGGATTTTGTTATATTTAGACACAGCCAGGCTAGCTGTTTCCCCTAGTCTTTGTGCTAAGTGGCTGCTAGCTGTAGCTTTATATTTATCGTGCTGACATGAAAGTGATATTGACCTTCTCATCTAACTGTCTAAGAGCTAATCGAATCTAACTAGTGTTTGTAAGCATCACTGTTGTGAACAGGCATTAACACCATATAAAAACATTGATACTTTAGTTTTAGTTGTTGTCTTATGTTAGACCCTGTGTTTAGGGGCCTGTTAATCAGTTTGTGAGTCTTAGCAGCAGATTCAAACCCTCTGTTTTGAATTTTTATTGGTGGGTTGACCCTTTTATATACATTTGAATCACGTACTATACCTTTAAGCCCCCCTTTAACTGCATCTGGCAGCGCAGTGTTATCTTTTAACAGTTGTCGGACTTATAGGCAGATCCCACACATGGGAGCAGTCCAGTATTCCCCAAGTGAACTGCTCTGTATGTGATGATATTGTGCTTCCTGATCCCAGCATCCGGCATGATACCACGGCGATTATCTCCTGTAATCTTTAATAACGTCCCAGGGAGGAAGACAGAGTGCAATAAGCTGCATCTGCTGTAACTGGCCGTGGACGAACAAGGTGAAAGAGAAAAAGATGGTGTGTTGCCTGTAGGTTTTCTGTGCCAATGAATCCTCTAACCTTCCTGTACCTCTGTTGGTGCTGCTCATTCTGCAGATGAATTGGGAAACAAAATCTGTTTTTTCAGCACAGTTCAATTGGTACGAAGCGGTGGCCTCAGGGTCATTAATTGTTCCCAAAATGTTTACAGTTTATCATTTTTTAGAATTAGTCAAGGCTTTGGGTGAGCTCACGCTCAGAAATTAATTTATTTTGGTTTTGGAGTGTTGTAGCTTCAAGATCAGTTTTTCATTAAAACAAACTAACTTTGTGACTTTGGTCACAGGAGCAATATTTGTGCCCGAGTTTCTTTAACAAATGAGGCCTCAGGGTTTGTCACTCCCCACTGAGCTGCAACGTTAATGTCACTGTGTGCATCTGGGTGTATAATTGAAAAATGACTACATATAAATTAAGAAGGCAAAGCAACAGCATGGAAATGTGATGTAAATGGGAACTGAAGGAAAAGTGGTAAACACTGATATACCAACAGTTTGAAACTGAACATAAATTACAGCTTGTAGTTTAGACCAGCCATCCCTCTTCAAAGTTTAATAAACTCTATAGACTGAGTGAGACTATTATCATTGTTCAAAAAACATATTGAGAAAATAGGACCTGAGCAAAAAACTTTAAATCTGTACTAATCATGTGCTGTGAAATGTGTCACTCTTCATAATAAACACATTTATCATCCAAACTCCGCCCCTCAGCTCTGCATCTTTTTTTTTTTTAGCATTTTTCAAATCAGTGTTTTGGTGTTATGGTCAACAAGAAACGAAGCAACTACCTATGGTAAACATAGTGGATTATTTTAGCTGTTATGATAGATGTTTCACGTCAGGAGTCAGTGGAGACCAAATCAGAACTTAAAAGAATAGGTTAGGGTACCAAACCAAGTACCCATTCATGATGCCAAATTTCAGTAGCTGAGAGCGCATCTGGGTGAGAGTAACCTACCCCGTGTACAGACTGCGATCTGTCGGACATGTTTTTACTCACACATCTCAGATTACAGATACAGTATCTACATATGTTTGATGTTTGATATGTATGATTTTAGTATCAGAAGTGTTCTGGTTTCCCTTTGTAGTCCGAGTGGTAGGGGTGTGGCATATCATCTCCTTCACGATACTGGTATAATTTTTTATATCAAATGAAAAATTGATGTCGTGATACTCCCGATATTTCGACTTGTTGACACTGACGTCATACTGTAACCCATAGCAAAAACAAGCGTGGCTGAAAGTGAAATTATTACCAACTCTGCGGTGGTTCCAAAAAGAGGAGCAGCTTCAGTAGTGTGGAATAAACTGTGGCGTCCTGAATGTTTTATGAACAGCCCCGGACTTCTCAGACTCTTTTAGTGACTTACCGCTCAGAGGGAACTCATTCAGCGGCTCCTCTGGCAGCAGCACAGCGTCTCTCCCTCTCTCACTGTGCACTCACGGGAGTTGGTGTCGTCAAATGATTTTGTCATAAACCTTTGGTAATGTAAAAATGCAGAAATGACTGGTGCGCTGAAGAGTAAGTCTTGGCCTGGATATCCGCTGACTACATCGGATCAGCACAAAGTATTTGCCATCACTCCTAGAGGCTTTATCATCATCAAATGATAACTGATGAGTTCCAAGATTGCCTCCGCCAAGCAGGTTATGTTTTTGGTCCGGGTTTCATTTGGTTTTGGTTAGGGCTGCCCCTTAAAAGTCGGAGATTTGAATCATCAGTCGGAGACCCCTCAGTCGACTGAGATAGCTTCGAGTCTTTTTTGGCTTGTCAGTGTGCTGTGCAGTGTACTTCTGTGGAAGATTTGGTCCCTACATTTTGCTGCAGATTGAGCGCTCTTGACTGTCACGCTACGCTTTGAGACAGACGTCTGTAGACACGATGCAGCGGCACAGAGGAGGAGAACCGTAAGGCTCAGAGATTATTATTATTTTTATTATTATTATTTATTGATTTTCTCTCTTCTGCTTGGAAGTGGTGAATTTACCTATTTATCTATTTATCACAGATACTTACGACACAGTCTCTGGCTTTTCTTTGATATCTAGTGTCAGCAAAAAATGTTGCACATTTCAGATCCATCCTTAGCACCATTAGTTTGTTTACTATATTACGTGAACGCCAATGTCACGCTCTGAACTTGATATAGAAAAAAAAGAATCATTGACTATTCGTATTTAACGGCTGAATCTGATTTGACCGACATAATTCTGAGTCATCTACAGCCCTAGCTTTGATTTATTTTTGGTTTTCAATTACGAAAAAATGACTGGCCTCATTTTAAGAAACTTGATGAAAGGGTGAAGCAGGGGCCAAGGAAGAACCCAGTTAATTTCGGACAGGATCCGTATTGCAGGGCAGATACACAAATTATCTTTACATTTTTTTACATTGCGAGATAGGGCATATTACCTTGGCAGAGGTCTGTGCTCTCCAAGTGCCCTTCCCTTATTTGTATGTGTTTTGTTCGTTAACTTAACACTAATTGTTGCCACTAACAGGGACCTCCTTCATACAGATATATTGACAGCAGCTACCAGATAACATAAGGAGACGCCAGATGTGGCCTTTGAGTTTAGGAGGTAACTTTTGGGGTAGTTATTATAATTTCTGTCATCACTTTTCATTATCTCATGATATGTTTGGACCTGAGATGGTTAAATGCCTCGAGTTCGCCCTCTACATCAACATGAATGCAGATACAGTTCATAGAAAAGTGTTTGAGCTTGTTTCAGGAAGAAAAGCCACCGGGAGACACGGCCGCCTGTCTGCATTATCTGCCTGTGTGGAAATAAAAATGGGCAAACAATCAAGAACAAGCACCAACCTGACAGTATTGATCATGTAGTTTGCAGAGGGGAGGAGGAGAGGGTGGTGTCTGCGGGTGATGGCGAGGTTTTCAGCCATGCTGATGGGCTCCTGTTTTTCCGCCTGTGATCATGAATGAAGATTCATGGTGGCCATGGCTGCTCCATGTCCGCCGCAAATCCAGGAAGGATATTTATGTTGACAGCCCTCCTTCTCCCACCAAGCCCGGAAGGAGGATCACACAACCTGTCACTCAGATTGATGTCTCCCCTGACGGCACAAGTTAAAAGGAAAGGAGGAGAAGGTAATGAAGAGAGGATGGAGGATGCAGAATGCTCCCAGGGTTACAGACGTATAAAGATGATCTCTCGCCCGCCACATCATCGGTATTCAATTTATCACATTGACATTCACATACATATACAAACCATACTGTGTGTACTGGGAGTTGCACCCAGAGCAATGTTGCATGGAGCAAAGCTGCTCTATTTCACAGAGGATTTGTTGAATATGTCTTTGATGTGTAGCCTGTTCATGAGAGGGGGGAAAAAGCATGTAGGGAGGAGCTCAGTCATACAATATGGATCAAATGGAAACGAACTAAAAAGATGCAGTGTATTGTCATATGCGTGACCTCGTTGTATATTATTGCAATATTTATTATTTGGGATATGGTTATATGGGCAGCTGCACGGAGCGGCGTAACTGTTATCCAGTCGCATCATCTTCAAATGGGATGTCGTTTGCTTGTGCAGGTGCGTTATTCAACCACAACCAAGAATGAGTTTCCCATCTCGGCATGCTTTGATACCAGAAATGATTTGTTTTCATATCGCGGCCCTGCATTGTGCAACAGGCAATTTTTGTTACATGGCGAGTGCCTCTACATAATGATGAGGGGAAACATAATCTAATTTCTACTGTCATTTACAGGACAGATTGTCCAAACGGAGTAATAACAATCTCCTCGGCCTCTCCGCGTCCTCTTTCTCATCCTCACTTGTGTCCTCCTCGCGCTCTCTGCCTGCTCCTGCCCTATTCATTCCTTGAAGAATGCATTTGAAACCATGCAAATGAGAACAAGTGAACAAATGAATGTTTCATGAATGCTTTTATGATGAGAAAATGCAAATGAGGATGAGTGAATGAATGAATGTTTAATGAACGCTTGTTTAATGAAAAGGACTTATTAACTAGAGCGCTGACTTAGCACTGCGCCGCAGCCCGGGCCCTACCACGCATGAAAGGATCACATTATATTTTGGCAAGGAGGTGATACAACACATTTAGACGAACAAGCGCCGCTAATCAGTCGGACCTGATTGACAGGACGGAGACATATTGAATTAGCATTTAACTGTCACTTTCCCCCCTCGCCCGCCTCTATTTGTTTTGGATAATACTGCACAAACATACAATCTGATGGAGTTAAATTGGACGGGCCGTGCCAGCCCAGCCACAGTTTTGGCTTCTGTGGCTGAGCTGGGGATAGAGGCCGCACACATGAGGGAGATATATCATCCGCTTCATTAGCTGTTGTTGTTATATCTCCCCACATCTCACACAGAGAAGTAGAGAATATAATATTTAATTTCACCCTCATGTCCTCTAGAAGATGTTTGGAAGAGTGAGAAGTTGTGTGTGTGTTTGTTTGATTCTTTCACCTCAGACTGTGTGTTTGTACAAAAGACTATTGGCTAATGCACGTATTCTTGTACATGATGAGCGTGTGCACGCCTGCTAATGAGTACAGCCTTGGGTGTGAGTGTTTGTGTTTACTCTGCTTTAAAGTACCTTTAATCGTAATGTTTAAAGCCATCGTGGTGCAACTTCTCTCTTTATGGGATCTTCCTGCTGCTTTCATCACTCTCTATAGACTGGCCTCACCACTGAGGTAAACCCAGAAGGAATGATTGGTTGATACACTGGTTATGTTATATTTGTTTGGAAAACGTGTTTAATAATGTGTTTTATAAGACAGTTGTTTTGTTGGTGAACCTTGTGAGTTGTAATGGAGCTGAATTTTGTAACGTCACCTTTGTTACATGTTGCTGTTGTCCCTGGCTTCATATGAGTAGACGAAAGTCCGCTAGCCACAAGGCTAATTTATACAATTTAGAATGCCATAGGCTTGTGCTAAAAACATTAGCATGTTGTATTTGTGGGGAAAATGTGTTCAGCAAAGGACAAATGTTTTGTCTGTGAATGCTGTGAGTTACAATGAAGCCGATTTGTGTACTTGTGTTTGAAACCGTCGCTATTAAGCCATGTGTAATGTGTGTTCTGAATCAATTAAACTTTACAGCACTTCACAGAAACCGAATCGCCGACTTGTGTTTTGGAGGTCTAACTGTGGTGCAGCTGCATATTTTCAAACAGGGGACTAGAATCTTTTTCTTTGCATCTATTTTATCACAGTCTGATTTTATGAAACTGCTTGTGACATCTCAAATGTGGCTTTGACTTGCACCTGAAAACATGCAGCCCATTTTGTAGAAAATATCGAAATATACATCATGTATTGCCAGTCAACCTGTAAATAACAAGATCAATTTTTGTCCATATCGCCCAGCCCTACTCTGTTCCATATGGCATTATTTTCTTGTATAATGTCCATTTTTCCCATTGTCTTCCAGTTCTTCTTGCAGTCTCAATATACATGTACATGTCTCATAGACTGTATAAAATAATGGGTGTAGCCACCATGACATTGGTTTTGTAGACTCCTGTTTGGCATTTTGGCTGTCGCCATCTTGTTTTTTAGAGCCAGAAGTGACCATATTTAGAAGAGAGGGTGGGCTCGGGCTCACTAGGGCTGAGTCTAAATGTCCGCACTCATGGATTTTGCAGGTGCGTTCCTGGGATGTCCAGGAGTGTTGAGTGACAGTGAGTTATAAAGTTTTTGCCCCTGATCCTGATCCGAGTCATTTAATATCGATTATCTGCTGATACCGAGTCCCGATCCTATTTTCTTAGATAATACCGCTGCACAGTGCATACTTGAAGTACACTGAAGTTATTCAGATCAATCCAATGTATATGCTTGAAATCCCTGCATCCAAGCTTAGTCTACTTTTAGTATGGGTGTAATAAAGAGACAAATCAGATTTTTTCAGGAGAATTCCCTCCATCTCTATGGATTGGTGGATGTGTATCTTCCCCATTTTTGCCAATAACTGAATCAAGATTAAGCCCTCTTACCCATTTTTCTTTCATGTACTTAGTTGAGTGTTTATTCATTTTTATTTGGCTGGAGTTTATTTGCCCACTTTAAACAGAGAGAACAGAGAGCTTCTGTGCTGTTACAGCATAGATTTATTTTACATAACAAATATGAGACAGAGGTGAGTCTAAATATTAAAATACTCACTAATTTAGTGACCATGACCATGGCTGAAAGCCATTTGACCTCTAATATCCAATATGTGAATAAATAATGATAATTAAAATCTCTGAATATGCAGCACTCTATTCAGTTCTTCCTGTGTCTATTGAAATTAAGAAATTTGAAATTTTTTCACAAGATGTTTATTCCTCACTGCTTAATTTCACTTCTTTCCAACATTAGTCGTGGTCGTGAGCTGCATTAATGCATTCTTTAACAGCAAAACGAGCAAAGAACACAAAATGAATCACTTTTTATTACAAAAATGTCAGCAATGTTTTCAGTGTTGGCAGTGTTTTATTGACACACCCTGCAGTGAAGCAACATTGGCATTCATCTGGAGTTGTGTCTCTGTCCACCTGACAAATCTAAGTCCAATATTGACTTGCTTTTAGCTCTGTTTTGGTCTCCACCACCTCCTGAGAAAAATCTGTCTCTTTAACAGCTTAATGCTCCACTGTTAATGCGCCACTATTGACAGAACAGCAAAGTTGAATTTAAGCGGGCATATTCACGTCTTTTCAGCCAAACGTTGTTGAAACAGAGCAGCTAATGTTGCTGCGTCACTGCAAGAAGCTAGCGGGGTGAGAGGCCCAGCCAGGCAGGTAACGTTACGTCATGTTTTATGTCTTAACGGCATTGCTTACATACGACATGTGCTCTGTCGTTGAACTATATTTTCTCAGAAATTAAAAACACTTCCACAATGCTGATTTATTCATGAGTAAATAGAGTTAACCTTGTTGTCTTTCCGTTGGCTGCTTGTCATTTTCTGCCTGCTGCTGTTTGACGGTGACACAGAATTTCAAAATAAAGGCATCACCTAAAGATGATGATATGGATCGTTGATCATTGAATCGAAACATCAATCCAGATCGATGGATCTTTACACCCCGACTGTGCAGCAGGTTTTCAGAGCTTTTTCTTCCATTCAAGATGGCTGCTCTCTACTGCTGAAAACAAAGTTGATAAGGGCAATGAGAATGAACCAAAACAATAAAATTCCAGGCACCAAAATCAAAACAATTGGCTTAATTACAACCAGAAAAACTCCATGGAGCCGAGGAAAACTGTTTTGTGATAATTCTCTGTGGGTTCAGCACTATGGGCAACACCTTTCACATCACACTTTAATCCACTGTTATCATAAAATATTAACTAGTGCAGCTTTAAGAGACATTTTTCTCTGAAGGGAGAAATTGTCACATTTTGGGAATTTAATTGAAAACAGTGTGAGGGTTCAGCTGTACATTGTGTCCTTCAGGTCAGCCGGCGAGTGTAAAAAACAGTCTCATCATCTAATGGCAGGGTGGCGCTGCGTTATAATCCCTGAATGAATTTAAACCTTTCAGCTTTAAACGAGACCATATTATTCCAATAACCGTCATTATCCCTCATATTAGCTTAGCGGAGAGAACACGCCAAATGGCAAGGGCCACTCTGTCTCCTATTTGACCTTCCACACTAACACTCGCTACATATGCTCGCCCTCCCTCCCTCCGTCCCCCCCGCCCTCCCCTCTATCTACCCATCTACCCATCTCCTCTCTCTCCCCCGTTGCTACAGTTGCGTTAGGGGGAAATGGGGCTTAACAAAAATATTGTCAAACTGCCTGGAAAGCCGAGGGGAGGAAGCTGGGCGAGCATATCCAAATAGCCTCCATTTGAATTGCTAATTTGAGCTCCAAAATAAAAAAAAAAAGTGTTGACAGAGCTGAGAGCGGAGCAGAGGAGAGTAGGTCCTTAATAAAGCAACAGTGTTAACTCTAGGGTGAGCGGCTTCAGAGCGAGATCAAAGCGTTTTAAAACAGGGCGGACTTAAGCTTCTTCGGGGGACCTTTCTCACCCATACACACCTCTTTGTCGCTCTGTCTCTCTGTTTCCCACTAATTCTGTCCCCTCAGTCGCTTGCCTCCACAATCCCCTTTTCTCACAGCTTGGGCTTTTGGATGAGAACCGCCACTTCCTCAAAGAGCATGCAAATGTGCGAATGTATGTGAGACAGAGACAGAGAGTGAGGCAGAGGGGAGAGGGAGGAAGAAGGCGAGCTTTGTTAGAGATGTCTAAATTGGGTTGCCTTTGTGCAAATCCACTGATCTCTTTCAAATGAAAAGGGAAACATGTGCTTTTGTCCCACTAATAGGCTCTCCACAAAGGAGGGACCCACACATCAAAACACATAGCTACATATGTGCAATAGGAGTCAGTAGCTGGCGGAGACACACAAACACAACAACACAGGCATGTCTTTACCTACATATTTACTTTACAAGTCAGCCGTGCACTACAGTTCTTTTAACTGATATCAACAGATATCAACAAAATAAGAACGCTGCAGTGTGTTTAATCTTTGAAGATTTACTGGTGACATAACAGAAAGCACAACAGACTTTTGCTATAGTATCCTGCAAGTTTAATTTGAATTACACACTTATTAAGGACAATGGTTAAAGGGCAGGTCCTTCTGTGTTTTCTTCAGGGTTCAAAATGGAAACGTCCACTCAGTTGTTATCAAAAGTAGTGATGTTTACTTGGGGCCAGACCTTTGAATCTGCCCACTCTGCTGAATTTAGGTTGACTGATTTGTTTGGCATCGTGCATGAAACAGCAGTTTCTTGGTTAAAATGAAAAACAACCAATGAGCACCGCAGGGGGGCTCAATTAGCCAACAGCACCATGGGCAGTACTCAAGCAGTGCCAATCAGTGCGCCAGAACCAACGGGGAGTAATAACAACAATGGCGAACATCAAAGACAAGATGGACACTGCTACCAAGGCTATTCTAAATCGATATTCAGTCATTTATTCATTCATTTTACGTAACCGCTTATCCTGTTGGGGGTCGCAGGGGTGCTGGAGCCTATCCAAGCTGACATTGGGCGAGAGGCAGGGTACACCCTGGTCAGGTCACCAGACTATCACAAAGTTGACACATAGACATACAACCATTCAAGCGGGCAATTTAGAGTCACCAATTAATCATTTGGACTGAGCACCTGGAGAAAACCCACACTGACACAGGAAGAACATGCAAACTCTGCACAGAAGGGCTCCCCCACCCCGGGTTCGTACCAGAAACCCTCTTACTGTGAAGTGACAACGCTAACCACTGTACCATTGTGTCGCCTCAACACCTCAAACAACATGTTTTCTCAATATCGCCGACTTCTGTGGGATATTAGTCAAATGATGCCGATATGTAATAACTTATTGGGTCAATAACCGATACTGATATTGATATATCCACTTTTTTCCCCACCTAATTTTAGTGATCATCCAGTCTCTTCTGTAGTGGAATTAACATCATATTATGCATGCATACGCTTATCATGATGGCCCACCAGCTGATGGAGACATGAAATGCAGTACTTTTCAACATAATGTAATATTCATTCATTGTGCAAAGTAAGTAAAAGCATGTTGGCTGATTCTGAGAGTTCATTTAAAAGCCGATATCAGCCGATACCGATGACGTGCCAATATTATCGTGCATCTCTACCTTTAACCAAGGCAAGTGTGCTTTGTTCCAAGTGTCTTTAAACCTGCCAGCAAAACAGAAATGAGCATTTACTATGGCATTGGTATAATAGTATTATAGTAACGGGAAACAAACTAAGTACCCACTGAGCACTTCAACCACTGTAGTTACATTAATCCTGTCAATCATTGTGCACATTAAGCAAGAATTATCCATCAGTCTTGTGTTCCAGTCAAAAATGAGCACATTAACTCTTCAATAAGTGTGTCTGCAAGTTTACAAGTTTTAGAGATAGAGACTAAATAGAGACCAAAGAATTGTAACACACCCACCACACCTGCAACATCCCCTGTTTGAGGAACCAAATATTTCAGGAATATTATAAAGATTAAAAACTACACATTTCTGGCACCCACGCAAATTCACTCTCATGATTCCTTCACTCACACACATCCCACTCCTCCCCTTATGAGAGGCACACATTACAACCAAAATGAATCTGTCTGCTGTGGGATCAGACGGAATATTGTGTCCAACCGCTACATGACTTGAGACGCCACTGATGTTTTCTCTATGAATAAATAAGGCTGCTCACATATCATTCTGTGGTAGTGCCGTATTGATTTCAGTTTGTATCACAGCTCTGATGAGGATGAAAGTTTTGTATATTTAAAGAAGAAGTTGTGGGGGAAGAAGCTGAGGATGCTGAGTCTGAATAATTACAAAGAAGTGTCTTTATGATTAAAATTATCAGTCAGTTCTGACACATTTTACCAGTATATAAGATGTAAAATTATAGAATTTTTTTTTCATATCTTGTATAACTATGTCAATTTTCTCCCTAATTAGGTTGTAAATGAGATTTTAAGCCAACAGGATTCAAATTATTGCTTGAAAGTCTCATAATTTGGTCGTACATTGTGTTTTTTAAATTAGATCCTAATCAATGTGTCATACTTCTTTAAAGTAGTGGTATTTTTGATTGGAAGGCTGCAAACATAACGAAAAACCCAAGATGCTTATATCATATTTTTCACCTAAATTATTTTACAGAAAACACAACAAAGTATCACTGAACTAAAAGAAAAATGTATGAGCAAGTGCAGTAAACATACACATCAGGTACGCTCTCCGTCCAGCAGTACTGTGGCTCATCTGATGTTTTCCAAACTCTGTCTAGAGACTCCTGCATACCGGAGCGCGGATCACCCAGGCTACATGAAGCGTAATGTAGGTCAGGTGCGTGAGCCGCAGTGCCGGTTCACAGCGCTGACCCAGTAACAAGCCCTCTGTCCTGCTCTGCTGTCAGCCCACCTCACCTGGCACACAAGGTTAGGTTAGTCCCTCTGACTGTGTCATACAGCGGCCACAGGAGCGAAGACGCAGCAGCGTCCAGCTGTCTGATCATCTGCAGGATCAGCAGATGAAGACGTCCATGATGGGAGTGTGTCGACAGCTGGTTCTCAGTGTCGGGTCCGGAACGACCCAGTGTGGGTAGGGATTTTAGTACGTGCTTACTATGAGTAATGATTGACAAGATTTCTGGTATTTGAAGAGTGGAGCTGTAGGTGTGGTGATGTTGATGGTTACAGGTACAGCTTCCCACATACCCTCTAAACAAAATGATCACGGCCTGTTAAATTAGAGATGGTGAAGAAACCATCGGAACTTAATTTTCTCAGCTCAAACACAGTAATGTCCATTTAGTTATACTTATAGCTATCTCATCGAAAAGAATCACAACAGATTGAAAATAAATTTGATAATGAAAATCCAAGTCAGTAGCATTATAATGTATCACTAATGCTTGCGGTCAGTACTAGTAGAAGGTCCTTCTAGACTCTTGACCCATGACAGCCAACGTATCCTCATACAACAGTTTGTATGATATTCTATGAATTAGCGCCCCACTAATTAGGTTTAGGGAAAACAAACATGCAAATTTCACACGGTTTTAAACACCTGTCTCATGGGAAAAATCCTGTGTTTTATGACCCATCCACCTCCCTAACCTGCTTCCTTACAGACCGCTTGGGACCACTTCCTTGTTTACTACCATCAGCCCATTAGTGACATGATCACACCCTTCTAAAATAGGTGGGTTATGCGCGGATTACCAACTCATGATAACATGGGATATGTACGAATTTTGGTGCATTACTTTTCGTAGAAGATTGTGACACCAAAACAGGTTGGTTTTTTTTAGCAAGACAGGCAGCATTTCCTGCGGCGATTATTCCATCAAAACATGGTGTTGTTAGCAACACATAGGCAGCATTTGCAGCTATGATTGTGCCATCAAATGGGATGCTTTTTAGTGAGACATTGGTAACATTTCAAGCAGATTGTGCAACCAAAATGGGATGCTTCCTGTAAGACATCATTAGCATTTCCAGCCGCAATTGTGCTAACAAAACAGGGTGCGAGACGTAGGCAGTATTTCCAGCGGCGATTGTGGCACCAAAATGAGGGGCTTTTTAGCAAGATACTGGCAGCATTTCTAGCAGCAATCGTGCCATCAAAACAGTGTGCTTTTAGTGAGACAATTGCACCAATTCCAGCGATGATTGTGCCATCAAAATGGGGTGCTTCTAGCAAGACATCATCAGCATCTTCAGCCCCCAGAAAACTGGTATTTTAAGACAAAATATGACCTTTATCCAACGAAAATGAGTGTTTGTGCCTAAACATAATGCCACGCTACCCACGGCATTGTTAGAAATGTAAACAAATGTAAAGCTTCAACATATCTGCTGTAATAACTTACATTGCTGAAATGTACATTGCCAACATTTCTTCTGCTGATTGGTTTGCCTTCATCCTCTGAACACTGTGAATGTCTGTATAAGATCTCATGGAAATCCATTTAATAGCTGCTGAGATTATTCAGCCTGGACCGACTGACAGACTGACATTGTGATTCATAGAGCGAAGAGACATTTGTTTGTATTTCTTCTCACTTCCATCTTATCTTGTTTGTTGTCTTGTCAACGCTCAGTTTCTTTCTTTTCTCACTCAGTTTATGTTGAGGTTTGAACTCCTGTGGGGGCAGGAATAGCCACGGAGCGTATCTCCGCTCATCTAAACTTGGCAGTTTTACTTGTTCCAAACAAACTGCTGCTGCTCCTTTGGCTGCTTCTTTAAAAAGACATCATTACTTTCTATGAACCACACAGCTTTTTATAGTGAAAATGTGTTCTGCCACTGAATGTTGAGAAAAGAAAAAGTATGGTATAATGGTATATCTGTTTTAACCAATCAGTAACACAATGTCTAACAGAAAACATTTTGTAAGATACACTTAGTGGCTTTCTTGCAGAGTTAGATGAGAAGGTTGATAATGATGACTGGTGTCTGCACAGTAAATATGGAGCTACTGCCCACTGCCAGTTAGCTTAGCTTAGCACAAAGACTGGAAACAGAGGGAAACAGCTAGCCTGACTCAGTCCAGAGTCTGAGTTTAAAAGCTTTGGCTGCTTTTAGAAAGATCAAAATGTGATAAGTGAAATATCTTCTTTAACTCACACCTTCAGATATAGCTCCAGAGAAAGTACATCATTTAAATTCAGTCATGGAGATATATATTTGACAAATATGAAACATAGAGATTTGTTTTTTATAAATCATCATATGCAATTACATCTTAAAAATTTAAAAGCAGCAGCAAAAACTTTGGTATGAGATTAAGATTCTACAAACCTTTTCCCTTTTTATTAAAATACCACCTGTGTCATGTGACATTAACTGCAAACATGGTCTATATTTGCTGCACAGGGGGACAAAAATACTCTAGTATGAGCAGCAATCAAACCCAACGTCTTGAAAAAAGGTCAACCTCTGCGAACATGGCAACATCACCGTGAAAAGGTAAACACGCGGGGGGTTCATGTGTGTTTTCACCATACCTGTTTCTTCTCCTGTGAAAAATTGAATTAGCAGGTGGTACATTAAGCAGCTTATGTTTAGTTTATGATGATCGCCCTCCCCCCTCTTTTTACCCCTGTTTTCTCGCTCCCACTTTTCTGACAGATGTCGAGTCTCTCCCCGAGCTTCTCCACCTTACTCCTGTACCTGCCTGCGAGGCTCCGCGACGGCTCTGTGTGTTTGTCGACTTAATGCCAGAGCAAGGCTCTAATCTGCCATTAAGACAGGGGGAGCGAGAGGCTTACTGGTGTTTCTCTTACAAATCCACTTCCAGAAAACCCCGGCAGAGATGCTGCACTGCATCCCAACGGATTAGTGATGGGGCTACCACTGACAGGGAGAGTGGAGAGGAGAGGGGAGGAGAAATAAAAGGTCAAAAAGAAATGATGTGATGAGGGAAAAGTGAGGCTAAAATGAGGTGAATGGGTGGAGGGCGATGGGGAAAGCAAAGCACGGACGGACAGGAAACCTAGGTGAGAAAATGAAGTGCATTTGTGTGTTCAGACGTTGCTCATGTGGGAACACACAAGAGACAGGAGTGAAAAGGAAAATGACACAGGAAGGCAGGGGTGTAAGAGCCAGAGAATGAGGACAAAAGGGAGAGAAGTGGTGGTGCTGTGTGGGAGCTGGATGTAGAATGAGGGGTTGTGGGCTGCTGCATTTAGAGGTCCAATGTGTAGGATTTAGGGGGATATATTGGCAGAACTGTAATAGAAGTATTTTTCTTTAGTGTATCAATGCCTGAAAATAAAAATTGTGTTTTTGCTACCTTAGAAGCAGGTCTTCATCTACGCCATGTTTTTAGAGTTGCCCAGAACAGACAAACCAAACACTGGCTCTAGATGGGGCCATTCACGTTTTTGTTTTTTTTTGTATTTTTATGTTGCCACCGTAGTTAGCAGCCTCTCCACAACAAGCAGCGTCAGACAAACACTGATTTTTTTTTAACATGAAACTACTTTATTCTGTGTTTTTACCGGTTTCAATCACCTGTTTCGTTTGTGTGACGCAGAGACCGATAAAAACCTCCTGAACATCTAGATCTTAAGTTATCAGAGAAAAGAAAAACAAAAAAGAAACATGTTAGCAGGTGCTAGGCTAGCAGCTCATCTCCGACATGCCAAACGGCATAGGAGAAACACTGATTTTTAACGTCAAACTGCTTTATTCTGTGATTTACCAGTTTAAATCACCTGGTCCATTTGTTTTGGAGAGGAAGAGACCTCTGTGGATAATTCGGCTCCAGGAGAAACCTCCTGAATGTCTGGATCTTATGTTATCAGAAAAAACAGTAAGTACATGTTAGCAGATGCTAGGCTAGCAGCCCGTCTCCGACATGCCCAACAGCACTGGAGAAACACTGATTTGTAACGTGAAACTGCTTTATTCAGTGGTGTTTTTTTTTACCTATTTAAATCACCTGGGGTCTCATTTATAAAACAATGCATAAGATCCATACTAAAAATGTACGCTGGACAAAACCTAAAAATGGCCATGCGCCAAAAAATATTCAACAGTTTCTACAGTCATGTTTCCACCTCACCATCTGCGTCATCAATGTCCTGTCTTCAGGCGTCATTTTGGGGCGTACGCAGTGTTTTATAAATTAGACCCCTGGACGTTTTTTTTTTGAAAGGAAGACACCTGGGTAGATAATTCGGCTCCCTGTAAAAACACTGAAGGAATTCTAACTGGGAGAATCTGCAATCCTCACTGCTAGATGCCACGAAATCCCCCTAAATCTCAACACTGTTCCTTTAAAATCTGGTATCCACACAGCGTTTACTCAATGTTGTGTGCAAGTATCATTTACTGACTGGTCCCTGCTCTTCGTCGTAACCCCTTTAACCTGTTCAAACACACAGCCGATTTACTCCTCCCTCCATCCTGCTTTCTTCGCTCAGCCTTTGCTTTAATGATAGCCAGACTGTACGGCCCTCCTAGTGTCACTGTGTTGCAGCCCAGGCATGACTAACACCTTTCTGAAGGCTGTCCATCTGTGGTGGGAACACCGGAGAGCCAGAGCAGGGGTCTGAAATGGAGCAGTCCTGACAGGCAGATGGCTCGGCTCCTCCGTGCCAGGACTGTGCCCAGTTCCCTCCACCCCCACAACTCGCCCCCCTTTTGGCTCAGCCCATCTGTGGATCGGCCTTGAGGGGGGAATGAACGTGGCCCACCTGGGCTGACAGGGGGCAGCGGGCAGTGTCCATTTTGTTCTGAGTCAGAGGTCCGTCAGAGCCTAAAATGCACTTAGCAAAGGAGAAACCACCCACGCTCATCAAGGAGCTGCCCCTCTAAAGGTAAGTGAAGGGGTTTTTTTTTTCTTCTTCTTCTTCTACTCTACGCCAAACACTCCCGGCTTTCTGTGGGCAGTTGCCATGGCTACGGTAAAGTAAGCGACCACCTGTGGGTTCGCTTCTGATGTAAAAGGCAAAAAGAGACAAATCAACAGACTGCAAACTGATTGACCGAGAGTAGCCTGGAATAAATCCAGCATTTCCAATTCTCTGATGTTTCAGGACGTTCACGCAGGCAGATAAAAACATCTTGATTCAGCAGACAGGAAAGCCTCTGCATCAGTCAGATAGGCACTCAGTCACAGTGGGCATGGGCAGCAGATTTTAGCCCGGGTCAGAGCAGCCTGAACCCCCCACAGCAACTCGCTCCACAGATTCCTCTCCTGCTGGACATCAATCTTCAGTGCTGCTGCCTAGGCAAAGAGCAGATTTGATTTCTCCACTGAACAGAACTCAACCCTTGACCTTCCTCCCCTCAAAGCCCTCGTAGCCCCAAGTAGTTGCTATGGTTACTGTAAAGCGGGCGGTAGTAGTAGCTGCAGCCCTGCAGGATTCAGAGCCACTGTGAACATTATAGGAATAGATATAAATTTCTACAAGCCCCTCGCAAAGTGTAATTGAATGTGGTGAGGAAACCCGCCCCTGTCAATAAATTACCTATTTATTTCTGGCCTTGAACAAGGTGACTGCGTGTAATACATGCCAGCACACTGTGCAGCGAGATGCTCCGAGTCTGAACAGAGGTGCATCCTGTTTGAAAACACAGTCATGTCTGAGCACTCTCTAGTTGTTTGTGTGTGTGTGTGTGTGTGTGTGTGTGTGTGTGTGTGTGTGTGTCAGCACTAGCGTGTACTGTATGTGTACATACATGTGTCCAAGCATGTGAGTATGTGTTGACTTGGTGCCAGTGGGCTCCTCGTGCCAGCGCCGCAGTCTGGTGAGGCAGAGCGGCATGTCGGCCGCACAGCTGCGCGCGGGCAGCTCCCATTGGTCGAGGTTAACGAGGTAGAGAGCACATCTGCATCGGAGCAGGCCACGGATGAGTGAGGCCACGACAGAAGCTGTCGTGCTCTCTCCCTCTCTCCCTCTGATTTGCCTGCATGTGTTCTCATGTGTGCAGAAAGTGCACAACTGTGGGTTTATTTTAATGTCAGGAAGGGTGTCAGTATGTCAATGGAAGGGAAATATTATTTATTCTAGTGCAGAATTATTTGCATTAGGCTCCCACAGCATTTACTGCATGTGTGTGCATATACAATACCCAAGTAAACCAGTGTGTGGTTAGGAAATAAAGTCATTTAAATGCAAATAACAGTTAAACAAATGTAATTTTTTAACCAAATTTCACCTGGTTTAGCAAAACAATCCCGATTTAGGGTCCACTCACCAGCTTTTTCTGGAGCTTTCAACCACATCAAATGGTCTACACACAGATATCTGTGTGTGTGTGTGTGTGTGTGTGTGTGTGTGTGTGTGTGTGTGTGTGTGTGTGTGTGCAGAATCTGTAGGCAACAGGACAAGATTTTGGTATTGGAAGCATTTTGGTTTTTGTTTGTAGCCTGAGTGGTATTGACCAGCGAGCTTTGGTTGCCTGCAGGAAAACGGTCCATGTGGAGAGCAGAAGATGTGGAACACATTGACAGAAATGCAACCCATTAGCTATCATCTGTTGATGATTTTGTTTTTTATTATTTGTTTGCATACATATGTGGATATCTGTGTCTTGATTGGTCAGAATTTCCATGTGGGAAAAATCCAGGAAGTAAACAAAACGTTGAAGAAGAGTACACTTGCAAGATAAATGTGACACTTTCTAATGTCACAATGGAGGGACAACTACGCAGGTTGATTTTAGCGCTGCTCATCGTGGACTATATTGCTGTCATTGTTGCAACTTAACCATGTTGGCATTTAAGTAACTGTGAAATTTCATTCTTTAAGGTTTAGAGTGAGGAATTTAGTGGCATCTAGTGGTAAGGTTGCAAATTGCGATCAACTGAAATTTCTGTCATATGGCAAGTGTGTAGGAGAACAACAAAAACATGAATGGCCCTATCTGTTGTTTGGTTTGTCCATTCTGGGCTACTGTAGAAACAATGTGACAGTCTCCGAAGAAGAGGACCTGCTCCGTACTTAGGCTACATATAAACAGCTCATCCCAAGGTAACCAAAACACAACAACTCATAGTTTTCAATCAAGACGTCCCTTTATGGTTCAAAAATTATTTCAAAACAAAAGTTGTGTCGACATCTGGGATGTTACCTGGCCATGAGCTGGATGTCCTCCTTGGGTGTTCAAGCAAGGTTAGAATATGACGTTAATGTGAACAGGCCTATTAAGCTTTTCTGCTAAAGTTTATGTACACAGTGTGTAAAATAACGTTGGCTCCCACACGACACAAACTTCAGCTCTCCTGGGTGAAAGTCCTATGCATGACTCATTCATCCAAAATGACTCCTCCCTTTATTTATACGACACCTGACTTTCTGTCAGAAGGTCCTGAAGGCATTTTTCTCATGATTTTTTCCTTTATAATCTCAGAGAGTATTCAGTATCTGTCTCATAAATTTGTGAGTTTTTTCTCCTAAATTTACCACTTTAATCTGGGAAATTTTGAGTTTTTTCTAGGTAATATTACCCCCCTCCTCCAGCTGTGTATTTACCTACAATGGTCCTAATACGCCACTGTACCTAAATGACCTACTTTTGATTTGTTACACATTTCAAGCACTCATTCATCAAAACAACCCAGCAACAAACAGCATATAGCTTCTTTAAAATCAACCACAATCGACTGTATAACTGTTAATAAAAGATTTTATTGAGCTGTAGCTACCAGTGGTTGTTGCTGCACGACCACATTGAAACGGGTTTGTTGACACCTCTGTACTTATTTTCTTTCAATGGGAGATAATGTCGCTGCCAGAACTTCCTGATATCTCCGACACATTGAATTACAACTTGACAGCTGACATTAATGTTTTTCCCCCACTCTGCTGTTCATAATTACCGTCTTAAAGATACAATGTGAATGTGGCATATAACAAGTCAAAATGTCTGCTGTGAAAATGGCCTACATGTAAACTGGAGAACTCCAAAGGAAACCAGGATCCTGTGATCTCCTGCACACATTCCATGTTGTGTTTGCAGTGCATCTGCTACTTAAATTATGTAATAGTCAGTCAGTAAGACAAAAAATATGATCATAAATGATGCAATGATGGGCTACATGCTGAAATGAAAGACACTGGAAATGTGGAGGATAGACCGTTTCTTCACTCTTACTGGGGATCAGATAAAGGAGAAGCTTATTCCAGCAGCACAGTGAAGGCAGCAGAGGCCAGGAAGTCAAAAACAGGTTACAGGGTTCTTCCTCAGCTGCTGCACTCTCTCAGTCGGCACAGACACGACAGAGACAAACGCACCTGAACTGATACAGATGATCAGAAATGCGTATGAATAACCAGGCTGCTCTGTGTTCCGTGTAAATGTCATTTCCCAGATATGATCAAAAACAGGATAAGATTCAAAACCCGAAAACAGCACGTGTATGCTATGTCATCTGTAAAAGAAAAAAAAGAAAATCCCCACTTTTGTGCAGGGATTTTCAATGCAACACGAGCCGGCGAACGAGGAGTCGCTCCTCGAATTACAGGTGCACTGGTTTGAAAATCAAAAAATCAGCAAACTTATCACGGCGCGGGGTGAAGTCATGCAAAGGTAACACATCCTGGAAATAAACATGCTCAGACTGCCTTGGCAAACAGGAAGAAGCGATGATATGCTTCCATTCACTGCTCATTAAATTTGAGTGGTTTCATAAATACCAGGATTTATTCACACACCTTCAGTGAATGTTTACATCCCCTCAAGAAGTAGAGGCTTTTATTGTGGGACTATATCCCACTGTAAACAGTTCAGGACACTGAATGACGCACAGTGCACTTTCCACACTGACTGACAAGTTTACATGAACACAGATATTCCACTATAACTCTGAATATGACAATATTCTGAATTTCATACAGGTCATGTAAACAGCAGATTCTGTTTGGATATTCCTAGTGTAGCATTTTCTGAAGACATGGGATATGTCGATATTATTCAGGTTTTAGAAGCATTATTTGTACATGTTTACAGCGCATTCAGAATATGTGTCTCAACTGGGGTTTTACCGCAGTTTGCGACACACAGCCTCAAGTCTGTTTACGGTCAGCTCCGTGCCTTGTCATGGATGCTTTGTACACAAACCAACTAGCCAGCAGTTTGCAAGGCTGTGGAGTAGAGATGCATGCCCTAAAGGAAAGCCTACAAGGTACAGTGTGTAGGATTAAGGGGAATATATTGGCATTAGAAAGTAAAAAATAAGAAAAAAAATAATTGTTGTATTTTCGTTAGTTTGAAAGAGCCGTTTATATCTACATAGGGAGCGGGTAATCGTCATGTTGCACTGCCATGTTTCTACAGTAGCCCAGAACAGACAAATGAAATACTGCCCCTGGACTGGGACATCAGCGTTTTCATGTTGGCCACCATAGTTAGCAGCCCTTCTGCAATGAGCAGCATAAGAAAAAGCAGGGGTTTTTTAACGTGAAACTGCTTTATTCAGTGTTTTTTCTGGTTTAAATCACAAGCTCCAGTTGTTTTTGAGAGGAAGAAACCTCTGCGGATAATTCAGCTCCCAATAGAAACCTCCCAAATGACTGGATTAGAAATAAGGTGAGCACACTTTTATAGGTGCTATGCCTACAGGCCATCTGCAACTTGCCAAACAGGGTAGAAGAAACACTGATTTGTGACGTGAAACTGGTTTATTCAGTGTTTTTACCTGTTTAAATCACCGGGTCTGTTTATTTTGGAGAGGAAGAGACCATTGCAGACAATTCAGCTCCAGGTTAAAACCTCCTTCTCCCGGAATTCTAACCGGGAGAAGTTTCAGCTGGTCACAATGTACAATCTTCACAGCTAGATGCCACTAAACCCCCCTAAATCTTACACACTACCTTTACACATGATGAAAGACTTGGATATCAACAGGTTTTTGGATATACATCAATATGGCAACACCAACCTTTTCAGGAAGGTGGCTTAAGGAATGAAAGAGGTAGGCTGTGTTTGCACGTTCCAACAAGTGTTCCAACATGTTCCACTTCTACGTATTTTGACCTGATAAACGACATGTTGGGAGTATGCACAACAATCATTTTCATTAGCCATGTAAAGAGCTTAGTATGAATATTGTCTTTTATATAATAAGGACAAAACACCCAGCATATTTTGTGCATCTAAACGTAGTAACTGTGAACTTCATCTGAAAGAGAGTCCATGCTTGTTTATGCATGTGCTGTCCTCGGCCTCACTACGGTCTACTGCAACTTATGAATGTGAGTGTACTCAGTCATGCGTAAATATGTCTTTGTGCTTAATGGTGTTGCGGTGCACAGTAGTATCTATCTAGGACAGTAGCATGTAGTGATTGTTGTTTACACTGCCTATTTACATTAGAAAGCCCCGTAACAATAGACAGTCTCACCATGTAGATCGCATAGCCGGGGGTTTTAACGTTGGAGCCCATGGTCCTTATTGTCTGTCTCACCCAGGGAATGTGGAATTAACAGATTAGCTAACTGGAGGGGGTAGAAGAAGAAAACGCCTGCATCTGCTGTTTGATTTAGAAAAGGAAAGAGAGTGGTGATTGTTTGAGCAAGCGTGCATGAATTCATATGTCTATTTGAGGACAGTGACTGGAATCGTATGTACATACGCGGGACCCGATGAACGTGCGCAGGCCTTGATAATGTGCTAAAGCAAGTGTCTCCCTTTTTGTCCGTGTGGACACGAGTCTATGAGCTGAAGCGTGTGTGGAGAGCGAGACGGAGAGACAGACAGAGGGAGGGAGCGTGGAGATGAGAGGAGAAAAAGAGAGGGCAAACATATTCCTCTTTACCTTGGATTCACTGGCTGAGTCACTGCAGATGGAGGGCATTTTTCATGCTGCATTGCTGCACAGTTCTCTTTACTGCGATATTTTTTATGACACTCCTCCCCAAGGATGTTGGAGTCTTAAGGAGGCCCCTGACTGGGATTAATATAACAGGCTGCCCATTACCGGCTGACATTTGAGTTCCTCTCCTACACCATTACGCATCTACCTCATCCTTCATCGGGCGGGTTATGGCGACAGCCGCACGTCACGCTACAGTACATGTGGAGGGATGGCAGTTAGCAGAATATTCAAACCTCCATCTGGCCCTTTCTGTATCTATTTTTCATTTTACTCCCACCGTCTTCTACCTTTGTGTCTCCTTGTGTCACTCACTGCTTCCCTCAGATCCCGCCTCTCTCCTCCTCCTTCAAAGACACTCGCACACATGTAGCATCCCTCTCAATCCGGCTCATTTCCTCATGTACCTGCAAATCGTTTCCTTTCCAAGTAGGTTGCAAATATCACACTTGGCTGGCCAGCTTAGATGAAATCCAGCAATCCACCATCAAACATCACTTCTTTGCACCGGGAAAGTTTCTGGTGTAATTATAGAGTGGATTCACTGTTTATTAGGATTTAGAGTTGTGTTCTGAAGCGATGTATCGCCCCCCGTGGAACAAATCAAAACTGGGTCAGAGCCTGGAAATATCAGAAGAGGAGCCTTATTATCATTTCTGTGTATTGTCAAGCTTCATATTCTGCCAGATAAAAACTCTCTAAACAAAAGGTTGGCACATTTAGGATGGAGATGGGGATTCGGTGGGAGGAGAGGGAAACCCAGACTGCACATGCCAGAGAAGCAGGCTCAGTCTGTAGTGATGTGTGTTTGTCCAAAGCAGCCTCCAGCTTCTAAATAACCCATCGTCAACATTTTGGTGAGCTGACTCCTGCATGACGATCAAAGCCTCCAATCTGGGCCCTGCACTAGTTAAACTCCCAAATCTCTGGTGAATATCTCGGGGCAGCCCTGCACACGTGGAGCAGCGAGTGGAAAAACCTGCCTGTGTGTCAGTGTGCCTCAATTTGCATCTTGCGTGCGTGTGTGTCATGTAAAGTACGTGTGGGTGGTTAAATATATATGTCAGTTAGACACAGAGAGGTGTGCAGCAGCTGCACCCATCTGTCTGCATGTGCACAGGAGTGTGATGATGCGAAGATGTGTATGTAGGTGTGCCTGTCAGGGCTGTGAAGGGGAGGTCTGAAGGCATTTGGATGTGCTTGATGGGAAATCAAATGCTCCCAGGCTCCCTCCTCCCTCGCCTCAACTCCCCGTGCGGAGCTCCACTTTTCTGGCGTGTTCCTAAAAGACCGGTGTGGCATCTGGGTGCCGCGCTGCAAAATACACCCATCTCTGCTCGTCATTTATCTAGGATTGAGTCCTAACATCTTGTTTTCCTCAAAAAAAAAAAAAAAAGTGAGAGCATGTGGCAACAAATGAGGAGATCTGACTTGTTTACAAAGCTTTTTCACCTGTTTCAAAAATGTTAATGTCTTAAAATATGGCAGGTTGCTGCATTAAAATTGCAATAGGTAATTTTTTTGCATCATTGGACAAAAATCTCATAATAAACTTTGAGCATGTTGTAATTCAAGTGGGCTGAGGGAAAATAGACCTCTGCACCTCCTCTTAGCTCTGTTTTCAGGCTTCAGAAAATCTAGCTGTGACATCAGACTTTGGCAAATTACAGGGCATTCCTATTGGCTTTTCCACCAGCCATGACACTTTGTCACACCCCTCCGCGTGTAATATTGATGCCAAAGGCAACCTGTAGTGCCTCTATGAGACACACTGGGCTTTTAACTCCAGTGTAAATCCATCTGCAACAATAATTGACACTGAGAGCAACTGACGTAGTAAGAAGAAAGAGAAAGTCTGCATAGAGCAAGAGGTAGACAGGTCAAGCAAAACAAGACTTTCACCCAGGAGACCACAGTTTATGTCTTGTGTGAAACCTAAAGTCATTCTTGTTTTAATACAACGTTGCATAATGTATGTACAGTCGTTGCACATTGACGTCCCTCATGTTTCGTAACATACGCACCTAACTTTAACGCTAAACATGATCTTTTCTCCAAACACGACCAAGTAGTTTTGTTGCCTTAACCTAATCGCAACTGTTTCACAACATTAACAACATGTTACAATGTTTTTCAGCTGTGCGTCACAAGGAGAGACACTAAAGGGTGCCCTGTGGGTCATTATGAGACACCAAGGGCCATGACAAAACAGTGGTATTTGACGACCTGGGAATGGGAATGGGTTGGTTCTACAAATGCAGATGCACAGGCACGTCCCCTCAGATGGTGAAAGCCGGATTCAAAGGTGGAGAGTCTGACAATAAACAAAATAAAACATGTCAGTATCAGTCAGGTGTTTAAGAGATGGAGAGAAAATGTTGCTAATAGTTTAGCCTTCTGCTAACAGAAGCCAAAGGCTCACAGCTGTGACGAATTCACGTTCATGTTTGTCTGGCTAATGTTAGCTAGAGCCTCGAATCACAGTGTGTCATCTCAAGGAGCTTTAAAGCCTGTTAAGTTATTGTTGATGCAATCAGGATTATTAAAATGAGAGAGGGGAGAGCTGGAGGAGGAGGCTGTATTTTCAAAATATGGTGGAATTTGTTTTTGTTTTTTGCTTTTACGCCATTTCCCCCAAAACTGCCTACCCCAGCTTTAATGTCAAGATAGGCACAAAATGTTTAAACTATGTTGAATTGCATTGGAAATATATGAAATAATCTCCACCCTACTGATATGTTTTTCTCAACTCCACTCAACAACTCTACTGGACGGATAAGGAGCCCCAAAGTGTATCTTTTATAACATGATCAGACAAGTCCAAAATATATATGAATACATAAATAAATAATATTGTTACTTAAATAATTAAACTGCAGTGTAAAAAGAAATGTGAAGGATGTGAGTGCATGCATTTGTTTTACTCCCCGATTTATGTTTCACTATCTTATTTTATTTTTCAGCTCTTTTTTTTGTCTTGGTGCAGATTTAATTATTTAAGTCCTTGTTCCCCACGAAACACTTCCAGTTTTCCTCATACTGATAATGAGATGAGCGTGTCCATGAATGTTCAGGTCAGAGATTGGTCCTGGATCAGCCCAGTCGCCCGAAGAAAATGTTGCCATTGTACTTTCTGCAAACCACAAATACGTTACATCTGCACAGTTCACCAGTGTATTATATCAGTGTTTTTAAAGTGACGTAGTATATGAGCTGACATTGTCATCGGGTGGCGGAGGGGGATGATGAATGGTGTGTCACCTTGGCAAGATGGCTGCCAAGCTGCAGAACCCTGTCGGAGACCAACAAACAGCACAATTTGGCGAGTCATTGCTGTGTTTCCAGCTGCTTCTTAGCCGCCAAACGTGGGTGTTTTCTAGTGACCCACCGCCATTTTTTTCAGAGGGCGTAGTGCAACAAAAAGTGGTTGTTTTTTGCTGAGACATTGCTGCATGTCCTGTCAGGATTGTGCCTTCAAAACTGGATATTTTGTCTAAGTTTCAATCCCCATTTCCAGACATGGAGGGATAGAGAGATGGTAATAGTTGGGATCAAAATTAAGTGAGAAATAATAATTAAAAAAAGGAAACAATAATGGTAATAAAAAATAAACAGAAACGGTCAAATGAATTATATAAATTAGAAAAAAAAAATACAAAAAATAAAATAAAAATGGAAAGGAAAGGAAAAGAGATAAAATAGCAAAAATTAAAGATAAAATAAAATAATAAAATGAAGAGATGTAATAGTGAAACAAAAAAATCCTACTAAAAACTAACAAGTTAAAAAAAAAAAGACAACATTAACCAAGTGGTTTATGTGCCTAAACCTAACCACATGTTCACAACAGTGTTTCAATATATCAGCTACATAATAATGTGCGAATGTAATATATCCGTGGGTTGCAAAAATGTACAATGCAGGATTTATACATGTGCTTATGTGTGTGTAACATCAATAGAGCAATTGAGAGGGCTAACAGTGGGTTATCATGATGGACTAATGCGTATTGTTCTTATGAGTCTACAGTTATTTCATGAATGCAGCTTCACTGTATAAACTCATGGAACAGCAGCTAAAGCATTAAACCATCCCTCTATCATCATAACATTATCTCCATCTGTAAGTGCATGTCTGATGGCCTTTTTGTCAGTTTCGGGGCTCCGTGCGCTGAAGGTCTTGTCAAGATGGGCATTTTGCTGTGGCAACAGTGACAGACATGATATACAATTTGCGAGGCTTATTTCCGAAAGTGTAGAGGCCCGGCTGAAACTGCGGTTCCCTCCTGTCCTGCATTTACTGTCTTCAATTTGTCCCTCTCTGATGCATCGCTTTAAAGAGCGTCAGGGAAACCCATTTCTCTCTCTTTCTCTGGATTCATTTGACATTTGTGTGTGTGTCTCTTGGGATTTTACGCGGCGAGATGTGCAACATACACCCACACGACCCACTGAAAAGCACAAACACAAACACAGACACACACAGGCGGAGGCACACGGTGTAAAACACATCTGTACATATACACAAACACTCCCCCTCTATGCAGTGCAGTAAATACAATGATTGTATTTTTTGGCTCCATTTTCTCCAGGGTGGTGACAAGTCTTTTTTCCACTCACATGGTTGAAATGAAATCCAATTATATCTGTAATGGCTCTCCAACTCTTCTTCTGCTTTGAAGGAGTCAGCTTGCTTGAGTCACCACTGTTGGACCCAAATGTGCTCAGTAAATCAGTGATGCGCAATGGCGCAAATGTGCAATGGAGACAGATGTAGTGTGTGTGTGTTTCTTTTTTTAGGCTGTTCAAAAGTGACTGAACTCCCGTCAAACTTTGTTACTCTGCTAAGTGTGTCGCATGTTACGACGATGGCTGTCTATTTGCATATTTTAATTAAATAGCTGGAATTTAGAATTAATCACTTCCTAAATTTATGGGGTAATTATATGGTGTTTGTCCTTGACTTGGCAGCGTCACCCACCCATGAATAAATTCATCATAGTCCTTTTGATGGCAGACAAAGTTACGCTGACACCTGCAAACTTTGTTTCCTCCGTTCACCCCTCAATTACCCTCTTTTACTTTCTCTGCCGACACAATAAATCACACACTGTCACATTGTCTCTGTCATCAGGCCCCTGTGACAATTTGATCACAGTGATGTGTGGGTGGAAAGAGTGCGTACAATACGTGCTTGTGTGTGAAATACTAAATACTCAGTGCACTCGCTAACATAAAGAGCCTCTTTGACAAACCGGACATGAGCAGGGTGTCGTGTGTTTCCATGGTACCCCGAAGAAGCTGCTGTGTGCTCAGAGTTGCTGATTGGGCAAAGACACCACCTCGCTGTTTCTTCACATGTGTAGTGAAATATTCAGACTCATATCACCTGTAGATGGGGGACTGACCTGTTGATAGGTTTACAAGATAAGTGATAAAACATGTTAAAGGTATACTATGCAGGATTTTCCTGCAAAACAATGAAATTAATACAAAAGTAATCCCTCTCAATCATCACTTATGACCCACTAGAAGTGTGTGTCAGTGTACTTACCTGCAGAGACCTTCTGCCTGTATTTTCTTATTGGGGTGCGTGCTGTGCAGCAGACGGCAAACTATATATTATTCGTCGGGCTTATTTCTTATTCTTCCTCTATAAAATTTTGGCATGATGCTCGTCGTGCAGTGTTGCCAGCACATTGGCAAAGAAAAACATCAAAACATGCCGAATAATTAGGAATGGTGTTCTGTGACTTCTCTCAGAGATTCACCAAACTGCATTTATGGAAATCGCAAAATCGCAACAGTATAGGCGTAGCTATAGCTGTCACTAATTCAGTGTGCTTGTAGTTCACAACAATTAATCATAACATTTTGGTCACCTAAAAAATCTTGTTCAGTGTTTGGTTGTACTAAAAGACCCTCTAAGGAGTTGGATGTTCAGGTTTTCAATAAGTACATTTTGTTTTAATGCTTTTAAGACTTTTTTTGTGACCATTACCATCATCGCAGTTAACCATAGCTGTAAATGCACCATGACATCCAAGCTAGAAGCTAGCGTCAGGGTTATCTCTCCACCCTCTTGTCCAAATATGGTCACTTCTGGCCAGTGTTGCCAACTCTTTTTCAATGAAAGTAGCTAGCACTAGCTCAAAAAGTCACTAAAAGTCACCAGAAATGTCATGCTCATTTGCATATTGGTGACATCATCGTACATTAATGGAAGCATTAAAACTTTGCTGAATTAGATTCAATAGAAAACTCCCCAACATGGCGTAAGAGCTGTAGCTTTTATACTTAAGTGCACCAACTTTATCATGTTTTTAAATCCAGAGAGGGAGAACATCAAAGTAACCATAGAAACTCACTACTCCAATCCTGCACCTACCCAGAGGAGAGATAGTGGGAGAGCCATGGACACTGATGGCTATAAGAGCATTGCATGGGAATGAATCACAATATATTTATCTCTCCTTTTCCTGATGGTCTGAGTGAGTTGTTAAATCTGTCGCGAGTTGCTTTTAGAAATAAAGTTGCTGAGAGGGTGTGAAAAGTTGCTAAATCTAGTAAGAAAGTCACCAAGTTGGCAACAGTGCTTCTGGCTCCAATAATCCAAGATGATGATGGTCAAAATGGGTGATGTCACAAAGGCTACGTCAGTTATTTTATATAGTCTATGGGCAAAACACCAAACAGACAAAGCTGGGGTCTACCTTCTTTTTACAAACAGTAGCTGACAATTCCTGCGTAGTTAACCTTTATCATAAGACATCTACTGTTTCTGTGCCCCATTAACAGGAGACAAACAATCAAATTATCGTTTAATATTATGGAAATATGTATATCTGCTCATATAGTGTCAACAAACAATAGGAATGTAGCATGAATGCAGGAGCGAAAAAAAAAAAAAAGATGCAAATGGCCCATAGAGTCTGCCAAATTTCCACAACAGACAATAATCAAGATGTTCAGGCCCCAAATAACTGGCAGAAGATGAATCTGTACACTACCCTGTATCCAAATAGTGTACAGATGCAATGTAACCACATTGTGTTAGCGCTTCTAATTAAAAATGCGAGCTCAGCAGATGGATATGAATCCATTGCCTTTTCTCTCCCAAAATGAAAACTGGCACCTGTCATTGTCCATCTGCTTTATTTCCTGTTCTTGTGATTTAATATCAGCAGCTAATAAACAGTCACACCCTGAGCTTAAGCTTCAACCGCATGTATCCTTCATGCTGTGGTTAGACTGAGTGCATCCATACTGCACGGTCATTTTAAAGGGACAGTTCACCCCAAAATCAAATATGCATATTTTATCTCTTACCTCTAGCGTTGTTTATCAACCTAGGCTGTTTTGGTGTGAGTTGTAGAGTGCTGGAAATATTGCTCTCCAATCTATATTTGTATTTGTGATTTTGGGGTGAACTGTCCCTAAAACCTGTTAAAGGGGGAGTAAGAAATTGCTAATTTGTATTTTGCTTTATAGACCCTTTCACTATTAGTAAATAGTATGATGTTTTTGGTGGGCGGGCCTTAGCTGGAGACAAAACAAAACAGACTTTAGCTTGCGCTAGCTGTTAAGTTCTGTTGGCTTGTTTTAGACAATGGAGGAAGATGATGCAAGTGGTGTTTTCGGAAGTATTCATTCGGAGTGCGGGAGCGCACAAACTGGAATGTTCGTAAATTAAGAGCACTGTCAGAATGTACTATTCAAAACACCGCACTCTAGGAGTGGCAAAGCTGACTCTAGGCACTCTGTCTGGGAAGACGGAGCATCAGAACGCCGAGCAGAGTCAATGTTTCGCTCTGTTTCATCGACCAACAGGGCTCTCTTTTTAGTGTAGAGCGTCAGACTGAATTTACGAACGCACCATGTCAGGTCACTCACTCTCTGGGACCGTGAGTGTTACTTGAATTAGTAAACACTGACCAACGGGACCAGACTGGCCGACCCGTATGCTCTCACTCAGTGGATTGAGGATGTCACAGGAAGCTTTGTGTTTGATTACTATGCCAGTCTTACAAAGAAGGACGACACTTGAACGGTGTCCTCCAGTTTGTTTTGCTATCGAAGCTAACATTAGCTAATGAGCTAAAAAGTTAGCGTTACAGAGAAATCCAGTATTCCTCTTAATACCTCCCCAATTTCTGATGAGGTGGACATGATAACCCTTAATACACTTAACGTTATGATATAACGTCATAACGTCTGATATGAAGAGTGTGCTGCACATTTGAGTATTTTTGATGATCACCTCTGTCCAGTCCTTTTGTCTTATCACATTTAACCATAGTTGTCTTTATTTTTGTTGATGGGCAGTGGTGGCTGGTATAGTATTAATTGTAAGTTTTGAGCCATGACTGCTTCTATTCTGGCTCCCAATAACACAACAAGACAACATTTTAAGACTCCTATGTAGCCTACAGCCCTGTGGTGGAGAGTCGTGTTTTGCCTCCAGCTAATGAAGTAACTTCATTGTGACGTCGGCCCTTAAAGGGTCTATAGCAATGATGCATTTACACTTGACAGACGTTAGAGTTTCGGTTAATGTTTAATTCAAGCATGACTTTCAGGCACGTTCAAGAAACCTAGGGTTAGTTAGAAGACACAGAAGCCTTAAATTTCCCTCCACCCAAACTGAAAGTAAAGCAGAGGTCCCATTTTTTTCAAAGACAGTAGAGTGGCTCCCTCTGAGTTTCCATGGTCTGATTATCTCTTGTTTTATGAGCAAGATTTTCTCCAGACCTTCATGACCTTGACAAGACAGCTGGTCCGGCTACATGAGATTAATGAGCTGGTGTTGTGGCTTTTAGACTCAGACAAGACGCAACAATGGCAGAGAGCATCACACACAAAGCTAAACATGTGGCGCAACACACAGACGCATTTTTTAAAACCCTGGTGAGCATCAGCACTGCACATGTTTTATAGCAGTATGGCTGCATTAATTCTCTGCTTATTCAATACCTTGGTGTTTGAGAGTAGACATCTGAAGTGACAACTGAGAGGGAAAAGGAGGTGCTAACAACACACATAGTCTTTCAAGTGGAAAGTTGCTTAAAGCAGTATTAATAGATTTTTTGGCCACTTGGGAGCAGTGGGACCAGCTGTAAACACACTCAGCATTGACATAAAAAGGTGATATGGCAGACGTGTTAGCCAAACAGCTGGCTTTTTACACCTCCAGCAGACACGGAGCATTAAGGCAGAGTCATGTTGACGATTATTAGTCCAGTATTTACTCATACAACCTCTTTTCTGTTCTGCACCAACTGCAGAGGAAAATATCTGGCTCGTTAGCTGCTAAATGCTCCACTAGCCTATGTTTGTCAGCTCGTGGCTACCTTTGTCTTTCTAATGTTTGGTGCTCAGCAGGTAGCATCTAATGGTTTTATCAGAGCTATTTTTGCTTGAAACAGCTGGAAATAAGGTTGATGAGAGCTGTGAGACTAAAATGTAACAGTAAAGTTTGAGGCAGGAAACCAGTACAATGAGCTGAAGATGCTAAATGCCCCATAAGGCTTTAGGGAACTAAAGTTAAGTGACAATTATCTTCGAGTTTGTTGAGAACTTTTTAGCTGCACAGCTCGAGGCTCGGTCCCACCTCCTCCGTCTGACCTTTTCCAGTCCAGAGCTTGGATATGGAAGACTGGAATATTGTATGCCCCCTAGAGATGATCATCAGGATTAGCTTGCATAGGTTTATTAGTTTGAATAAGCCACACGCCCTCCAACAATAACACCAAGGTAAATGCTGAAACCTAATATCTTGATATAGCCTAACTGTAATTTATGGAGTTAGATAAAGTAATGTTAGGCAGCAAATAACTTTTACTAACCTTGTGAGTTTGCTAACGTTAGGTATCTATGGTAAAGCTGTTAGCAAACTAATGTTTATGTGAGCTAAAATGACATTAGTTCGCTAACATTAGCATAGCTAGCTAACGTTAGCAAACTCATATGGTAAGAACAAGTTATTTGCTGCCTAAAGTTCCACTGTGAAGGTTTAGAGGGATATATTGGCAGAAATTGAGTCTAATATGATAAGTATGTTTTCATGACTTTACAGTTACCTGAAAAAAACAATCGTGTTTTTTGTTACCTCGGAATTTATACATTTATATCGACACAGTCAGTGGGTTTTCATCTATGGAGATCGCCATGTTGTCCGCCTGTTTTCGCCAAACAGCAGTGGAGAAATGCTGATTTGTAACATGAAACTGTTTTATTCAGTGTTTTTCCTTTCCACTTATGTATATGTACGGAGATGAGGCAACTGGAAGCCCATTCATTCCTATGGAAATCTCTGTGATATTCGATGTGCTTGTGAAACTACTCCCCGTAATCATATTTCAGTCTGGAATCTGCTGTGAATACATTAACAAATTTAAATTTTGTGGTGGATTTTGGAGAGACCATATGACAGTGTGCTAGCTTAGCTAACAGGCTGCTAACTAGCTAACAGGTTATTTGCTTCAATTCAGTTGCCTGTATTGGTTGTCAGGTTAGTTTGTATGATTAAAAAGAACTTGTCTATCTAATTTGAACAAATTGTGAATCTGAGTAATGTTATTCTGCTAAAATATGGTTTTACTTTATATACAGTCAGATCGTTATTATGTCTCGTTGATACGTCTTTTTAATTAAGTATTTCACAAAACATGCCATGTACCTGACAGGTCGGTTCTGTCCCGGCAATGTTCCAAGCGAATAGGTACAGGTAGTTTCTGTAAGGTTTCTATCCATCTGTAAAGAAGTGCACTTCTTGCATTGGACACTAGAGTCATCATCCGTATATTTATGGATCTATGGACACCAGTCACACATGTAAGTTTTTGCTATGTTTAATCATGTTTAATTATGTCATAGTAGTTAATAGTACATAGTAACGTAATAAGTTAATTATGTATAACTTTAAGCCTTAACAAAATGTAAAGTGGTGAGTTATATAAACATTTACCCCCCATACAGTTGTCATTAAGTGGGAAATCAACGATGGGGACCAAAAACTTTTTTTGTACCAGGCTGTAAACATGTTTATTTCTCCTGTAAGTTGGGCATTTTTTACATGGGGGATCTGTGGGGATTTACTCTGTTTTGGAGTCAGCCTCGTGTGGCCATTCAAAGAACTGCAGTTTTTGGCACTTCTGCATTGGCTTTATTATTCAGCCCTGAGTTGCCCAATTGGATAACACGTGATTTTCCAGCATGGGTCCCAGCAAACATGGTCATTTGACGTACTGTCAGTATAAAAATATTGATTAGTGCAGCTTTAAAACAGTGTTAGGAGTTATGCTGCAACATGTTTCTCATTTAGAAGAATGTACGCTACATGTTAGCATGACATACGTGTGTGAAAAATCTACACATGACCTGACAGTTAGCTTGAACAACTCGCTTATCTCCCTCAGTAAAAAAAAAAAGGGTATATTACTTTACCACAGGTGCTTGGCGCTCCGTCCCCTGAGGAGTGTGGCCTCTGGACCTGCTGGTGTCTTCGTGCATTATGATTAGCCATGCTACAGGAAATGAAGAGGCCTGGGGTGAGACTGATAAAAGAAGAGGAACTTTTCAGCAGCCGTAGCAGTGGGGGTCAAGGGTCACGTGTCATTTATCGATGTCAGGCTTCTCCCCGCCGTCCCTCTCTGAATACTAATTGCTCGCACGCTGATACGACAATACGATTAGACTCGATTAAAACAGTCCATTAGCATAGAAGTCAGTTTAGGCCGAGCACAATGCTGAGAAAACAGGCCTCTCTCCTGGAGAGCGCGCTCATTCTGTTGACTCTTTACTCGTGTCAAGAACACAGCTGAATGGACTAATCAGTGGTCAAGTCTTTAGCAAGTTGGCAGGCTGGGAAACACTGTCGCAAATCAGCATTGTGTGTGTGTGTGTGTGTGTGTGTGTGTGTGTGTGCTGTTGAAGTACATGTGTCGTGATCCCAAAGCTGCTACTCTGTCATTGTAACCAGCAACTAGTTATTGATCAGCTTTCACTCCAAGATTTCACGGAGGAGGGGGGGGCACCAGTTAACCATTCCTCTGGGAATGACTAATCATTTGCTGGGGTGCAGTGATGAGAATTTTGACTGCGGTAATCTCTGGATTGAATGGAGATTAACCGCCATGTGGGGTGATGACTCTCCTCTTTGTCTTTTTTGTCTGGATGGGGATCTGCTCGCCTTATCTTATCGCTCTGCCTCATTTCTCCGGGGCAGTTCCCCGACGTTATCAACACGCCTCCATCTACATGGAAATCAAAGCCTTTGCAGAAGTGGAATACGATTAGGGAAGGGGGGGGGGAGTCTAATCTTTCCTCCCCATTTGATTCGTGCTAATAATGCACCGCGGCAACCTACGAAGAGCCCGAACAACAACACACTCTCTCTGTTGTTGTGAAGGTGGACGGATGGATGGATGCATGGATGAACAAGGTGGCACAAGAGCGATGTGTTCATGTGTGACTCATGAAACATTTCATCTGTGAGGCTTCTTTTTGTCTGTGGGCCTTGAAAATGAGGATTAACTCTCGCTTCACAGGACCCAGCTGCCTGATACTGACCTCCTTTGTTTTTTTAATGACCAAAGAGTAGATGCATTTGTGTGTGTGTTTGTGTGTGTGTGTGCGTGTGTGTGAGTGTGTATGTGCAGTAGCAGGGGTGGCCGCTAAAGGGAGGGCGGGTTACAGAGGGGGATTAGAACCCACACAGCAGCCTCCCTCCCCAGTAAACAAAAGTACATGGTACTGTACAGTGTGTGTGTGTGTGTGTGTGTGTGTAAATGTATAACATGCCACTGCTGGTGACACCAGACAAAAAGAGGAAGACTGAGTCCATCTGTGAAAGCAGCGGGATTAAGCTGTGTTCAAGCCAAGAGCTACACGTCAATCAACCGCTAAGTGTATGTGCGAGTGTGTGTACTTCTGCCTGTGTGTTGCACACACAACTGTACACCCACACACACACATGCGCGTGCACAGCTCTCGTCCGGCAGTGGGGGGAGGGAGGACCCCAACACTGTTGTTTTCATTTGTAATCTGTGGGATGGAGTGAAGCCAGCGATGCATCAAGCACACACAGCGGCTGCAACACAACAACAACAAATGAAAAGAGAAACTTTTCATTTAATCGCGTGTGAACTCTTTTTGCTCTGAAGCATGAATCAGATATGACTGACATCTTTTTGTAATGTGGAATCTCTTAAATGCCTTTTCAAAGACGTTTAAGATGTAACAAAAAATGGCACCGATTATCAAATTATGATTGTGTTTCTTATCATCTAAAAATCCATTGTGTAAGATTCAGGGGCATACAAGTATGTTTTCTTTCATTTATAATCACCTGAAAATAAGAATTGTTGTTTTCATTACCTTAGAATGAGCTGTTTAGGCCTACATTGGAAGCAAGTCCTCGTCCAAAGAGATAGACATGTTGCACTGCCATGTTTCTACAGTAGCGCCGAATTGTCAAACCAAACACTTACTGTAGAAAGGCCACTATGCGTTTTTGTGACGGCCACTGTATTTTGCAGCTGATCAGCTCCCGGTGAGAACCTGAACATCTGGATCTTACGTTATCAGAGAAAGAAGGTGAGCACACAGTAGCAGGTGCTAAGCTAGCTGCCGGTCTCCAACGTGACAAACAGGGTAGGAGAAACACTGATTCGTAATGTGAAACTGCTTTATTCATTGTTTTAACCGGTTTTAACCACCTGATCCGTTTGTTTTGGAGATGAAACTGAAGGAATTCTAACTGGGAAAAGTTTCAGCTGGTTGAAATTTGCAATCCTCACCACTAGATGGCACTAAATCCCCAGGAATATTTTACACTGTTCCTTTAAATTAGAATCACAAGGTGGCGTAGGATTGGATTTTTTTTTCCTCTTTTACGTAGCCATTTTAATGACAGTGTTGGCTCCCCACATGCAACTGTTCCACCCAAACAAGTTAACCCCGGACATTGTTTTGCAAGAGCACCATCACTGCATGCTGGGCGTAGCGGCGCCCAAGACAACTGTGATTGGTTTAAAGAAACACAAACAAGCCATAACGTTTTTTTCGTGCCTGGTCTCACTCCGAAGTCATCGAAATGTGATGCTCGGGCAGTGACTTGAAGTGTCAGAAACCAATGAAAAAAGGCGTCTTTGAACGTCGGCATGATACGCAGCCATTTGCCGTTATAGTTTAACGGCACCTGGCAGCGTCAGGGGGAAACACGGTGGGACAAGGATAAAAGTTAAGGCAGCGAAAGTCCGAGTGGGGCTGGTGGGAGGTGTGGTGGATGGGTCCAACAAACACTGACCTTCACCCGAGAGAGCGGAGCTTGTGTCCCGAAAGATTGTCGTTGAAGGCAAAAAAAATGTCAATTCACATAGTTGTACTGATGTAGTGTGTTTATTTTGAAAGAGACTGTATGTAAACAGTAAATTTCCTGTGAAAACAGAAGTGTATTTGAAAGAAGACAATGGATGTAACAGGCAGAACTTGACACAGTGTCCCAGAACGTCGACGACCAACGCACCCAGGGTACCTTACAGTTGTATGTGGACGTGGAAAGTCCATGACCAAACATCAATATGCGACGAGGTCGGAGTGAGAATGTGTTGTTTTTTCTCCATAGCAGAATGATGGTCTGTGATCCCAGACTTTTCTGTCGCGCTGACGCAGCTCTGTGGAGATAGATCTGGCTACACAACACTACTGCTGGAATGTCCCAGACAGTCTCGTGCACGCCCCCACACATGGGCCACCCCCCCTCATACTGTCTCTTTGAGAAGCTTGTTGTCACGCTGTCAGGACCCCCGACTGTGCCCCCATAATGCACCAGCACTTCTGCATAGCCCCCCTGTCGGGGCCGGTCTGAAGCCACTGGTGCGCAGGCTGCAGCCACTCACAAAGGTCAAGGCTGTCATACAGTAGGTGTGTGAGGTTGCTCGACCTGGATGTAGCAGCAGAGAGCGAAGGTGGGGGGTCATTACGCCCCCACGTGCCATGTACCGGTGATTGAAGCTGGCTCGCTCCCTTACACCTTTCACCCCGGCTGGAGGGGGGGAATTGAAATCAATACGGCCTATGATGAGGAGACCTGAGTGGGACAGGGGTGAGGGAAGAGGGAGGAGGGGGGAGGAGAGAGAGTTGACGGATGGCTGCTTAAAGGGGGGCGATCAATTACCCTGATGGATTGCTTTTTGGGGATTTCAGAAATGAGACGGATTTCTGTTCCTTTAAGACCCATTGTCCACTGGAGGAGAAGGAGGCTGCTCCACTGCAGTTTGCATAACATCCTGAGAAGCTGGAATATCACTCACTTACATCTTTGTTGTAGTGAGAAGTGGCAACTGGTCCCTCCTCCTCTTCCCAAGCCTTTATTTTTCGAAAATGTTTAATCCCCTCCGTCCCCTCCCCCCCTCTTCCACACATTCTCCCTCTAACGGATCCCCTCTCTCTACATTATTCTCTGTGCATTTTAATTTTTTTTCTGTCACCGGGGGCCCAGTTTCCCCGCCCACTCTCCTCATTTTCGCCTGAGTCTAGAATAGTGGAGCCAAGAAATAGTTAATCTCTCCGGCTGCTGCTATGATTGGCCGCTGTATGCAGCCCTCAGCCTCCTTGAATGAGAAACAGGGGTAACCAGGCAACTTCAGAGCTGGAGAGAGGGGGAAAAGAAGATAGGGCTTTACGGGATCTTAGAATTGAGCAAGAATTTTGAACATGTAAAAGAGAAAAAAAAAGCGAGGCAATGTGATTTCACCTTGTGTGTCCGGCAAATGGAATTAACAAATGGATTTTCTTAAACACGCTCTCTCCCTCTCCCTGTCTCCTCTCTCCTCTCATTGGGGGGGAAATAGAGCGCTCAGATGAAGGGGACACAGATGTGGATTAAAACGCATAAATGGGACACTCCAGAGAAGCATCCGCTGAGAAAAGGTGAGTGGCATCTCGAGCTTCTCTATTAACAAGGGGTGTTTTAAAAACTGTGAAACTGTAGGGCTGTTTAAGGATGCGAGGCAGCTCCCGCGACATGTCAGGATTTATGGATAGGATGCGTTGGCCGCTGAATGAGAATGGGTTGCGGAACAGTCCGCCACGGATGACTGAGGAACAGTCACATATGTGATAGAAATGACACAAATGGGATCAGAAATGAGTTTGTGAGACAGATCATCGATGTTGCTGTGGTGGATTTGAATGTGGAGTCCTTTAAAGCGCAAACGCCGGTCGGCTGTCAGCCTGCTGTCCCATATTGAATTGCGCACAAATTGGAAATGGACATGTCGTTTTGAAATGATTTCGATGCATGACTCTCAAATGTAGGTTATGTTGCTGTATAGATGTCAGTAAAGATACAAGCTCAAAGCTTTTCCAGCCTCGTCCCCCCCCCCCCCTCCACAAATATTCAAATGAAGAGATGCCCTGCTGCAACAGCAGTAAGTCATCTTCAAACGGCTGCGTGTTAACCGGCTCTGATGCTGAGTGCATGATGACGCATATGTTGATAAATGTATTGATCGCTGTTCTGAAACGGGGGAAAATGCTCAGCGGGCTGCATTGAGGGGGATGAGTACCTGTGGATGGATGGTTGGATGGGAGCGCGCTGCGCAGCGCAGCGGCACCGGTCTGACCGGCAGCGCTGAGCCAAAGTCTGCTTCAAGGCAGCGCATAGGCCTGTACAAGAGTGAGTCCTGTGGTCTTCATGCTCATGGGTCAATGTGGGGATAAAAACTATCCTGCTAATTGTGGAAGCGTCTGTGGTGGGGGAAGTCTAACTGCGTCAGGGCTGCAGTTGCGCCCACATTTGGATTTTCCCGATGAGAGGTGGATGGATCGGCAAATGATTCGCATTTTCTTGCACAGAACACATTTGGATTCAACTTTTTATAGTCTGCCATGTCTTTTAGGTGTCATATGTATCCATACTGACCCACCAGCACTTTAAAATAATCATATGAACGAGTTATTTGATCTTATTTGAGTCCCAAAAGTGAAAAATAGGTTTGCTCTGCAGAATATTTTGTTGTAACACTAATATTGAAACAATTTCTTAAAGGGATAGTTCGGATTTTTTTTTTTAAGTGGAGTTGTATGGGGTGCTTACACTACATAGTCAGTGTATGACATACAGTAGATGTCAGTTGGCACGCCAGTTTAGAGAAGCAGGCTGGTGTCCAACGTGGAAGCAAAGCAAAGTACGGCTGTGGATGGAAGCAGCAGCAAAACACATTTCAGCCACCTAAAAACAGTCAGTATCAGATTAACTGTCCGCTATATTTAGAGTATTTTCACTGCTTTACCTTTCCATCAGACAGTCTGTTTCAATGGGGATGCCATTAATGGCTTCACTTCCCCATCTATGCTCTTGTCAAAGCCGCCAGACTCCATTGAGAAAAACAGTAATTTTAGCTCTCTGAACACGGGAGCAGCTGGTCTACCGCAACTTTGATCGGGTAGCTAGTTTTGTTGTTGTTTTGTGCCTGTGGTGAATCCAAACTAACCTTTAAACACCAAAGTCACAGAATGACACAAACAAACTGACTGATGGTGGCAGCTGTAGACCAGCAACTCCTGTGTTCAGGGATGTTAAATCACTGTTTTTCTCAATGCAGTCTGGCTTTGAAGAGAGCAAAATAACAGCTTCATTTTCCCGGGAAATCCCTGTCTGACATCAAAGTAGAGTGGTAAGAATACTCTTAATACACCAAACACTAAACACTTATTAGGTGGCTAAAAAATGTTTTGACCCCCTCTACAGCAGTACATTACAGCTTCCATGTTGGACTCCAGCCTGTTTTCCCAAACTGGTGTTGTGCCAACTGATGGTTTGTAACATTCTGTCTATGGATAAGAATCCCATACAGCCTCACTTAAAAAAGATCTGAACTATCCCTTTAAGTATCTATATGAGGAGCTACTGGTGGAATATTTAACCCATTCCTTCCATGATTGTCAATGACTTTAGCCTCTCAGACCTCAAATCCCCCCTTGGATAAAACTGAATATGAGCCAACATGACCAGTTCAGATGCACAGTTCAGTACTGGAGCATATGTCTATCATGATGCCCTGTGTTTTCTGCTTGAGTGCTTATGTAAGAAAAATGGCCTTGACTATTGCTGTGGAAAAGCAGTAACAAAACAGCTAACAGCTATAAAACAAGCTGATGGAGAAATAACGTTGCTTGCCTACATCTCGTCGGCTCAGATGACCATAAGTCGTGTTTATGTTGCGGCTAGGCGGAGTGTAAGCAAAGGGCGGGCGTTAGCGTTTTTGACATTGGTGCCAGAGTTCATCTGCGACTTCTGCCGATCGGCCAAACTGCCTATTATAATCTCCTTACAGAGGATGTTCTGCAACAGATCCTAAGCTGCACTCACTGCTGGCTCGATTGTAGGACACATGCGTTGCACACACAGACACACTCACACACATACAGTACAATTTCCAGTTGTCATCCCAAGACAGTTCTTTGCAGCCCAGTGTGAGTTGTGGGGCTTAAGATGGAGCTGAACAAAACACTAGAGAGCATTAACTTCTTCAGTAAGGGCTTCTTTGTTGGGTCTCCCAGTGGAATCAAGACACTTAATTTAGCTCCTGACAGCAAATGCAGCGAGTGGATCTGTGAGCTATATCTTATCCGATTAAGACCATAATGCCTTTTCCCCCTTTCGCAATTATTGTAAAATGGTGAAAGTGGTTCGGTTATTTCTTTTTCATGTTATCTCGGCACAATTACAACAAAGCAGGGACAACATTTGGGCTGGTTGTTGTTTTGCACTCCTGTAATCCTTTGGGTTTGTCTCGCCCATTTGCCGTAGTGTTACCTCTTGGCTTTTGTCTTGCTGAAAGCCTGGTGCGTTATCACATTTGTTGTTTGTCTTCATATTGCAGTGGCATTACCTTAAGTTGAACTCCCTTGAGATTTCTCCAAGTGCTCTGAGATAATGCATCTAACGAAGAGGGGTTACACTGACATCAATGTAGCGTTTCAGCATTAGACACACGATTGCTGGAGTGGCCTAAATATTTCATAAAAGTAGTTTTAATGAGCTTGCAAGATTGTGTCTGAGTTCTCATTTTGCTGGTGGCCTTATCACATCCAGTCTCCTCATTAATGGAGATGTGGCCCTTGGCAGAGGCAGGTCAGAGGTGATCTCGGCTGCCTCGGTTGAACAAAAGAGAAAGATTGCTCAGATAGCGGTGCATTCAGGATGCTGAATGATGCACACGCTCCGTCGGGAGTGTAATCAACATGACAGGTGCATCTGAAGTTGAGAGTGCAACGGGAGGGTGGTGGCAACCAAATGTGTCAGAAGCAAAGACTCGAGCTACAAGCTGTAAGAGGAGGCACAGATAAGGAGCTCAGATCTCCCTCAAGGGAAGTTTAAAGGGATATTTTGACATTTTGGGAAATACTTTAATTCACTTTCTTGCCAAGAGTGAGATGAGAACATCCTTACAAAAATCGCAGTGTAGAACAGTTTGCTGTTTTATGGAGGTTATGTGCCAGATTATTTCTTGGCTGGGACCACTTCCTGGAGTCTCTGCTGGTTGCCTTGCAACATGGCCCCAGCCAACAAATGGTCTGGCACCAAACCTCCATAAAACAATTGTTTTTACACTTTAGTTTTTGTACAGATTAAACAAACAAGCGTAAAGTTTTAATTGGTGAGCTTTAGAGGTGCTGCAAGGCCGATTTTCTTACCTTTGGAAGGAGTCAGGATGGTTGTGTCCTCCTGTTTCCACTCTTTAGGCTACACTAAGCTAACCGTACATTTCCAGGAACTTCATTTTTAGCGTACCATCGTAACAGCGGTATCGATCTTCTTGTGTAACTCAACAACAAAGTAAATAGAAATCCCCAAAATGTCAAACTGTGACTGAAACATTTTCCAGGAGAATTGTCCTGCAAAGAAACAGCCCAGATGTTGGCATTGTACATTTCTGCAAATTATGGATACTTAAGATACGTATCAGATACTCTACCTTGACGACATGCCTACCATACTACAGACAACTGCAGACCACTGAGACCAACAAACAACAAAACTGGTTGTTTTTTCAGGTCATTCATTGCTGTGCTCACAGTCGCTTTTTAGGCTCCAAACTTGGGTGTAATGTAGCGACCTGTCGGCAGGATAGTGGCATGAAAAGCAATTTTTTTACTGAGACATTGCTGCTTTTCCAGTGGGGATTATCCCCCCAAAACTGGATATTTTAAGCCAAAACATGATCTTTTCCGAAGTGTTTTAAAACCTAAATTCAACCAAATGTTAACCACAGTGTTGCCAAAACTTTTCTGGCAGCTTTTTAGCCACCAAATGTAGGTGTTTTGTTTTTTAGCAACCTCCCTTGTGCTTCCACCAGAGATAGTGCCACAAAAGGGGTTGTTCCTTACTGACACATGCATTTGCTGCATTTCCAGCTGGGATAGCGGCATGAAAAGTGGCTGTTTTTTACTGTGACATTGTTGCATTTTCTGGCAGGTTAGTGCTGGGAAATTTTTTATTTTTATTTTTTTCTTTCTTTCTTTTTTTTTTTTTTTTTTACCAAAACATTGCTGCATTTCTAGCTGCAATAGTCACACAAAAAGAAGTTGTTTTAACAGAGACATCACTGCATTTTCAGCTGTGATAGTGCCACGAAAGGTAGATGTTTTAGACCAAGACATTGATGCAGTTTCTGCCAGGATAGTACCGATAAAAACTGTTGTTTTTTTTCCACATTTCCAGCTGCAATTGTGCTACAAAAAACGGTTGTTTTCTACAGAGACATTGCTGAATTTCCTGCCAGGATAGTGCCACAAAAAGGATTGTTTTTTTTTACCAAGACTTTGCTGCCTTTCCATCAGGGGTCCTTCCACAAAACTGGGTATTTAAAGCCCAAACTTTATCCTTCAATCTATAGAAATGTAAAATTTGAACATATACACTCCATAATAATGTACAAATATCCAGGGTTTGCAGAAATGTACAATGCCAATATTCATTCTGGTGATTGGGTTGAAAGAAAAAAAATATTTGGATAGACCTCACAGTATAACAGAAACACTCCTCACTTTTTACTCAGACACCAGTAAGCTGTTGTGCAAAATATAAAACCTGATATTGGAAAATGTTTAAATGAGCATTTCCTTTACTGTTTGTTTGGACCTGTTTCAATAATAAAATTAGAAATAAACCCACCCTTTTAAAACTGAACACAGACCCCAGAGATTAGAAGATATTATCTTGCACATTAAACTCTGGTTTTTTTTCATAATATAATGAGACTATAAATTGCAACTCTATTTCCGTTCGTATCTTGTTACATATGAATTCATTAAATGCTTTCCAATATCCATTTAGACATTATGTAAGTAGACCATTCTGTTTACAGAAGCATCAAACCTTATCAGAGTGCTCTTTATTATTGAATTACATGTTGAAAAAATGAGAAAAGTGTAAGTTATCTGTCGAGTAATAATAATTGTTGCTAATGGCAATTAATGCATAATTAATGTGTCCATCAATTCACATAGACTTTGGTCAATTATAGATATATATGTAAATCGTGCAGAAACTGCAGTCAGGCACCATTGACTACAAGTGTTTTCCCACAGTTATTTCCCTTATCACACTGACCCTGTTGAGTTGACAATGAGGCCGCGACCCCGCCACTATAGAGAGTGTTACTGGAATCAAATGGGCCAGTGAATTGCCAGCCCATCACACAATTATTTCCATTGTGTGGAGCCGGGCAGCTAGTAATCCTTGTGCCTTGACCTGTAACATCTGGTGAGTGAGTGAAGTGTTCAGTGTGAAGCCAGCAGTGTCGGTCTGCCTCCCATGTTCAGCCGGAGCAGCCGTCACTGCCCGCTTCACTTCCAGAGGACTGGGCATCTTCAATGCATCAATGACACCAGCCATCACAAGGGACATGTAGCATGCCAAACCAGTGATTCATTAGGACTCAATTAGCTGGGAGGCATGGGGCGCCCTGCCATATGCCTCGAGGTTCTACGGCAATCTGTACCCACTCCCTACTACTGTACTCTCAACCGTCTTTGGCACTGTACACTCTGTACATGTGTGTTGCACCAGTGCTGTACAGTACTTTTCACAGAGCCATCGTCTTTGTACTATTAAAACAAGTCAGTAGTAGAGATTTAGCGGCTCTGTCTCCAGCCACCCAGCTTCCGTGCTGGAAATGAGTCACAATGACCTTCAGCTCAACTCATGTTGCGCCAGTTGGCTCCGAATGAAATGCTCATCCATCTACTGAAGTATGAGGCTGTGGAGCTCCAGATACTGTAAATCTTAGGAGGTAAGAAAGGCCCCCGCTCAATATCGACTTCGCTTCGCTTGCCAAGAGGCGGCGTGTGCTGCCGACAAGATCTATCCGCCCTCAAATCTAGTTTGTCTTCTTATCTGTGCCAAGGTAAAGGACCCCCTCACCCTTTCCTCCGTGCCCCCACCGCCCAATCAAGCTCTTCCACAACCCTAAATTAATTAAATTAGATGGGAGCTGAGCGCAGTCCAAAAAGAGAACAAAAGCAATAAACGCACAAAGCTCCAGATATGTGATGTGAGATGATGTGGCATACACAGACTGTCTATACATGTAAGCTGGCACATGATAAGTGTTAATGATTGATGTTTACACATTTTTTTAAAGGTCGATACTGCTAATTTGCTGTCAAAGCTGCCACAGATTTATGTCACACTGACATTCAGATATTTCAATTCATTTATCTTTTAAAGGCCCTGTGAAACAACAGTTTGGGTGTCTTTTATTTATTTATTTTTGAGTGAAATTAAATATATGATCAGGTAACATTTCCACAGGGATTTGATCAAATCATGATCAATATGTGCAGAGGACTGCTGGCCTTCATCCCCACCTCTGTCGCCTGCATTGTTCAGGCTGTTCTCATGCTCTGTTTGTACGTATACCTACGAAAAGTAACGTACCAGAATTTATATATAACCCGTGTTATCGGGAAGGCTGCAATCAGGTGACCAATGGGGAGTAAAGAAGGAAGCAGTATAAAAGGAGAAAGTCTGCTTAAGGAGACAGGTAGGGGTGGTGCTTGGGTCAAACAAACACAGGACTTACCCCCAAGAGACCAGTGTTTATAACTTTAAGTTATTTTGAGGTACATCGTCACCATGTTTCTTTTCCTAAACCTAACCTAGGTAACTTCCCTCAGCTAAACCCAACCTATATAACATTACACTAAGTATGTAACATGACAGCTCCATTCGCTGGGTGCTAATTTGTTAGATATCAAACAAACCATTATATAAGGATACGTTGCTTCGTTACATTAGGAGGTCTAGAAGGAGTTAGAAATGTATATATTAAGCCACACTCCTCCGACCCATGACATAACTAGATTTAACCATCTACTACCACAATGGGTTAAGTGCACTTTTACAGTACATAATGAGGTAGCTCAGCTGATCATCCCAAATTCCTTTTGATTGGCTACGTTTATCTATCTGCTAGTGAGTGCAGGATGTGTCATCGAATATGTTGAACCCTAAAACAGGAAGCTAAAAGAAGGCGATTTTTGATATACCAACACTTGAAATGACTCAAAATACTCTTACCGTAAAACTTCAATTATTGGCCGGGGTAGTATTTGCTTAAATCACTGAAATCAGCAGGCCTACGTTTGGGACAGGCTTCTACACGGGACAGGACTTTAATTCGTTTCACACAAAACTGTTGCTCAGCAAAGATCAGGAAATACAATCAAATTGTTTATTCAAACCAGTATGAATATTACTTGAATAAAAGTTAGGCTTTAGATGATATATCAATTATGAATCATTCATGATGGGTTACGGCACCAGGCATACCGACACATCACCACTTTATGCTGTTAAAACAGTGCTCACAACTTTGATTCATTTTTATGAAAAACTCTTCATTCTTTTGATCCGAAGACCCTTACAGACTAAAGGAATATGAATGACTTACAGGGTAATTGAGGAATGGACTCATAATTTGAAGGAGCCAACAACCTAGTTTTATAAAACCAAAGAACTTCTATTAAAAGTTAGTAAAAGGGACTCAGGATTTAATTGGGACTCTGCTTATAATTTAGTGTTGCACGGTATACCGGTACTAAAATAGTATCGCGGTACTAGAGTATTCCAAACGGTACTATACTGCATTTGGAAAATACCGGTACTTTTTAAATTGATTCAATTCATTAATTTATTTAGTTCATTTATGCACACAAACGCCTTCCTTGTTCCTACTGGAGCACAGATTGCGCAAGTGGTGTGTATGACAACACCTGTATCAACATTCGCAGCTGGCACACGTGAAAAAAGGCAAGAGAAAGTCTGCCTCGCAAAGGGAGACATCACGAGACAACACCAACTTGGTGAAACATTTGAGCAACCAAACCATGACGTCCGTACCGAGGTACTTACCGAACCATGATTTTTTGGTACCGTTACACCCTTACTATTTATTGTTCTAAAGGTTTGTATCCAAAAGGACTTTTCCTTAGGAAAAAGTACCGAAAAGTATTGAAATTCATATTGGTATCGGTACCGAAACAAAGATTTTGGTATCGTGACAACACTATTATAATTGAAGTTTTACGGTATTTGACCTATTCAGAGAAACAATTAATGCAGGGGCACAGGATAAAATGTTTTTGTTTTTTTTTATGTCACTGGATCTTATATTTGTCCATTTTATGCAGAGAAATCTGTAACAGAGGAACAAATATCTGAAATCAAGATTCATAATAATTATTTTAAGCATTTAGGTACTTAATCATTCTATGATTTTCAGAGGAAATTAACTTTTTGAAGATAAATTAAAGGGACACTTTGGTATATCTCAACCAACCTTGACCCAGTTTTCCCATGTTTTTGTGTGGAAATGATGAATGGGAACAGCAGTTTTTGGAGTTGGTTCAGCTGTAGCTGCAGTGGTGAAATAGGCTGCAACCACTCAGGGCAATTATACACTGTCAATTTATGTCTGCTTATAGTGTTTGTTTTTGCCACTGACAGGCTTGGATTGTTAGTACGAGTGTCTGACGGGGAAGGACCCCTACAGAGAAATTATAAATTTTTCTTTATCTTTTGTTGATCCAGTCTGTTTGTTATTGTGTCTAACCAAGTCTCGCTCATGGAGAAGCCTCGTTGTGAAGTTAGTTAAGTGGTTCAAGGAAGACAGTAACAAACCGACTGGATCAAAGGTAATAAAAAAAAATGTTTTGTTTCTCAGTAGGGATCCTTTCCATAATCTTGTCAGACACTTACAAAAACAATTTGAGTCTGTCAGTGCCAAAAACAAGCAAATTTAGATGGTGAAAACATGCCCCAAATGGATACACTGCAGCCTGTTTTGCAGCTGCCTCTCATTCAATACTGGACCACTTTCAAAAATTGTGGTTACAATTATTCACTTAGACACAAAAACGGGTTGAAAAATACCAAAGTTACACTTTAATGTTGAATTTTCAACAAATTAGTTACTGCTACACTAATTGACTGACATGCAAAAATGGTGCAATACATATTAATACTATGTCCTTGAATATAAGCATCAACCTAGAATTTGTTCGTGAAGCCATGGAGCAAACCATCAACCAACAAGGCTGTTTTTATTTGGGTCTATTTTAATTTTATGCGAGTTGTTTTGAGGGAGTGACTTCAAGAAATGAAAAAAAAAACCAGAGTGTGTTTTTGCAATTAAAAGCGTAACTTTTCAATAATGCCAGGAGCACGAGAGGAGCCAAAGAAAGGAAATCGAGTCAAGTTGGAGCAGCTCTGCCCTAGTTGTAGGCACGTGCAGCCACCCAACTGCACTCCTCCAGCGTTTTCACCGCATTACCCAGAAACGCTACGTTCGTGTGACCCAATTTATCAGCCTCTCCTCCCCATTCATCTGCTCTCACAGATGCACTACAGGAGGCTCCATAAGCAGCAGAGCATTCATCACCTCTGAGTAGTGAGGTCCTTTCGGTTTCATCCCGTTGGCCCGTTCTACAACCTTATTCCCCACAGGCGGGACAGCAGCTCCATATGTGGCTGATGATTATAATAGTGTGGCGGGCTGGCAGCAGCAGGCTCTACAGTGGCTGAGGTGCATTTGTGCGTGCATTTGTGTTTGTGTTCTATAAAATATGTAATCAAATATAAGCTTAGCAGGGTTTTTCTTCCACTGGCAGTCAATTTAAATATTGTATCTGCCACATCTCCTTACTGCAGTGCTTTTTCAACCCCCTGGAGGTAATTGAGATGTTTAGTTCAGCCTAGAGGAGCTATCAAACTCAATTCTCATGCGATTTCACGTCCTCTGATTCATGTTTTTCCTTATTGAGCGCAGCACATCTCCCCCCGTTTGGATCATTTACAGTTGTGAGTAATCAAACATTAAATGACAATAAAAGTTTATTCACTCGCACACAAAGGAAGCAGCTCTTCAGTGAAACTGTTTTAAAAGAGGTGTTGATTTAACTTAATGGTCATTTTGGAGGCTGTTTGTTGTGTTTCTGATATTTATTTCAGCTTTATTTATAGAAAAGAAACTCCTGTCAGAGTAATGCAAAACAATTCAATCGTACCAACAACTGCAGCCTACAAAATACCTCCACACTCACATCAACAGAAACTGAGCATTATAACCTTGGTGATGGTAGAATATACTGCAGGACTGTTGTATTAGACTGCATTAGTTTTAGTTTTGTGTACCAAATAAACTGGCAACTGAGCGTATAATGAATTAGATTAAGCCAGTAGGTTGTCTGTTGGTGTTACTCTCATGTGGCCAACATGGAGGACAAGGCCAAGTGAGCAGAATAGTCCATTATCTCTGACTATTTAATGCATCTTTCAGTTACTACACTGTAGAGATGTAGGAAAACATATATAGTACCAAAGAATACTGTGTAGTAGCATTTGTTGGAATCTAAAGACATCCTCTGGCACTTAGTCATCTCACCCTAACCTAAAATTTACGCTCATATAATACTGATTTCAAAACCCATCAGCTATCAGCCTGACGATGACTTATTCTCTGGGGTAACGGCCAATATTTCGGCAGTTCCAGTGTAGCCAGCGAATATGTAGATAATGGATATACTGGCCAAGACTTCCTCTTCCATGCACCAGTCATTGTTTACAGTCTGATTAGCAACTTAAGACGTAAGAATTGGTCCAGATGACATTTCAGCTAATCTCTATAAACAAATATCTGCCTACGAATTAGATAAACTTTAGAAGTGCTAATAACAACCTAAATTTTTGTCAGACAATAGCTGATGGGTTTCGACTCTAGAGTGCATTTCGGTCAATCCGTTCCGCCTCTTTTGTTGTTTACCTACATGCAACCAAAGCTCGCTCAACACTACTCAGACTACAGATGGAAACCAGAATGCTTCTGATTACAAAATCATGTTCCATTGCGTACAGATTTGCATGCACTTACATGCAGATATCTCTTTTTAGAGGCTAATATACTATTAATTGGGAACAGCAGATATGTTTTGAGAAAAAATGTAATGACACCTCTCTATATACAGACTCTACATTCAGTGAATGTAGAGTCTGTAGGCAAACCCGGAGATCTTGCCTCCGGAAGAAGAGCGGAAGAGCCCTGGTTTCCGGTTGTAGGCTGTTTGTAGTCCACGTGATATTGACCAATCACGTTTGAGCCGGCTGCAGTTGTTGCCAGGTTAAATGGTCCGTGCGGTGAACTAACGAGGTGGAACATTATTGGCGTCACTGCAAACTCTGAATCCATCGCAGTGGTTCAGCATATTTACTTATATATAAACGGAAGTTGGAAACGGAAATTCGCCTCCTCTGCCCAAATCAAACCGGAATGCCGTATCGCCGTCTGCCGGAAGTCAGACGCCGAATACAGCCGATGGGTTCCAAGAATACTTTGAATTTGTGAGGAAAACTTTGTTTTTCTTGCATGCCTACACAGCGAACAAAGAATCCAAAAAAAATTCTCAATGATTTGAAGTCGTAGGGGTCCACGTTTAACAACAGCGCAACTATATCAAAACATCCATTTACGAACTTCCACACAACTTGTGCAGTACAATCTAAGTCTCATTTATCCAATCGTATGCTCAGTATTTCACAAACACACAGCCCTTTCTAGTTGAGAACTGAACTGACAGTGAAACATAATGCTGTCTTCAACCAGACTCCACTTACAAAAACAGTCATTTTACCTCGCTGAACACGGGCGCTGCTGGTCTACCACTGCCTCGATCTGTTAAATCCTTATTGTTCTTGTGTGATTTCAGAGAATCTGAACTAACACCTTAAAAAACCAAAGTCACACAATAACACAAACAAACGAACTGATCGAGGAACAGTAGACCAGCAGCTCCTTTGTTCAGTGAGGTAAAATTACTGTTGTTGTCAATGGAGTCTGGCTTGAAGAGAACGTAATTAGTTTCACTTTAAGTTCAGTAAGTCATCTGAAAGGGCTGTCTGTCTGGGAAGTACTGAGTGTATGACTGGATAAATGACACTTGAATTATACTGAACGAGTTGTGTAGGAGTTCATATATGGATGTTTTTTATATAGTTCTGCTGTTGTTAAACGTGGCTCCCTACGACTTCAATTCATCAAGAATTTTCTCAGTTTTTGGATTCTTCAGTCACTGTTGAATCATGCAAGAAAAACATAGTTTTCACAAATTCAGTGTAATACAGGGTGATATACATTCATTCATTTGGGGGTGACATATTCCTTTAACTCAGGGACAATCATATCTGACATGTAAGTAAAATGCTAAATGAACTTTTCACTCTTAATAGCTGCTGACATTTGATTCTCCTAAATGTCTGCTCAGGCAGAGTAATTGCAGCTGCTCTAATTTGTAACTTTGTACCTTTTTTAATTAAATGGAGATCTCTCTCGTTGTGGCGCCTGCAGGGAACAGATTCTGTTTTTTTGATGTGGAGCTGCACTGACGAAAAGCATCTGTCACCGCAACGGCGGTCAGCATGACGTCTTCTGACGAGACCCTTTGGATCACTTCTCATCAGAGCGTCACAGTTGGAGGCTACCCTGATGTTTTGCTCTAATCAGCCATCAAGTGTCATATTCAGAAGGCTTCACTCAGGCTTATACCCGGCCTCTGCTCTGGGTTTATACAAAACATGAGCGACTGAAGAAGCGGCGCCTCAGAGAGACAACAGTGGCACTGTTTGTGTGTGTTCGCGATCTGTGTGAGATCTTGACCTTGCGATGCCATTGTAATGAGAGGCAGTCGAATATTTCACTTATCATTAGCGGCATGATTAGCTGCCAATGGGCTGTGCCCGGCGTGGTTTAATCCTCCCGGTCTCCGGAGTGCGATAACATATGAGATGACAACAGTTTCACACCCGGTTTCACACCTCCCGTGGTTCCATACGTCGCAGCAGCCTAATCACTCATGAGAGATTAATGAGAGACGTTGAGGTGTGGTGGGAGATTCACTAATTACACCCGCACATACTGTATTGTAGTCAGGGGAATAGACAGTTTATGTGTGAGTGTGTGTGTAAGCTTCTTTAAAAGTACAGCTTTACGAGACACCTGTTACTTCACAGTGGGAGAAGTTGAGCTTCAACAAATGCGCCCTCAAGAGAGACGAAGTTAAAAGTACTTTATGGAAGTGATGATATCTGCAGTACAGCTGCAAAAACAAAATCACATTAATGCAAAATATCACTAATTGGGATGTTAACAAGAGCGGTAGTTTATTTGGAGAAAAATAATCCTTTCCGTGTTTTGAAGAGCTCCTACAGCTGCCTACAAGAAACTCGTACAGTCATGAAAGTAAACCACATAACCCATCTATGTGATCACAGCAAGAAGCATTACACGTGCTAACTTTCCTTTGAATGTAATGTCATTCACTCCTATATTTCCTCTCAGGCGTATTTCTGCCAGACGCAGCAGTGTGAAAGGAAATCCACACCAACTGTGGAGGTTTTATAGCAGAAGAAAAGATTGGTAGGGGTTTGTAAGATCTGAATCATTTACAAGATTGACAAATAAATGACCAAAGATGGAAATAATCAGTTTTGTTCAAAACGTGTGGTCCTCAGGCACTGTAGAAAAATTATTTGTGTGCAACGGGCAGATATAATTTATGGTTCACTTTTTAAAGGAGCAAGAGCCTTGACAGTTTTTAGTAAAAAAAAAAATCAATATACCTTTACCTTGACACAGGAAAAAAATTGCAACATCCTCTCTTGTAATATCATAAAATATTGTAAAACTGTTTTAATCATAAAAGCTCAATAATAACTGTATAAAAACAATGTATAAAATAATGTGAATGGGGGCGTTGGTGGCTTAGTGGTAGAGCAGGCGTCCCATGTACAAGGCTGTTGCCGCAGCGGCCCAGGTTCGAGTCCAGCCTGTGGCCCTTTGCTGCATGTCATCCCCTCTCTCTCTCTCCCCCTTTCACACTTAACTGTCCTGTCCATTAAAGGCAAAAAATGCCCAAAAAATATCTTTAAAAAAAAAAAAAAAAAAGATGTGAATGTGAAAAGGGGTTGCTCATAGTTGTAAAACTACAGAGAATTATCGTCTGAATCTGCAGCTCCCCTCGTCTTAACAAAATTTTAAAGTAATTTTCAGCTCATTGCTTCGCTGTTTAACCCGCAACATTCAAGCGGTACTCATTCCCGGGTCATCAAGCACTAACACTTTGTCACGCCCCTCTGCCTGTGAGTCCTGCACTGGGTCGGGTAAAAACAGCTGATTTGCGGGTGGTTTTTAAAAAAACATTTTTTCCCGGGTTCGGATCTGGGTGGAAAAAATAACATGCGGGTCGGATCGCGGGTTTTAGTCATTAGTTCGGTAAACTACTGATAACTATCTTGGTCATTATTTACTCTCTGAGGATCGCCTCCGCTATTTCGCAACGGTCATTGGTTCAGCTGTTTACACGGGTTTCACCATCTAATAATACAATTTGTGATTGGACGACAGAATCAACATGGCTGCCACCGTCTAACAAGCGCCGCTTCCAAAACAGTAAATAATTATTTAGGTATTTGAGAAATAAGTTGATAAAACGTACAACTATCACTTTATAATGTTTCTAAAGTGTTTCCCTGATGGATTACTCAGGCAGGCTGTTCTCATGCATTGTTCATAAGAATACCTACAGTAGTGCAAAAGAATTCCTATGCAGCCCATGTAATCATAAGGCAGTAATTCGAATATAACCCACATTATTATGAAGGCTGCGTTCATGTGACCAAAGTGCTGATGGGAGTAAAGACAGAAGTAGCATAAAGAGTGACAATCTGCTTAAGGAGGCAGGTTAAGGAAGTGGATGGGGCAAACAAACACAGGACTTTCCTCCAGGAACTTGGAGTTATTTTAAGGTACGTCATCACCACGTTTCTTGTCCTAAACCTAACCTACAGAGCTTTACTTGCCTAAAAATTACCTTCATAACTTTACGTTAACTACATAAATTTACATTAAGTACGTGACGTGGGGCCAGCCTTGTGTCTTTTACGAAACCTAACCGAGCGTAACATGACAACTCCATTCGTGGGGCACTAATTTGTTAGATATCACACCTTTACTGTCTGAATGAGACGCACCAGGCTTTCAGCTAACTCCAACATAAACCCATCCCTCGTAATATTAGCAACTGACGTATTATACAGAGCAAGAAAGTCCAAGAAGAGAGGAGGTCTGAATGGATGGATGGGTCAAACAATCACAAATTTCACCCAGGGGACTGCAGTATGTGTCTTGTGTGGAACCAAAAGTCAGCGTCTTGTAACCCAAGCCATGATCTTATTCTTAACCTAACCAAGTAGTTGTGTTGCCTAAACCTTAAGTAGCTGTGGTTCCGAATTTTCCTGTGAAGTTTAGTTTTAAAAAACACTGTATGTATGTATCAACCTGAAACTGACAGGAAGCTAGAGGGGTACCTAGAGCATAATAGTCACAGTCTATTTGTTGAGTTGGGAGTGAAAACCTGTTGCATTTTTGCTGTTTTGGTTCACTCTCACCGTTTTCATTGTTGTTCTCAGTCACAGCAGACAGCTGTTTTCAATGAAAAGCTTTACAGACCCACCTGCTCAGCACTGAAACAGCACACATACAAAGTTAATGACTAGGTGATGAGCGTAGTGGAGCATTTAGCTACTAAAGAGCCAGATATTTCCCTCAGGAGTTGGTAGAGACCAAAACAGAGCTAAAAGACAGTGAATAGTAGACTAAAAATTATGTATGTGAATGGAACAGTTATTTTCACAATAATAACTAAATTGCAAATTAGAAATAAAATATGGATACCCCAGTTGCCAAAATAATTGTTGACATAGTACATTTTTGCAAACTACAGACATCTTGAAACTTACATTTCAATTTGACGTTGTGACTACACTGTTGTTAAAATGTGGTTGAGTTTAGGCCCAAAACCCACTTGGTTCGGGTTTGGAAAACATCATGTTTTAGCTTAAAATACCCAGTTTTGTGGGCACAAACATGCTGGAAATGTCCGACCTCTTGGTAAAAAATACCACTTTTGTTGTTTGTTAGTCTGCGGCTGGATGCGGCGTGGCAGCCAACTCAGTTGCTCTTCTTCATGATGACAAAGTCAGCTCATAAACATGTCATCCAAACTACGTCACTTTAGAAACGTTGATATGATACGTATGAAACATACAAATGTAACTAATCTGTGGTTTGCTGAGCTGACATGGAAAAGAGCATTTACCAACGTCCTGTTTGTCAAACACTCCGGCCAATAGCTACTGACTTTACAGCTATTATCACTGTCAGTGAGTAAATAAAGTGAGCACTGGCGCAGCTCTATGCTTAAAGGTCCTGTGTGTAGGATTTAAGGGAACCTATTGGCAGAAATCATATAAAATATTCACAATTGTGGTTTCATTAGTTCATAATCACCGGAAAATTGTAATTATTCGTCACCTTAGAATGAGCCGGTTATATCTATTTACAGTGTGGTCCTCTTCCACAGAGTCCGCTGTGTTGCTTCTTCAGTAGATTAGAATGGACAAATCAAACTCTAGCTTTAGATAGGCCATTCCTGTTTCCACGTCGGCCACCGTAATTCCCCTACAATTGGGAGAAGTTTCAGTTCTGCAACCCCACTGCTAGATGGCACTAAATCCTACACACTGGACCTTTAAGGGGAGACTGAAATAAATAGAAATCTGGGACAGTTTAAAAAATCTCAAAAGACCCTCCCCCTGCTCCTCCCAAGACTTCAGATTACCCTCCCTTCGTCAAAAAGAAAAAACATATAACCCGTCAATTTTTTTACCCCCCCTCTCCGTCTCCGATAATTTCCATACAGTCCCTCAGTAGGCTCAAAATGACAACAGTAATTAGGACCTAAAAAGTTTGACTTGCATTAGTCCAAAATATGTCACACTGCTGTTTCATTTACATTAAGCGAAACTACTCCCCAACACTGTGTGTATGAGGTATGTCACATCATGACAACATCAATAAGACACTGTGACAGCAAGTAGAAAAACAAAAAGGTTCCTGTTTTGAAACGAGTGTGTGGTGCTTCCCTTCAGCTTCATTAATGCTGTCCCGCAGACTGCAGGTAATGGTTTTGTGCTCTGCAGTTTTGATCATGGCAACTTTCATCTCAGCTTCACCGGATCGCTGTTGTGCTTGATAGTCATACTGCCTGTCCACGGTGCTGCTGAATCAAATTTGTGTCTTTTTAAGACATGAATGCAGTCAGGACAACAAACGGTGAAACGGTTACTCACAGTTGAGTTTCATAAAGAGGCTGCTTGCGTATCTAAATTATATCCATGACCCACGTGCAATTAAAGAGGACACCTTTTGGCTATTTATTTAGTTCAAAGGGAACACAGAGGGAGGGAAAAGCCCCTAATTGTCTCATTAATTACTCTCCGCATGAAATAATGACCAAACCAAGGTATCCACAGTTCTTTTGTAACCCACAAAGGAAGGCAGGGGTGGGGGTGGCAGCAAAATAAAACATGCTTCAACCTCTTTTCACAAATAGGCATTATGTTGGAAGGGAGGGAGACAAAGAAAAAGAGGGCAGGGGAGAACAGGGGTGGGAGGAGAGCAAAAAAAAAAAGAGGTAAAGATGAAATTGAAAGAGTAAAAAAAAAGGCTGTTGAGATTAAAAATAATAAATACAGAGCAAATCAAAAAGAGAGGAAAAGAGAGACAGAAGGAGAAAAGCTTGGCTGTGAGGTAGCATGGTGTTTGTCCAGGCCTTCTGGAGCCTGCCCAGTTCTCTCTCCCACCGAACGTGGTAAATAGGCTGTTTTAACACACTGTTCAGACGCTGAGACACAGCACAACAACAAACCAAATCAACAGTGAATTAAAGACTCCTCGGGGAAGCCACAGAGTAACATCAGAGGAGGTGTTTTGGAGAGACAGATCCACCAATTAACTGTTCTGAGAGGGGTCCGGGAGTCTCACGCCGGCTATGTTTCCAGACCTGCTGTATTCGGTGGGTGGAATTAGATGAATAAAAAAGGAGGAAATGTATCTTGTTTTCACGCTATTGTTTACTGTCACCATAGGGAGCTGGTGACACTTTATTAGCCTGAATGTGTCTGTTATAGAGGCAGAAGCAGCCTAAGAAATGCAAACTTTCAAAATAAACCCCATTAATATTTGCATCTTGAGACCTCTGCTGTGCGAGCGCGAATGTGTTTGTTCATTTATGTCATGTCTCAGACTTGAAGAGACCACCCCCCCCTTCACACACGCACACACACATCGTGTCTTCGCTCTTCTTCCATCTTAAATTGGGCCCAGTTATCCTGCAGCTGAGCTGGTAAAAGGATAATGCAGGAGCACTTCAGAGGGCAGCTCCTCACTGCCCTCTGCGCAGCTCTGCCCGGCCATGTTGGAGCCACGCCTAACTGAGTGCACAGCTCCAAGGCCTGTGCTGACATAAATCTGCACGGCAAAGCAACTGTGTGGCAATGCTTATTTAGTTTACCAGCTGTAGCTGCTGAACCTGAAGCAATGAGGCCTCCCTTTCCCTCAGAAAGTAGACGAGAGCGCTTCAAATGCCCAAACTGAATTTTTTTGTATGTATTTTCTTCCCTCCCCTCCTCCTCCGCTCGCACACTTGACTGTGCCATCGTCAGAGGCCCTCCATCTTGTCAGAATGAGGTGAACTAATGGGCCGTGGCTGAACAGCCTGAGCTCAGAGGCTATCAGTTCCCCCTGGAAGGCCAGCAAGGCAGAGGAGGAGGAGAAGAAGAAAGGAGAGGTCCTTCTACTGCTTTAGCTGCAATATTTTAGCTTTCCTTCACATAAATCCTTGCAGAAGTCACAAGGAATTGTTTAATTTATAGTACCATGTCAATACAGGGTCACTGTCCCCATTTCCTCTGCTTCCCCTTGGTGTAAATGTTGCTCGCTTTGTGCTAGCTAAAAGAGAGCTTGGTAATTTACTTAGTTTGGACGTAGTTACGTCATCCATAGGTTTGTGGACTGCCGTTTTGAAGCCTCGATTTCAGTATTTCAGCAGTCGCCATTTTGATTTTTTGGAGCCAGAAGTGACCATATTTGAACGAAAGGGTGGAGCTATGAAAGAGAGATGGGTGACTCAGACTGTAGCGATGCCTGGATCCATTCTTACCTATGCGTAATTTCAAGCCTTAATAAAATGTAAACAGATGAGGTATACAAAAATTCACCCCTCGTACAGTTGTCACAAATGTTTAAATTAGCTGTTGAGACCAAAACTGTTTTTGCACCAGGCTGTAAACATGTTTATTTTTACTGTAAAGATGGATATTTTAACATGGAGGTCTATGAGGATTGACTTGCTTTTGAAGCCAGCCTCAAGTGGCCATTAGAGGAACTGCAGTTCTTGGCACCTGGAGGTTGCCGCTAGGTTTTTAACCATGCTAGCTGTGTGGCTCAGTCAGTCTGTCGGTTGGTCTTTTGCGCAACCACCTACTGACAACTCGGATCATGTATCCTATTGAATTTTGTGATTTGACTTTTCTGGTATTACCACCATGGAGTTCATGTTTGTTGCTTTGAGTGAAATATCCCAAAAACTATTTAATGGATTGCCATGAAATTTGGTTCACATATTCATTTCCCCCCTTAAGATGAACTGAAATAAAGTTGCTGATAACTTAAGTCTTCATCTAGCGCCATCATCAAGACTTAAATGTTCATGACTAAACACTTGCAAAGCTAATGACATTCCCATTAGCTTCCCAAATAGCAAATGCCAACATGCTAACACTGTAAACTAAAAAGATGGTAAATGCATGGATGTATAAAAAGAACTAGATATAGGAACAGCAAGCATTTGACAGTGGCCAAACCATATGATTACAACTGCCAGATCCATGGCGTAGTCCTGTGGGCCCCAAAAATTGTTTTTCCCATAGTTTTGTGAAAGACACTGTAAATCATTCTATCAATGCATAATTTTTTAGGTACATCAGCTTCCCTGTATCAACACTTACATAACCAGGGCTTGACGCTAACTTTTTTCCCAAGAAGCACATAAGTTCCTAGTTGAAAAAGTAAGGAGCGCACAAAGAACTTTAGGGGCACAATGTAAATTGATCAAATAATGTGTTTTCCGTAATAAACGTGATGCAAATAGACATTTACAAGCAAAATTATTTAATGAATTTGTATACAAAATGTACAGAAAGGTAAAATCATCAAGTTTTGAAAAAGTATTGCAATTTAATTTTGTCTTTAATGTTATTATCTTATATATATTATCTTTGCAATATGATTATCTTATATAATGTTATTACTATCCTAAAACATTCTCCAGGTCCTCTGAAACTCTGCAGGACTTAAGCCTCTTTCACACAGAGCTTTCGCGGCGCCCACCGCGGGGTAGAGCGCAGAGGACAGGATTTGGGGAAGTACAGGCTTGTTCAGGAGCTACAGCTCCGTGGTGACCGCTTCCGGGTCTACTTCAGGCTCTTCTTTGCTATTGGCCGCACGTCGCCGAGGTGTCGTCACAGCGCGCAGACGCCGCGACATGCGCCCTCTCGCGCGCCGCTCAGCTCGGCGGCAGAGCGGTGCCCACTTGTGCCGCGGTAGCACATACACAATGAATGGGTTCGTCGGCGGGGGTCTGTGCTTTGCGCGCTCTGTGTGAAAAGGGCTTTATTTGCACCCTGCCCAGCAGCGGTACCGTGGCGAACGGTCCCTAAAGGCCTCTTCACATGATCAGCTGTAAAACCGCTTTGCGCTGGCTGTCCCATTATTTGTCTATGGAGAGGGCAGCAACGCCTGGCAAAGCAGCACCGCTACCCTTGGCGTCGCGCACCGCTCTGAGTTGAAATTATTTGAACTACGGGGAGAACAGAGCAGGCTTCCCCGGAGATACGCCGCTTAACCCGGTCCATCTCCTCCACACATTGACTTATTTCAACGCTGCCGACAGTGGGACTTAAGCCCTTTTCACACAGAGCGCGCAAAGCACAGACCTCCGCCGACAAACCCATTCATTGTGTACGTGCTACCGCGGCGCAAGAGCGCATTGTGCCGACAGTGGCTTGGAAAACCACCCATAACCGTGTCACACGGGGAAGAGGGAAGGCGGCTGGAGTTCCTCCAACATTTGCGGTTAGATTATCATATTTTTTTATTGACAAAAATATAGGCTGCTTCGGCTGATTGTTTTTATGCGCACATGTGCCCCTAAATATTTTTTACAGTTCGCACACATCTATTTTTAGTCGCAAATGCGAGTGAAACGCTCACACTGTCGAGCCCTGATAAGCCTTACTTTAATCATTGTGTTTTAAAGGTTATACAATTTTCTAGTTGCCGAATCCAGAGTTATTTTCTTAATGTTATTAATGTGAGCGAAGACCAAGCTGTTGGGAGACGAGGATACAGAGAAATGCTAGTGTGCTTGCCCAATAGAGTGCTGCAGGGATTACGTTTTTTGTCGGCTGACCCAAGAGTTTGCATCACCTTGGTTCTAAAAAGCAACCGGATTTTCCCATTGAACTTTGGATTATTGCAGAAAGTTTATGATATTGCAAGTTTTGTTCAGCAAGATAATCTCCACAAATGAACACCAATATTATGATTTATGAAGAGAAAAAAGTAAAGTAGTAGTAAAGCTAACGGTAAGGTTATAAACAAACTAAACCTTGGTCACATGACTTCAAAGTCACCACAAGGCTGTAAAGCCATGTTTTGCATGGTGACAGTCTGTAGTCCCATTTAGCCACTTGTTAGCAATCGCCTTTTTTAAGACACATAGAAGCTTCAAAGCTCAGGAGTGGGGTATTTACTGACATATTTTATGTTGAAGAACAAAATGTGAATGTCTCTAAAGCTGGTGGTAACCACAGACCTTATTTCAGACGTCTAACCAAAAAGTCATGCAAGAAATCCATTGACCAGAAGTGCAAAATTGCTAACTCATTTTTGCATTTTAAGACTCCTTCCTGCAGCACTGTATGAAGCCATGGATGCAGTAGATGAGTATAATTTATATGCAGAACTTTTTTGGCTTCATGCATCACTGAGCAATTTTCATAGGAATGAACAGGACCCCGCCTCCAACTCTGTATCCAGTTCTCTTTATACATCCATGAGTAAACAGTATACCTGCTTAACATCAGCATGTTAGCATTGTCACCATGGTGACTTTGGCATGTTCTTGTTAGCATTTAGTTCACAGCACCACTGTGCCTAAGTGGCACAAAAAACGCTTGTTTTTACTGAGAAAAAGCTGCATTTCCAGCAGGAATTGTGCACCAGAACCCAGTACTTTAAGCCAAAACATGATTTTTACCTAACTATAAACAAGTGGTTTTTGTGCCTACATCTAACCGTACTTTAACCACAGCATTGTTGCCACATTAAGTTTCAGTGTATCCGCTACATAATAATGTGTAAATGTTACTCATCAGTGGTTTACAGAAACATACAATGCCAACATTTCTTCTGGCAGTCGGGTTGTCTAAAAACAAATTAACCTTATATTTGATTCAGCGGTTATCAGCCACTTGGAAGGCCACAGAAGACTATCTTATTGTCGATTGTTAGGCTGTGATAAGAGCTGATTCAGATTAATATAAAATGTCCAGCCTTGGAAAAATAAACACAACAGTACTGACTAAAGGCTTTATGTAACGAGAGGATATAGCAGTAGCTGGCCGGCCTACGCTGCCATAGATGACACAAGGTAACACAGCAGGGCTATTCAGAGGAGCATTGCTCGACCAGGTTGTGACAGTTGTGTCCCACTCCATAAGCTGGGGGGCATTTTGTAACAAAGATGACCAGCGCGAGGTGCCAAAGCCGGTCTGTCGAACAAACGTTGCACCGGCCCCGGGCCATGCCAGCCTTGGCCAGGAAGAGATGGAGACGATCTGGTGGATGGGGGGCGTCCCCGCTCCTCAGCAGCCGCACGCAAACTGGAGAGCACAGACTGCACCTTCCATCGGGACCACAGTGAATGGAGGTGTAATTGGCCATATCCAGTGATAGATGGCTGTTCCACCTTTGTTACTCATCGGTGGCAGGATGCACGGAGGCTTGTCTCACAATATGAGGTTGATTGTGCAGTCTATTAAACACAGGTCTCAGGAGGAAATGTGACTTACAAGAATGCCGGAGCTTAAAAAAAAAATCTCAAGAATGATCAGATTTAAAAATCAGCAAGTGTTCAGTGATTGCCCATTATATTTGAGAGATGGTAAACATGACTGAAAATCTGATCAGCCTTAATGAATCATTCTCATCCACAGAGGCAACTGCGAAGATAGAACTCAATCTATTTGTTGTAAATTACAAGTCTTTGTCTCTCTGCAACATAAATCTAAATTACAGTTTTTATTTCATTGCAACCAAATTATCACGTCAAGCAGTATGTGCATTAATTACATAATTATGAAGCAGTGAAAGTAAAGTAACTACACTCTATGTTATTTTTTATGTGACTGGTAGCGTTTTGATTGACCTGTACATCAACTCACTAAAGGTTGTAGGCGTCTTTCTGACAATCTTGATCAAAACAACGAAGAACGACTTGTTCCCCATCTTGAAAAAGATTCAGATCACATCTCATCCCACTACACTGACACTGCATGACAAGATGTATGCACCTGCATGTTGCCCTGCGGGCTGAGTTCACCTTGTGAACGTATACACTCAAGTCCTCTCCTGAAAAATCAATAGCTTGCATGATTGATATGCCTCATGTTAAGGAAGAGAGAGTTGCCATACATCAGGTTCTCACACTGCATGCCTGTTTTTGTTCAGTAATCCGGTTACGGGGCAAAGAGTCTGACGCAAGCAGGAAACAAACATCTCAAGAGATGATTTGTGAAACGGTGGCAGACGGAGACAAAGACGGCGGCGGCTTGATGGAAGGGAATAAAGAAAGGCAAGCAGAAATCAAATTGACTTCCCTCAAGGAAGTTTTCCTTTGCACTTGAGAAAGGTAGTACTAAAATGAACAAATTAATAAATAAAGGGTGGCTTTTGTCAAGGGCTTTTGACATCCCCTCGCAGTTGAGAGTAGCTGGAGAAACGAGTGATGCTCGTTAACTCTGACCCAAATCATAAGAGACACTGGGAGCTGTTAAAACACAGAGCAGATTGGGGAGTCTGGGTGACCTAGATAGCATTGGTTTTGACAAGCAGCCGTACATCACATTAAATCGCTCTTCCGTCTAATACAATGAGGCATATCTCCCTCGTTGGTAATGAAAATTACATTCTGATAAGGTTCTTTGTGACATGGAAAATACCTCTCCCATCACTGGCACTCCAAGGCTCCGTCTGAGACGTTCTTATGGAGAGATTGCCCCTTCGCCCAGACCTGGGTGACATTATCTGCCTCATAAGCACACATGAAGGGTGACACATGGTCTAGACAGTCATGCACAAGGAGAACCGGTGGTGATGAAGCAACCGCAATGACCTGTTGTTAAAGGAAATGAAATGTGTCTTAACATCATAGTTCATTTTGGAATAATGGGAGGCTTGAAGGACTTGTCTGCGGGATGAAAATGAGGCAGATAGCTGTAAAGAGGCTATTATCAATTTGTTTAATGCATACATACAGGACTGCACAAAGCTATGCATCTCTACACTGAAAAAAAGGTTTATCTGGAAGGTTTCCATTACAGCAGTATCTAGTCTTGTAGCCCCATTTGTGACCTTAGAACCCTGTACATTACATTCTGTAATATTCGTATCCCTCTTCAGGATAAATCCAACCATCCACCCCCAAAAAACGGTTGTATAGGTTGTCTGTGCAAGCAGCCTATTACAACTCATATTAACATTTATTGTTTGGTGGCAACCACTAGTAGCCTTAGTAATTATGACAGGAGCAAAAGAGGAAGTCAGGTGATGTAGTATAAGGTTGCGGATACACGTGCATGAAATCAACATTGGCGAATATTTGCCTCCTGTTCATTTCATGTGCAAAACAATGAAAAAAATTGCTCCAGAATTTGCAAAATAAATTTGCATGTTTGCATCGTGTGGAGTTAACTTTGGTGAACTTCGGCAGGCTATGGTTACAAGCCTGCGTTTGCTCATGTGTGACCATTGCCTTAAAGAGCTACAAAGTCAACATAGCACATAGCACTTTTTTCATACAATGGTGAAGGAATGACCCACCCTACTCTCCCTGTGATTGGCTAGTACTTGTTGCCTTCGTTTGTTGGATAGGTTAGGTTTAGGCAAGAGGACAGAGACTGATAAGGGTTAAGGTAAGAATGTCAGAGCAAGCCAATCGAAGGTAGAGTAAGGCAGAAGAGGGCAGAATGCGGATGCGATGCAATACCATACGATAAGGTTTGATAGGGTTACGATACGATATACTTTATCGTCATGCCTCTTTTAAAAAACAATCAAACAAAAAAAAAAACAGAGGAGCCACCCTGACCTATATACAGAGGAGGTCAGGTTGGGTGGATGAGTCAAACAGACGGGGGACTTTGACCCAGGAGACCGCTGTTTGTTAAGTTGAGTACGTTACTTACGTATGTTTTGTAAGTTACAAAACAAACATACTCATTTTAGCCTAAACCCTGACTGTTTTTCTTAGCCTAATAAAGTAGTTTTGGTGCCTAACCGCTATCTTTCATAACATTAGCCAAATATTTAAAACTATGCCTGTCACTGGCTCTCTGCAACAGTCATATGTGACACTGTGGGAGTCATTGGCAAATTACCTATTCTGTTGATTAGATTGGACGTGTTTGGATAAATGGTACAATAGTAACATATACATTTTTAGATGTTTTTCTTAGGTAAATGGCTACCAGCCAGGTTTACAGGTAACAGTCTCTGAGATTTCTTACACCACCACAATACAGTGGAGGAGGGTTTCCATTTGGGGAACTCAAAACATTGAAAAATGACATCTGAAAAATTCAGCAGCAACATCTCTATCCACAGACTGTGTCCCAGTTACTCTGGATAATCCACAATCCTCACTGCGATAGGCCCTAAGAATAGCTTTCTTAGGAACTATTTATTGATAGAAAGTAGTTCCAGTGAAAACTGCTCACATCGAGGTCTGTGGATAATCCAGATTTAACAGGGGACACTGTTTATGGAGCATTGTCTCAATCTGGACAAAAAATGCAGGTACACGAAGTGAAAGGATGTGTTATTTGTAATTTGTGTGACCATTTAACAAGTCATCTTTCTGTCAGTTCCAGGAGGAGGCACAGTGTTGAAAAAATATGGAGCTTTGAAATAAAATGGCTTGTCTTACAAATATGTTTAAAATGACGCTCAGATCACACTCATTCTCACCACACAGTCTCACAATGTCAAACAATGTCAAACAGGATAATGTGTGCCCGGTGCTCGATGTGCAGCAGCTCTTTTCAGGCCGGGGTAAGCTGAAGTCCTCTTTCTCCAACAATGGCCCATCACCATGCCAACAGAAGCGGTGCCAGCCGCGGTGCCAGCTTGGCACGGCCCCCGTGTTAGCAGTGGATGATTCAAGGGCATTAAAGCACAATGTGGGGGGTTCCAGTTTATAGACGACTGTGCCAGGATTTCCACCACAGTTTGCTTTGAAACAGCCTGTCATTCATCGCTCTCTGCTACTTCCCCTCCTCTCATGCCGTTGGCCAGAGCTGTGAGCATTAACAATCCATCTTCTGAAAATTTGCTTTTTATGCACAGAAGCACCGGTCATGCTTTAATGTACTGTGTTTACTCACAAGCTGTACATAAAGCAAGAGCGTCAAGTACGTTGCCACGGGTCTCCTTACAGGGTGGGCCCACGTTTTCCTCACACTCATTAAGGATTGATGATCCAGAAGAGATAATAACATCTTTGTTGATTTGTTAAATTGGTGCCTGCCATTTTGTGTTTGAAATTAATGTTGTAATGAGTGATCAAGGGCCATGTGTTTATGTCATTTTTAATTCTTAAGCACCTCCATCTTAACATTAACTGTCATTCCTGTCTCTCCGCCTTGCAGTGCTCGGAGCAAGTGACTGTGATGGGCTGTCAGACTGCATCTGAAGTGCTCCACCAAAGTATAATATCCACTCCTGACCTACTCTGAAGAACAATATTTGATTCAATCAATGTTGCGGTGTCCCCCTGGAGGGAATTACTCCTGAGTAATAGGTGGACCCTCAGAAAAGAGCAACAGTGGACCATGTGATACTTGACCTTCAAGGAGAGAACTCAGGTACACTCCAGAAGATGTCAAATCTGATCTGAGGCTGCTCTCGAGAGGATCTCCTAGCTCGTAACTCAATCATCTTTTCATGTGTTGTTCGGCAGTGCTCGTATGCCATGGGCCAGCAGTGACAGAGCGTAGCCTTCAATGCTGGATCTTCATTTATTGAGGAGTACCAGACATCTCATCATGGATTTGAATGAGATTTTCTCCACCAAAGAGCGACTGTAAGAAAGACTGGAGTGTGGGGGAATTGGACACTGGGAGTTGGGAGGATTAGCTAGTGTGCTGCTAACCCATGGTGGATCTGCTGTAAGCAGGACAAGGGACCCAGCAGTGGAGGATGTCAGCGGAGGCCGAGCTCCAGCCGGGTGTCAAAACCAGCCAGCGAAAGGAGTCCAGGAGGATCAAAGGTATGTAAGATGCTACTTGCCAAACAAATGTGTTAATTAAGGATGACAGTGGTTAAGCGCTGAGGATATTGTTGACCAGTTAACCATGGTATTTTACGTGTTCATCTTTCTACTCTTCAGTTTACTGCACTACACACCACCAGGGTGCGGTGGAAGACAGACAGCTAGCCGCGTTAACAAGTGGAAACAAAGTGCCCACTGCCCTTTCCCCTGATCTCCACTGGTTAGCTATCCTTGGCCACTGTGCACCAGCTGGGTTAGGTGGGAGCTAGCTACTCATTTGGCCAATTCTGCTTGTAACACCATCCTGACCTAACAGCATTGCTGTGGAAACATTGTGCCCACCCCTCTGGTCCCCCCTCAGGTCACCCCTGTGAGTATGCAGCTCAGTTTTAAGCCACAAACCCCCTTTAGCATCACTCTGTCAGCACCGTTAACAGTGTCAGCATGGCTAGTGGTGCTAACATTGTAAACAATGCCAAGAGGGTTTTGCGTCTCAAATGTAGCCGCTTACTCACTGGGTCTACCTTGGCAGGACCAGTGGTGGCCACAATGTTTCTGTAGCAACGTCATCCCGCGGTAATGGCGAATGAGCAGCACTGCTAGCTTGCTCCCACTTGACCCGGCTAGTGCGCGTTGCAGAGCAGCAAAGGCTAACATAAAAATGAAAAGAAAAAAAAAAAAGGCGTTTACATTTACATCACAAAACATTAAACTTTCACCACCTCTAAATGGATAGCTTTTTGAAATGTGGTGCTAAAGCCATGGGTGTATTAAGAAACTTGCAAACTTCTTCCCATGAAAGCTGCTCAGTGGAGCATGAAACCAAAAAAGCTCTTTTCCACAGTATGAAATTACCCGGGTGATTGACGCTGCTTCCACATCACAGGGCCCATAGAGCAGGCGCACTAGAGACTTACAGCCACCAAGCGTCTAACTTCCAGTTTAGCACTTCATTAACTTGAATGGGGATAAAATTATTTAATCTTGTGGCTCTTTTAGACTTTCCAAATGTTATCAAAGCAAATGGATTAAATTTTGATAGTGGAATAAGTCATTTCACAGGGGTTTGGACCCCCCAAAAAAATTATCCACTGATTTATTGACGTCTCTTTTCCCAATGTAAGTCAATGGGAAAAAGTCGTTTTGGGCACCATGGCATCATGTGAAGGACCCCGGAAATTGCAGTACCACTTTTTGGCCCCTACGAAAATTGGCTTCAAAGCCTGTTACACTTCCTGGTGGCCTGGCTAGAGCTCAAATTGAGTCAATGAAGCACCAGACTAAAAGGAAAGGCCTCGTGTATTTTATATAATTTTGAGTTTTGTTAATTTTTTCTTAAAAATTAGCCGATTAGTTACTGATTAATGGGTCTTGGCCTGTCAAAAGCAAAGTTAACCAAAACTGGCATGCCTAGAGTTGAAGCAACAATAGTATAATGAAGACTCATGTAAGAAAAAAGTCTGGTGCTGACGGCCCAGTACTCCCTGTAGAAAAGGGAGTCAGGACAGAATGGTAAACTGGCAGCTTTCTCATGTTTGGCAGACAGTAAACATAACTTTAAGTCATGTTTGGATGGAGCTAAATAACGCTGGACTACATGGAGAGAAGCTTCACTCAGTCAAGCCCGCCGAGAGGCTCCCTGTCTCATCCCAGGGATCCAGATGTAGTAACAGCTATTCCATGTAGCCCCAGGGTTTGGTGGCGCCATGATTTAGGTGTCATGGACAGGGTAATTCACACCCTGTCGCTTTGATGAACAGCATAAGTGATGTAATAGGACGAGGCATTCTCCGAAACTTCACTGGGAGATTGAAATGGGATTGAATTGGCTGAGAGGAGGAAAGAAGAGGGGATTGAGAGGTAGAAAGAATGAGATCCACAGGGAGGGGGGGAAGGATGTGAGCAAGAAGAGGATGCTGTAGCGTGTGCCCTCCCTCTCTCCATCTTTTTTTCCCCCTCATTTCTCCATCCATGAATAAAGCCACTCCAGCTAGTCCAGTAAATCTGGCTTCTGCGGGCTGGCTGTAACGAGGCCGCGGGGCCAGGTCCTCTGTGGCTGTTTCACTGGCCCTGTCGGCTCGCTCAGATAAATGGCCAGGCTGGAGGAGGGCCCATTGATTTGAGTTAAGTGGAGGGGGGAGAGCGGAGGGAGGGGGCTATTACACACGTGGCCATGCAGCTCATTGGAGGGGGCTATCAGCACAGGCTATCAGCCTCATGTTAATCACATGTGCTGCAGGGACCATTGTCACAATCAGCAAAGATGCTATTTAGATCCATATAAATGGAAATGGGGCAACATAAATGCATGCAGAGTTTCAGGCAGCGCGGCTAGAGGTGTTTGTGCTCAGGCTGGGGCAGGTGAAGGACACTACAGGGGATCATGTTGATGACATGTGTTTAGACAAAGCACTGTTGATATTCATATAGGGGGAAGCAACAGAGGAGATTGGTGTGATTTAAAGCACAAGGTTGCAGCTACTGTATTTTTCATCTTGTCAACATTTTCCATGAAAAGACCAAAACCCAATGTGTCTATCTGTATCTTAGTGATGGGCCGTATGGATAGTACTCATTGCCTTCGTTGGTTGAGTTGGTCAGGTTTAGACATGAGTAGTGAGCTAGGTTAGGGTAGTAAGGCAGGTCATGCTTTTACCCTAGTAGGAAGTTCAGGTTTTGGGGTTTTTATAAGACTAGTGCAGTGCTTGTTTGAAATGTGCCTGTTCAGAACACGGCAATTGCTTGGCCTCCAGTACTGCTGCTTGCAGCTTTCTCAAGAACAGCTCATCCAAACAACTTCTAACTCGACACTGCACTTCTTTGAGTCCTGAGCAATACATCTGCCATCACATAGTTGCATCCCCGAGCAATGAAAAACCTCGTTTCCACCGTGCAGTCCGGTGCGGTTCAGTTTAGTTCAGTACTATTTTTTCTGTCTCCACTGTGAAAAATTGCGGATGGTACCAATGGAACCGTTCTGTACCGTCCCCATTTTTGGTCCCCCCTCTGTTGGGGTACCTAGCACACAGATCTGGTACTAAAAGGTGGAGCTGTGAACACTGCAGTCTGTTCATTGGTCTATAGCAGACAATCCCTCTGCTCAGGGCTGAGCTGTGGCTGGTTTTGTAACCACTGTTCATACCATGGCAAGTTTTACATTAGTAAACTATAACTATCAAAATGAAAGGATGTTTTGCTGCCTCTCAAAGCAGCTGTAGTCTGAGAAAATAAACTCAATTCATAGGGCCGACTGTCGGCAACTTTAAAGGTGGAACATTTACTTGTAATGTTACTCAATTCATGAGTTGACGACATGAATCCATCAACACACCTTGAATTTCAGTATGACAACTTTGACCATTAGTTTAGGTGGTGTTTTTGTCTCTCTTGGATGCCACAGACTTTTCGTAATGTGTCAATCTTTAAACAGTTAAAAATATATGTATTCATTTCGACCGGATTATGTGAACTTTGTATATTCAAAGCATCACTTAGAGAAAAAAAAGGATCGCAGAGCATCGTTACTGCGCTTGCCTGAGAAGGACTAACTGCACAAACCCGCTATTTTTAAATATCCCATGGAGAGAGACTCTCACTGCAGCCTGTTTTATTTTGTTCTGAAATTGTTGGCGTGCAACAGTTGCAACTGCAGACGTTCCTTCTATGAGAAATACAGCAAGTGCTGGAGGGAGCAGTGAGTGACAACAGCCCCGGCCACATTTAAGAGGACTGTTTGCGGTGAAAACACTAAACAGATCTAGGGTCTAGATACCATGTCTGAAGGGTTACTTTTAGTTTCAAAGGTACTATACCAAAAGGTGGAAACGGGGCTATAGAGTATACCAGTTATTTGGGTGGAAGAGCTCATGCAAGAACTTTATGAACTTTTATTCCTGGAAACAAAAGAATTCATTATGAAGGTTAGATCACTGACGTTAAATGTTTGAGTGTAACATCCCTGGTTTCTCTTTCTTCATCTGTTGTTGAAAGTACTGTAGCAAGCAATGGAAATCAAGCTGTGCTCAACATGCCATTCGGCAGTGCAACAGTTAATAGGTTGGTGCAGTGATAATGGTGTTTTGTTGGCCAGCCCAGAAGTTAGCAATGCCTTTTCTACTCTACAAAAAGCCTATGGGATTTTCCCATTGGATTTTGGATTATGGTAGAAAATAAGCCCTGTGACAAAGAAACATTATGATACTAATGCATTTTGTTCAGCAAGATCATCTTACAAATGAACATCACTTCATGATTTTTCAGGCATTAATGCAATCGCCAGAGGTAAAAAGCTAACGTTATGCTATTAACAAACTACACCACGGTTGCATGACCTGAACGTCGCCACCAAAACGAGTCTGTAAAGCTGTGTTCTTCACGATGTTGTTCTGTAGTCTCATTTAGCCACTTGTGAGCATCCTGCTTTTTGGGATACTTACTGAAGTGTTTTATGTCGAAGAACAAAACAAGAAAATCTCTTAGGCTTATGTTAAACACAAATCTTATTTCTAATCAAAAACCTATTAAAAAAACATTAACTTCAAGACGAGAGAACCAGAACTCATTTCTGGGTTTAAGGACTCATTCCTGCAACACTCTATAGGGAATCCCTCTCAATACTCTACACAGTGTGTACGTAATGCGCCACTAATACATGGACCGCAAGAGCTCACACTTGACACTGCAGTTCCTTGAGGCCTAACAATATACCAGCCAAGTCGATTAGATAAATGGTTTTCAAAAAAATTGAAAGATAGACTGAAAGACAGAGAGAGACTAAAAAGATTTGATAATAATAATTATTCTTCAATGCATGTGATGCTTATGTTTTGATTATTGCTTCATAATTTAATAGAGAACGTTTTTTAGAGGAAAATAGAACATTTAGCGTGACACCACACACACTGTCTTGGGTTTTGTTTTAGGGATGTCATAGATTGTCATTCCTCTCAAAACCTCACAGCAGCAAACTCCGATTGCCACGGTAAAGCCAAAGCTCCCCTCTATCCATCAACAGAATTGCTTTACATGCGTGACTTTGCTCTATCTCCATAGCAACTGTTGCTCTCCCACTGTAATCTGTGCGCAAAAAAAAAAGATTCATTTCAAAAAGAAAGACAAGGAATAGAGGACAGAGAGACATTGAGAAAGGAGGAGGAGAAGGACGAAGACGCAGCAAACAGACACAGAAAGAGACAGAGGGAGGCAGAGAAAAGATGAAATCACCAGTCAGCGCTCGTACTGGATGTATGACATTGGAAAGATTGTAAGTGGCAGTACAAATAGTAACCATTTCACCCTATTCAAACACTATTTCCCACATTTGACCAAATCATTTTCTGGTACCGAATGTTCATCCCACTGCTGCACCATGAATTTGATAATAGCATCATGGAGCTCCCACCTAAAGAATGATCTCGCCCATCACCACCAGGCTCACATCAATAACTCTACAGTGACTCAATGGTCTGCATCGACGATGTGCACAATGCCCCTCATTAACTCTGTAACTGCTTTAACGATCAGTCATTAAACCGAGTCCTCGATCTGCTCTGTGATGCCAAAGTTGGGTGGAGGAATTTTGACATCGGTGGACGAGGGCGCACGTGCTGCTGTTAATGTTTGTAAGTGTGTGTCTGTGTGTTTGCTGAGGCTTATTAAAGTTATTTGGTGCACATGGGGGAGGCAGATGGCGAGGACAGATTTGCCTTCCTCAGACATCCAATCTCTTTACTGCTGCTTAAAGTCATCAGCCCCCTGTGCTGATAGGACATACCTAGTGTTTTCATTTCATGAGACGTCAAATGTCCTGTGCAGAGACGCACAAAATAATGGTTAACATTGTACGTCGTTTGTAGGTGAACTTGAGGCTCAGTTGGCAATAGTATAAACTCTCATTATAGGATAATGCATGGCGTGTGTGGCCATCTAGTAGACAGGGACATTGACAGGAAGAGACAGGCGGACACAGATACACATTCAGAAAAGTTCAAAGGTTAAGCTGCCTCGATGCCCAGAACCCCAACAAAAAGTTTCTTGTTGCCAAGTCCTTATATCTGGAGGGGCACTTCTGACTCTCCATCTGTTGCCATCTGTCCCTTCACTGTCCCCATTCTAGTGTGGCAAGGAGGAGGATGCAACACTGTGATCAGAGACAAGCCCTGAAACAGTATGGAGCAGGGCGAACAGTAATTGTTCTCTCCATGGTCCTGGTGCAGGGCCTGTGTGTCAGGTGGGTGATTGTAGCGTTTGATTTGAAGCCCTCTGATGTTCTGGCTGTTAAATCTCAGCTCCTTTTTCTTTTTTTTTTCTTGAAGATTTGGCTTTTTTATGGCGTTTAAGTCTTTATTAGGTCGTTGAAAAATGAGGGCAACAGTAGGGCTGTCACCATAACATTATTGACTCGTCGCACAATGTATGGACATGACCTCGATCAGTTTGCTGACCTTGATATTGCCTGTTGTGTTTACATGCATGTTTACAGAAGAACATTTTAGCCAACATGAAGCCAACACATTCCCACTTCCAACTCGTCAGATACTGATGCTTGGTCAGTGGCCTTACATGTAAAATATGAAGCTGTAGGTACCCCTAGACTATCAGATTTGGACGCCCAGAGACAGTGTGTCAATTTACACTTCTTACATGCATTGTGTCTTTTCAAAATAAACCATGAATGATTTCACAAGAAATGTAGTTTCCACTCGTGAAATGCATGCAGTCTCTTTTCAAAATAAACTTAGAACTTAGGTAAAAAAAAATTCTAAATGTATTTAGAGTACAAAAGTGTGTGGTTAGGTTTAGAAAAAAACATCATAGTTTTATAGTAGGTTTGTAACTAACATACTTTAACTTTTTGGGATATACGTCATTAGCATAATAGGCTACACATATTAGCACACTATGTTGTTATTAAAATTAAAATCGATTAACCTTTGGTTTGACAGTGGACACAAACAGCAGGCTACGGGTGAAAGTCTAGAGTTTGTTTGACCTATCCTTCTCCCCTCCAGCCCACCCTATGCAGACTTTCTTGCTCTTTATACCACGGCAGTTGGTCAGTGCACTAAAATGCCTACACCTGGTGCATCTCATACTGCTGCTGAAGGGTGCCTTGGTATCTGATGCTAAGGGTCACTGACCAAGCCTTGGTTTTTGACAAGTTGGGAGTGAGACCGGATTGATGAAGCCTCTTTCAAGAGTCCGAAAAAGATAAAACCAAACTTGAAGACGACACAGCATAGCTAACGGGTGGCCTACAGCTGCTCTTTTGGAGTGCAAGTGGCACAACCTGATAGTCATTAGCTTGCCAACCTCTGGCAACAACCAAGAAGTCTGTTGTTTGTAATTTTACCTTCCAACAACTTCATCCTTCATAAATCCACTAGCAAACCACCCAACTCCCAGGTCGTCCACCCCCAAGAGCTGACTGCAGCGCACTGGCGAGCTTCTCTAAGCTTGTCTATTAATTGCATCAGGCTTCACTTGGTTTTGGTTTTGCTAGCCAAATTTTGTATTAAGTTTAAAACTGAGTAATATCGGGCTACTCCTATACATGTAGTCGTATATATTAAGAGGTGTTTATTACTTTATTACTTTTTATTATTTTAATTTCATTGTCTGAATATTCTTAGGAAGAGTTCAATGCTCTTTGAACAGGTATACTGGCATTATTATGCTATTGTGATTATATCTGTGGCATAAAATGGTGTCAAACTGACAATAATATCGTTATCGCAATTACTTCTGGGACAATATATTGTCATATAGGAAATATTGGGAGGCGAGAGATGAGACAAAGGCTGGATTCTAACCCAGCATCTCAGACCACCAGGACTCCCAAATGGCAGGCATGTTGTCCCATGTGTAGGATACACTTAGACGCGGACTAACAGTAGACAATGCTTTAGGCAGCCCTCTGTCAGACAAATTATGAGCATCAGGCTTATGGGCCTAAAATATTGTGAGGACCATTCAACCTTGGGTAATTGTAAATCCAGAAAGCCAGAGGAATATGTGTCACCCCCCTTCACACACACACACTCACACACACACCTTCTCCCGCTCTCTTCTCCTTTCTTACAGTGTGTAACAACATGAAACAGCATGCCCCGCAGCTCTTTAGTTTTCAAATACAGCACACTCGCTCGTCTTGATCTGAACCCTGAGCACGTAGCGTACGAGTTATGCCACTGTGTCAAGACTCTCATTCGGTATGCAAGGCCTACTTTTTTGAGGATCTGTGCATAAACCTCTAAATCTCTCCTGAAGTGTTATTAGGGGAAATGGCGCGCTGTATGTAAAGAAACAAATGGCACAGAACATCTGGTTAGAGCTCATCTGAGAGAGCTGCACTGAATTGGACCGATCGTGTTTAAAATGCAACTGGAGCAGCATGCATTTTACATTACATTAGTGTATGAGTCAGTAAAATCTGGATGGAATACATAATACTGTATGAATAGACTACAGTAGCTGTATGAGGGATGGTTTGAATAAGGTACAGCAATAATTATCGTAAGAGTCAGCCCTCTCTTGCATCTGTCCTGCAGGGTTTAAGCAACAGCACATCCATAGCAACGTCTGCAGTCTTTTGAGTGAGTTTGTCATCAAAGTGGGTTAATTTCTCTACGTGTGTGCACGTCAGACTTGTTAATGTTCAGAGGTACACGGCGGCTGTATATAAGACTCATTATCCTCTGGCTAAGAAACAGTTCTGAATTAGACCCAGATTTGACATTCACTTGCTTAGAGACTTTAATGACTTTAGTATCATCGAGCCCTCCCCCCCTTTAGAGAATTGTGCCCTCATGAATTAGTGAGAGGGTGTGCATAGCCAAGACAAGTGCCTGCATTCGAACATAGAGTTTTGCACAAGCCACTTAATTTGCTCTTTTTTTTTCTAAATTTCTAATTTTAGTTTTTGATGTTTCCTTGTAAATTGCAAGGATGGAAGAAGAAATATCATCTGTGTTTGTGTATATTAGGGCTGCCCCCTAATAGTCAGCCAAACGTTCGTCAACCAGAAAGGTTATAAGTCGGCAAGATTTCATTGGTCGCTTAGTCGCAGAAAAAAAACAAATCAAAACAAACAAAAAACATGGAACTCTATTAAGAGCCGCGCCTTGTCAAAATAAATCAAAACCCTAATTTGAAAGGACAGACACAGGAAGAGGCCACGCTCAGCAGTCAGACAGGAGTCACGTTACAAACCACTCACAGCCGACAGATATCTTCCCCTTTTTCTGTAAATATTCAGTCTGATAAATACGGAAAAGTTGATCATGTTAGTGCAGGGCTACCCAGAGCTTTACATCTGTCCCACGGACGATAGGCCTACACACTTATGAACAGCGCCTGGAAGAAGATCAGCTCTACACACGGCATGTGTGCGACCCCTAATTTCCAGGGCTGGTACCTGCAGTTATTCCAGAGGCTAGTTAATAACATGTCGTGCAGGAAATCCAAAGGCTGGGATCATTTTGCGAAGGTGAAGGACGAACCCAAGGTGATATGTAAACTCATCTTCATTGGTCGACTACAAACATGACATATCATCTGAAACATGGAAGTAGCTACATGCCCATTAGCCACTTAGCACAATCATTACTGCTTTGCTGACAGCGTCATTAACAGGCGGCTCGCTCAGTGTGTGACGTGCACTTGTAGATAAAATATAGGCCTATATTAATGACAAACAGTTTGAAGCATTGTAGTGGTCAAGGCATGAGAATACAAAATCATGAATAAGCCTTTTTAAGGTTAGCAAAAGACACAGCTGATTTAGTGTTGGTAGTATTTCTTAGGTGGAAGTAGCAGGTTTGTATGAGATTGTTGACATGTGGTTCAAAGTTTAGTTGAGAATAAAAAGTGATACATTTCTTGCTGTAGATTCTGTATTCGTTGCCAGTGGACCAAAAAAAATGTAATTTTCTTGCTAGGTGATCAGGGCCAAAGATTATTACTTCTGTTTTGTCTGAGTTTAGCTGCAGAAAATTACAAGTCATCCATTTCTTGATGGCAAAGAGGCACTCATTAAACCATTAAAGCCCTCAGAGAGCTAACATTATCTGGCTTAAAGGCCAGGTAGATTTGCATGTCATCAGCGTAACAGTGGTAGGACACCCCATTAAAATGACTGATAATGCGTTCTAATGGAGGCATATAAAGGGAAAACAAAATGGGACCAAGAATAGATCCCTGTGGCACCCCACACATCAGTGGAGCTGAAAACAAAACAAAATTACCAATGGAAACAGAAAGTTCTCTTATACTCTCTCATACTTACACACAGAATGTGCAGCTTTGAATGTGACTGAGATCAAGAAGCAATAAAAAAGGTGTCTTCAACTCAATGCAGGCTGCCACCTCATTCTTGGGCTGCAAAGTTTCATCGCTGGAGTCCTCCATGTCAGTGACGAGTTTGACAATGGGGTCAGAGGTTGGATATGTGTTGGATATGGGCGCCTGTGGTTTCGTGGCAGAGCAGGCGTCCCATGTACAAGGCTGTTGCCGCAGCGGCCCGGGTTCGAATCCAGCCTGTGGCCCTTTGCTGCATGTCATCCCTCCTCTCTCTCTCCCCCTTCACGCTTACCTGTCCTGTCCAATATAGGCAAAATGGCCAAAAAAAATCTAAAAAAAAAAAAAAACCCTCATATTTTTCATTTGTTTTATTCTAGAAAATAAAAGATATATTCTTGCTCTCACCCGCTGCCCACCCGTGTGTAGTTCATTTTTACCCATGCCCGTACCCATGAATTTATATATATACATATTTAACCGTGACACAGCTTTTTGCGGGTCATCTGTCTACCCGACCCCGTGCAGGACACTGCCCCTGGCACAATTGTGTTGTCTTCCTCTAAAACTCAGAAAAACGTCCACACTGGCGGCTACATGTTTGGCTCTGTAGTTAGCATGCTGCGCTTGCTCTTCTTCTTCTCTGTGTTTATCCACGGTGTAGATGCTGCGCTAGTTACATCAGTGAAAGCAATTTGGCTTTGTATTATCAGCTTTGTTTATCGGTTGTAATTTTATTACCAGAATAATAGATAATACTATGAATTTCCCATTATTACTGATAATCTATGGCCCGATATATATCATGCATCCCTAGGGACACATATGAGACGGGCGGTTTGGGGGTCATCTGCCACAAAATTGTGAACACTTAATTCCCTGCATTCTGTGCCTTTCTGTATCAGTTCATGGTGGAAATGTCTTTAATTGTTTGTTTTTACTGGGAGGGACAAAGCGCATGTTTTAAACATTGAGGGGGACGTGCCCCCTCAGTTCACCCTGAAATCTACACCTGTGCAGCATGGAAGGCAGTGCCGTGTGTTTCTGGGTGGAATAAGGTCATATTGGTATAATAGGGTCTTTGAGTGCAGCCTGACAGTCTGTGTTAGAGATATTAAACCTTCTCTTCTCGCACACGGCTTAGACAGCTACTTAAATGTGCCGTTAACTGATGCACTGTACAGTCTCGTGACCTAGAATCGAGTGAGCAAGGGACCTGAAAACTGTTAAATTCTCAAAGGTGGTGGTGACCTTGATTTTGCTATCTCGTTGTATAAATGCGGCAGGAGTTTGTGTCTGACAAACCCTGCGCAGGTTACAAGGGGCTGGTTTACACATTTGCAGATGCACGAGACAGCGCTCGAGGCTCACACCCTCATAATCAAAACAGCGCGACGGCAGATAGCGCAGAGACAAAATGAGGAAGGTGTCGGTGTCAAGGTGGTGTCAGGGCAGCTGCAGAGATTGACAGACAGAATAATCAGCAACAGGAATGGGAGGGAGGAAGGGAGGGGATGACATTAAAAAGCTCGAGGCCAACCAGACACACATTTGCAAATGTCCCCCTCCCGTGCCACACCACCCGTCCCACCACCCTACATCCATCACCCAGGGAGGGCCTGGTGGATTATGGGTGAGCACTGGACCGAGATGATTCCTCTCAATAGTGGCCATTCAAGCTGGTTTGTCACCACCAATAGCACCCATGGGAACTGTGGGCGTGGGTGAGGCGTAGGAGCAAGCACCCCCCGACTTAGCCACCCCCGCAACCTTCCACCCGAGCCTTTCAGCGTGAACGCCGTGCAATAGGTGACGGCAAAGTGTTCTCAATGTTCCAGTTGTTTTCTCATTTAGTCCACCGGCTTTATCCAACTTCATTTTCAATCTCGAGTTCAATTTTCTTTCAATCTTTGCTCGCTGCTGCTAATTTGCAATTCATTCTGCATTTCCTATTCCATAAATATTTATACCAGAGCAGCCAACTCACACACACACACACACACACACACACACACACACACAGAGTAGCCTCTATACCTCAAGCAGGGCATGATACTAAAGTTGTAAGATTCAGTTGAGCTCACAACCTTGTTTCCTGTAATCACTCGCTTTCATTTTCACCTCCTTATTTCTCATCCCCTCTTCTTCTCTCTTCTTCTCTCTCCCGCCGCAGGTCAGGACCGCAGTGAGGCGGGGCTTATTAAGCGTTTCCGTGGAGATGGCGTGCGCTACAAGGCCAAGCTGATCGGGATTGATGAAGTGACAGCGGCGCGCGGGGACAAGCTGTGCCAGGACTCCATGATGAAGCTGAAGGTGCAGACTTCTGTGTGTGTGTGTGTGTGTGTGTGTGTCTGTCTGTCTGTCTGTCTGTCTGTCTGTCTGTCTGTCTGTCTACAGGGACATCATTGAGTCTCTTCACTCATCACAGTCAGATTTGGAAAAGGCATGCTCGGGCATGTCTGTATTGTCTGTTGAATGAGTCATGGGAGCTGTCTTGTCCTGTATATGACTCACTGAAGCTCCGTAAAGAACTGACCAGACGGAACAAATAAAAGTCCGACCGCATTATCCCGTAGCTCTTTGTCGTGTAGCTACTGTAACGTTGCTTTTATATCTTTTGCAAAATGGTTGCAGCTTTGTACTTTATTTTCCCTCTAATAGGCTGCTGTATTTTTAGTATTGCTCAAAGCTCTCCGCATTTATTCATACAGCTTTTTTGACCTTGGAGGCAAACTGGCTTCCCATTCTGAGACGCTTATATCACTAATGTGGGAAATTTTCACTTTTTAGTGTGTGACTGCAAGAACGCTAACCCCCCCAATTTGTCTGCCTCTTGAATGTCTTCTCATGTCAGTCACAGCCTTCTATTTTTACAACAAAGTCCACGATGTTACACTTGTAGCACATATACAAACTGTGATAATGTGACCCAGATAATAATTTAGCCAGTCTTCTTTACAGAATGTTGCAAGAGAATTAGGTCGAATTCAGCCCTACAGTAAGTTGGAAGAAGATCTGAATACTAGTGATTGTAGATGAAAGGGTTGAGAATGTAAGTTTGTTGACTTATACATACATATACTGTAAATTCACTGTTCCTTCCCGCTCCCAAGGTTTCAGTTCTCGTACATGTGCATATCACAATGAAATTTCCCCACCTGATATTCTGAGTAATTTTCTGAACAATGGGTCCTTGACGTCAGACAGTTATAGACTAAAGCAGGCTTCTCATTTCTAACTGGTGACCATCAGTGTCATCAGTCGTCAACTGCTGGAATGACAATGAACGCTAGCAGCTTTCCCCAGGCCCTGCAGGAAGTGCGCCAGGCTCTGACACCAATTTTCATAGTGTCCACACAATATTACAACTGCCAAGCCTGTCACGTGATGCCACTGGGCCCAGAAAACCTTTTTCCTGTAGACTTCGATTGTGAAAGAGGCGTCTGTAAATGAGGGGATAAACTTTTTTGAGTGTCACAGCCTTCACAAAATGACTTGTTCCAGGATTAGATCCATTTGGTCTGTTAACATTTGAGCCGCAAGATTAAATCGTTTTATCCCAATTCAAGCTAGCGTAGCGCTAAACTGGACATAGCTGGCTCCGCTGGTGGAAGTCTCTAGTGCTCTTGCTCTGTGGCCCAATGATGCTGAAGCAGCACTGATCATCTAGCTAATTTTTGTAGCGGCAGTTAAATGTTTTGGGCTTCATGCACCACTGAGCAACTTTTATAAGAATGAATGCTGCATCCAGTTCTCTTTATACATCCATGTTTTTTACCAGCTCTAGTTAGACACCAAATAAAGCAGATGTTTGTGACAGTCAGAGCATTAATATAGCAGCAAACAGTTATCTGCTTTGAAAAGATATAATGGAGTAATGGCGTCCTGAGCAGAGAACAAAATCGTGCTCCTTCTGTGCATGTTGTAATCCACGCCTCTCTTTTCTTTGTTGTGGTAGCCGGGCTGGTCGTGTGTGCATGTTAGTGCATGTAAATTGCTGTGTGTGTATCCCACTGGCTGCACTGTGTTCATAAGACATTTACTGCTGATAATGCAGTCCCAACTAACAGTGACAGAGTGGCATTGTTGCAGAAGTATAGTGGTCACCCTCTGGTTCTCTCCCAGGTTAATGCTGTTAGCTTGGTCAGCACTGTTAGGGCTTGCTATATGTGCCACAAAATTTGCACCCTCAAAGCCATTATTTTCATTGTAGATGCACAGAGGGCACTGTCAAAAGTGAGAGCGTTTGTTTGATGAACGGAAAGCTCTCCGAGATAAAAACTTCATCCTAACTTTTCAAATGCCAAATATGTGAGTAACACATCGCTTCAACATGTGGAGAAGTCCAAAGCTTGATAGAACCTAGTTGCAGCTGCTAAGCTATAATTGGACAGTTGCTATTCAGGGGAGGGGTTTGGCAAACTGTCAAATATCAATATGACATATTGCTCAGAAATAGAATGCTTCCTCTTCTCAAAACTTTATACTGTATCCTCTTAAATGCCAGCTGTGTTTACTGGCTCCAAAGTAAAAGGCAGGAAATACTTATCACTCTCTTTGTTGCGGAGAGAAGCAGCACATAAGCATCTTTGCAGTAGGTGGCTACGGGATAAATCCTCCTCAAAAAGAGGACGTATATGCATGGCTTTTTAAGTATCTTCTCACACACTTCGCTGCAGCTTAAATGTGTGGGAAGCCCCATGAGAGGAGCGGTATAGCCAGAAGGCAAAGCCTCTCATCACCCATATCCATTCCAAGCGATATGTCCAATAAAACAACTTTTTCCCTGCCTGGATCTGACATTTCAGTACTGCCCTCCATATGACTCCAGCAGTCACCAACCACTAGCCAGTTACAGTCAATGGGGCAGTCGATACAGACCTGCTATTATATGGGCAGAGGATAGAGGAGGGGACGGGGTCTCTATTGAGCTGCCTCTTGTTGCCTTGAGGACTAATCCACCAAATGGAGAAGCCGATCGCTGATTGACAACATCTATCGACTCACCCGCCCGCCCGCCTCTTTCTCACTTACTTCATCTCTCTCTGTTCTGCTCTTTATCCTCCTCTCTTTACCCTTCCCCTCTTTATACCCACTTTGTCCCTTCAGCCTATCATTTTCTTATATGAATGTACATTTATTTGTATGAAGATGAATGGGTATTTTTCCTTTAAAGGGAGAGTTCACCCCAAAAATCAAAAATACATATTGTTACCCTTATCTGTAGGGCTGTTTATCAATCTAGATAGTTTTGGTGTGAGTGGTCCAGTGTTACAGATATCGGCTGTAAAGATGTCTGCCTTTTCTCCAATAATATAATGAAAATAGATGACACTCGGCTTGTGGTGCTTGAATGGGCTTTGGTTTCTTGCGGGTATACAGTCCGTGTGGAAAGCAAAAGAGCAAAACTGAATGCGTTGGAAAAATTGCAATCTCGGAATCCGTCACCTATTGTCTGATGATGATTTAGCTTGTTGTTTGCTTTTTTGTAATTTATCTGCAGATAGCTCTTTATAAATTAGCCGAAATGTTGTCTGGACTGGTCTCAAGTTGCTAAACAAACCGTAAACAATGACCAGCAAACAGAAGAGGAAGTCACGGCTGTACCAGATCTCCTGGAATATTGGCCGTTGCCCCAGAGGCTTTATCATCATCAGATGATAGCCGATGGGTTTCAAGATTGCGTAGGAACTACCGGTATAACGATACATCAGTCTGGATTGATAAATCGCTTCAATGATCAACTGTTTAATATCACTAATACAAAATGAAAACATCGATATGTATCGTCATCTTTCAGATATGCCTTTATTTTGAAATTCCCATGGTATGTCTGTCACCATTTCCGTCTAAACGCACCTTCTTCCTAAACATTTAAACAGTGCTAGCGGGCTATTGCCGGCCAGATAAGCAAAGAAAAAAAAGCAATGAGGGTATGCAGTGATATTGTCTCATATCAGTCACAAGCCCCTGAATTGAATCGAATTGAAATCATATTGTGGCACATTTTGATATTAGCAAATATTGTTCCATTGTCCAAAGAAGTTTCATAATATTATTATGAAACTTGTGATTTACACCCCTAGTAAGAGCTATTTTCGCTCTTCGGAGCTACACTCAGAAACCGTATCACTGCACAGAAGGAAGCATGCATCTACTGCTAGCTCACCTAGCAACACAGAGCTAGCTAATATTACAGCTCAGCCAAGGAGGATGCCATTAATGTTAACATCTCTCGTCTGTGAGTAGATGCACACTTCCTTCTACGTGGTGATGGTCATGAAACTGCTCACAACAAGGCGTCCTCTTCATCTTAGCTGTAACACTAGCTAGCTCAGTGGTGCTAGGTGAGCTAACAGTAGATGCACACTTCCTTCTACGTGGTGATATGGTTGCCGGGTGTAGTTCTGTGGAAAGAAAAGGTTGTTTACAGCAAGGTCTGTGGATTGTCTTGAGTAACTGGGTCATGAGTTCTGTAAAGAGACATTGCTGATGAGTTTTTCAAATGTATTTATTTTTTACGCTTTGAGCACCACAAGCTGAGTGCCATCTAGTTAATTATGCTGGAGAGAAGGCAGACATCTCCACGGCTGATTTGGCATCTCACACTAAAACAATCTAGGCTGATAATTAGCACTACAGGTTAGAGGAAAAATATGTACTTTTGATTTTGGGGTGAACTGTCCCTTTAACATCGCCCTGCAGAGGCAGGGGTTGATGGTGATTAATGTGACCTGTTATGGCTCGAGTATTAAATATTAGCTAAGCCTTAAAAGAAAAAAAAAGTGAAGTGGAGGGTAGCTGATGTACAGAAGAGGTCGACCACTCATCAGCGTTACTGGGCCTGCAGTTTTGTCAGACGCACTCAGCGCAGCAGGCAGGTCTTTCTTCTCCTCTTATCTCCTCTCCTCTTTTCCCTTCTTCCCTCCTCTCCTCACCCGCAGGCTTTGTTCTATGAAAGACATGTCAAGCACACAGGTCGCGTCAAATGGAACACGGTGGAAATGTTAATTGTTTTCTTTATTAGAGCTGAGAATATAAGAAAAAGGGGAGCCGCCGAGATCCATGGGAAAAAACGTACTTCAAAGGCTGGATTGGATGTTCAGTCAGCACAATGTGAAGTTGTCGGAGCGAGCCGGTCGGTCAGCAGCGCGATCCATTCTGTCAGCAAATCTCACCTTATTGTTGTTAGCTAGCACTCGAGTATGTCACGTTGAAGTGCAGTAAACCTACTTCAAGAAAGGGGAGAGAAAAAAGGGTGCTCAGGGAAAAAAAGGGCCGCAATAATAATAAGACTCGCTGCACAAGTCGACGTGTGAATTCCTGTGAGAGTGAAGCTTCAAGACACGGCACATGAAAGAACATTCTGTCCTANCCCCCCCCCCCCCCCCCCCCTGAATCCCCTCCCAGTCTCTCCCCCATCTCCCACTGTCACACTCACCTGAGTCGGAAGAGAAGAAGGCTCACTGTCTCCCATGCTGAGCTCATATCCTTTCATCTCCTCATGTCGTTTCCTTTAATCTCCTACAGGGAATGGCGTCCTCGGCACGTTCCAAAGGGGAGCACAAGCAGAGAGTGTTCTTGACGGTCTCTTTCGGCGGGATCAAGATTTACTGTGAAAGATCAGGGGTGAGTAGCATGTCGGCGAGAGGGCCGCGTGGCAGAGCCGCACCGCCAGGCCTCCGCCAGCTGCTGCACTGTGAGCCTACAGTATAGGACATCCAGAGGGCAGACGCTCGCACGGTTCAGTTCACAACGGCTGCCAGGGCCGCCATCTTGTAAGCCCAGCTGGCACGGTTGACATATCAGTACAATACCTGAGCAGAGGGAAGATGATTCACAAGGTTGCACTCACATAAAACCATCTCTGCATATGTGTAAAATCCAGATTCCTCTTCAAATATCAATGCAAAATGAGCAACAGCATGATTTCCACAGGACAGATTGCCCTTTAGCTCATAAAGATTGAACTTGACAGCATTAAATTACAGGTCTTGCATTCGATATTTGACCCTGAGTAAACTGGTTTAACCCATAGTAAGATTAGGGGTATGCTGCAGGACCTACTTAAGATCACTGAGGCCCTGTCTGCCTGCTAATGATAGCGCAGTGAGCAATGTTATGGTGATGTTATGAGACGGGCTGTTTCCGCCTCCATCCTGGCTTCCATCCCCCTGGCGGACTCAGAGGCCTGCTGTTCCATTACAGGATGATCGAGGGGCTCGGCTCTCCCCCGTCCTGGGGCGCTGTGTTGGCTAGATAGGCCCACTCTGCTCATCAGCGCTAACCGATAATTAGCACTCAGTTCCACCCCTTAATGATCATTGCCGCTAATGCTAATTACACCACGGCTCCACCTCAGCTGTCGTTAGAGCTAAACTGATAATTATGCAACAGAGTTTGTCCCGTGGCTGCCGACCCCCGCCCTACCACCAACCGTCTTCTCCCCCCCCCCAAAAAAAATCTTTGATAAAATCTCTTTTCAATATGACTGGTAGTGATAGTGGCGTGTCTTTTGCCTGCTATGAGAAAGAAACATTAAGCCCCCCGCCACCACCAACCAGCTCCCCAGCTTTTTGACAAGCTCATTTGTTGTTTTGGAAATCATGCCCCCTAATGCTCCTCATTTTATTTACTGATTACTGGCAGTGAATAACACTCCACACTTAATATCCCTCTTGAGTTATTATGGGGAAACGGGGATCACTCCAGTGCAGGCCGCGTCAGCAAGCATTTAGATGGAAATACTTTATGTAAAGCTGACATGATTCTCCGCTGAATCGAGTAGACTAGTCATATTAGTTTTGTATTTTTACATTAATCTGAGGCGTTACCAGCGACGCTCCCCGCTGAATATCGGCTAATATTCAAGTGAAAGCTCCTCCCCAGCGCCTCAGCTTATCTCTGCTAATAGTGGAGCGGCAAGTGGGTGTTCCTGAGTGACAGCTGAATTATCCTCAGTGTGTATATATGGGTGTGTGTTTATGTTTTGTGAGCTTATTTTGGGAGTGTCTATTTTTCGATGAGTGTTTCAGAGCTGCCCATCAGTCAGAATTGGTGTGAAGACATCATGCAGTCGATTTAAAAAAAGGGATTGTCTCACAGCATCTCAAATCCTGCTGATATCAAAGATTGACTCAATCTGACGGAACAGCACAAAACAAACATCATGCTGCTTGATTAGCTACTAAATTTCTAACTAGTATCTATATTTTCTGTGCAACAGAGGTTTGAACAGCCTTGTATCTCTCCTCCCTCTCTCAGAGACTTTTCTGCTCCCTCTGTGTTGGTTGGTTGCGTTTGGCTCAACAATATGCAAAGATGTTTAAAGTAGGTTTGACCTACTTTTCCTGCCAACACAGTGTACAGTACTTGTACTTGTAAAAAAAAGGCAGAGATGAAACAAGGCATGTTTTATGCATCTTTAAAGGGACAGATCACCCCAAAATCATAATATTTTTCCTCTCACCTGTCGTGTGATTTATCAATCTAGACTGTTTTGGTGTGAGTTACAGAGTGTTGGAGATATCAGCTGTAGAGATGTCAGCCTTCTCTCCAATATAATGGAATTAGATGGCACTCAGCTTGTGGTGCTCAAAGTGCCAAAAAATACATTTGAAAAACTCAACATCAATTTTTCTTTCCAGAAATCATGACCTGGTTACTCAAGATAATCCACAGACTTTGTTGTGAGCAGTTTCATGTAGGAACTATTTTCTTTCTACCAAACTATACCTGCCAACTGTATCACCGAGCAGAAGGAAGCATGCATCTACTCATGGATGAGAGGCTTGTGGTCGTGACTTCATGAGATGTAAACATTAATGGTGTCCTCCTCTGCTGAGCTGTAACGTTAGCTAGCTCAGTGGTGCTATGTGAGTAGATGCACACTTCCCTCTGCGCGATGATACAGTTGGCAGGTGTAGTTTGGTATAAAGAAAATAGTTCCTACATGAAACTGCTCACAACAAGGTCTGTGGATTATCTTGAGTAACCAGGTCATGATTTCTGTAAAGAGACATTGATGTTGAGCTGTCCCTTTCAGGGCTGCGAGACATACAGTAGACTGTATGATTACTCTCTACTCGTTCCTGTAACAGCTTACATCTCTGCCACGTAGGTGCTCATGCATCACCACTCAGTCCACGAGATCAGCTACATCGCCAAGGACACCAGGGACCACCGGGCCTTTGGCTACGTCTGCGGAAAGGAGGGCCACCACAAGTTTGTGGCCATCAAGACTGCACAGTCGGTGGGTACTTTTCCACTCTGCTGGAGCTGTTTTAAAGTTATTTTTAGGCAAATCTAAGTCAAGTCTCAAATCTTTGAGAGCAGTTCAAAACCAAGTCACTTACCCATAGTCAGTGTGTTAACGACAGTAGATGTAAATTGGCATGCCCCCAGTTTGGTTAGTTAAGTTAAGCAATGTGCTGCTATGGACGGGGACAACAGGAAAATGTACTTTAGCCACCTAAAAAAAATCAGTATCAGTTGAAGAACTATCCCTTTAAGATAATTTCCCAAACACTGCTCTTCATTGACCATGATCTCATTACTATACTCCTCCCCTTCTTTTCTGTCATCTCTTTTTTATATTTGTCCATTTCCTCTCCATCTTTCCTTCACTCTCCTTCATTTTCTTGTCCCTTTTCTCTCGTCCAGGCGGAGCCTCTCATCATTGACCTGCGCGACCTCTTCACTCTCATCTACGACATTAAACAGCGGGAGGAGATGGAGAAGAAAGCCCAGAAGGACAAACAGTGTGAGCAGGCAGTCTACCAGGTAGGAGCACATTTTCTGCCTTTTTTTTTTTTTTTTTTTCTCAGTTTCAGTTCCCATTCGGAGGCGAGATCACACATTATATCTCAGCCAGCATTTCATTCACACAACAGAAATCTTAACACTCTCAAGCTTCCTCTGAAGTGCATCGCAGACTGTGTTTGTCCGCACTGTTGATTTCTATGCTGAATGTCTAAATATTATGGAAATGCAACAGGTTTAGATGCTGTGTTTTTTTACTGGAGTCAGGTATGTGTGACAGCAAATGTATGCTGCGTAGGTGTCTGCAATATACCAAATCACTGTTTCATTAAAAGGCAACACGCTGTCGGTGTGTAATTATGCTTACTCGCAGGAAAAGACAGACTGAGATGAATGCATTTTTGTTTTCTGTCTTCCCTCCATTTATTTTCTAATGAGACTCTAAATTGGGCTGCACTGTCTTACTGATGAAAAAACAAAATGTGTCATCTGCCTTCTGTCCCACCACTGCACAGACCATCCTGGAGGACGAAGTGGACGATCCAGTTTACCAGGTAGGTCTGTAGGCTCACAGAGCAGGAACCAAACACTGCTGACTTTGATGCTTTTCTAGCTTCACTGGTGCTGTTTTCACTCCTAAAGCTTGGAATTAAAAAAACAACAATTAATCCTTAATTTAAATATCTCCTCCAGTCACTGATCTGCTTGAATTAATGATTCATGATATTCCACCATTCCAGTAATACACAGTAGACCATCCTAGTGGACAGTTTTGTTCAACCATTCAACTCCCATTTGCCAGTGCAGTGTTGTAAAACCATATTTTTTAAGTTGATCTGTGTCAATGTTCTGATTTCTTCCAAAGACATGCCCCCCCTGACTGGTTGTTATCCCCCTCCTCTTTTTGCCCTGTGCATTTATTTGGCTGAACATGACTTTTTTTTCTCTGTGTTTGCTCACACTGAATACAGACAACACTAACTCTTACTCTGAATGCTATGTTCAGTGGTACGTCCAACCACCTCCCAGATCACCCCTGTTCTTTGCTCTTGAAGTGTGTTTTGCATAAAGTCATTCCATTTGCAGCTTTCGATTATGTTGATGTTGGTTGACAAAACTCCAGACTGTGGCCAGAATCTTAGGGGAATACTTCACCCAGAAAATGACCATTCGTATATGATTTCTCAGCCTGTGTTGCGTTGAATTCAAGAAGAATGCTTTGTTTTTCTCGCATGCCTCCACTGTGAACAAAGAATCCACAAACTGCTAAGATTTTTGCTGAATTAGAGAAAAGGGGGGCCGTGTTTAAAACTAAATCAAAACATCTATTTACAAACTCTAATACAACTCGTGCAGTATAATCCAAGTCGCATTTATCCAGTCGTATGCTCAGTATTTCCTACACACATGCATGTTTGCTGAAACCTCACTATTTAAAACACTTCTGCATAAACAGTCTCACGCATGGATGAGTACCCTGCATGTGCAACTCTGGGTGCTTTCACACCTGCCCTGTTTGGTTCTGTTCAGTTGAACTCAAGTTGGTTTGCCCCCTAAGTGTGATTCGTTTGGGCAGGTGTGAACACAACAATCGCACTTGGGTGCGCACCAAAACAACAGGACCAAGACCTTTTTGAAGAGGTGGTCTCGGTCCGGTTACAAATTAACCCTGGTGCGGTTCGTTTGTGGTGAGAACTTGTTCCAACCTGGATCTGAACCAACTGCAGTCACATGACACATTGTTTGGGTTAAACATGAGCATGTTACAGTCCTGGAGGATTATTAATGTGCACCTCCTCCTGTACTGCCTTAATATGCACATTCAGCACATCCAATGCATCAAAACATTGTTTTCTAGTTGGAGCCGCGCCTCGTTTTCAAACTGTATGGTTTGACTAAAATGAACAATGACAGCAATATAGTCCACGATGACCAGCGCTAAAATCAACCTGCGTAGTTGTCCCTCCATTGTGACATTAGAAAGTGTCACATTTATCTTGCAAGTGTACTCTTCTTCAGCGTTTTGTTTACTTCCTGGATTTTTCCTGTATGGAAATTCTGACCAATCAAGAGCAGCTTTCTCATTCAAGGCATTTGATCTGGTCTGCTTGTAAATGCTGTAGTGAGAACACGAACCAACTCTAGGCAATTATGCCACTTTGTAACAACATTAGTCCCTGATTCAGACCAAAGCAAGACAACCCTAGGTCTGAAAGCACCTTCAATGGAATGCATGAGTAGAGTTAAAAATAATTAGGTCTCAGAGAAATGCATTAAAATGACTATGGCGTCGTAACACCACATTATGTGTTGTGTGTTAAATTACGCGGTGGTGACACAGTTAGGTTTAGGCACCAAAACTACTTGGTTGGGTTCAGGAAAAGATCGTGTTTTTGGTTAAAAATGACTTTGTTTGTTACGTGCAGGACATAGGTACGTAGAGTAGAGTAGAGAAGTCAACATTGACAGTTATTTTCACACAACACCCACACAATGGTGTCCTGGGCAAAAGCCTGTGTTTTTCTGACCCATCCACCAATGGGTTCAATACATTAACTGCCGACTGTAAAAATTATTGAATATTTTTTGGTGCGTGCCATTTTTTGGCTTTTGTCCTACACATTGCTTTATAAATGAAACTCCAGGTTAGTTACAAAGCAATCACATGCCCAGGCACGCCACTAATGGATGTTTTGATATAGTCTTGCTGTTTTTCAATGCAGTCGCCTTTGACTTAAATTCATCAAGACTTTTCTCTGTTTTTGGATTCTTCGTTCACTGCTGAGGCATACGAGAAAAAAAAAGTTTTTTTCACAAATTCAACGTGAACACATGGTGAGCAAGTGATAAACAAATGGTGATTTTGTGGGTGAAGTATTCCTTTAAAGGAGTACTTTGACATTTTGGGAAATACACTTTTTCTTCACAGTTGTTGATAAGATGAACAACACTCTCATGTACGAGCAGTGAATATGTAGCTGGAGCCGACAGCCAATTAGCCTAGCCTAGCATAAAGACTGGAAATAGGGGAAAACAATTAGCTTGGTTCTGTTTGAACGTAACAAAATCCACCTACGTGTCAACTTTAGCACTTGATTATTTTTATTCTTTTGACAAACATGAATTAGTTTTAGTCCAATTTTATATGTTTGGTTGTTGTTGGTTTTAGTCAATAAAAATAAGACATTTTAGCTTTAGTCATAAAGTTTTAGTCAAATTTTTGTCTTTTTTTTTTTTTCTGTCTTCTAAGCATTTTGAGACTACAGTTGTCACCATCTTTGTTGTATACAGTTACCATGGTTACAGATGTCGTTTTCGTCTATTGCGGGGTTACTGATAAAGGCATCTTTTTGCTGCTTACTCACTCTCTGCTGTTAGCATTAGCATTACCGCTGCTACCTGTTTGCTCCACTGCAGAGCGCCTCATCATTCAGAAACTGAGTTCACTCACTTGGTCATTCAAGCTGTATACGGCGTTCAGAGCATTACATTAAAGCTATGGTGTAAATATGTGGTGGGGTAATGACGTCCTGAGCAGAGAATGAAGTCACATTCCCTCTGTGTGTATTGTAGTCTGACCTTCTCTGCCCTTTGATGTAGGGAGCAAAGTCTGGCAGAGCATGCATGTCGTCCTTGTGTGTGTATCCCACCGGCTAGCTAATCGCGCTCATAGGACGATTACCACTGATAGCACCGTCCCCTCCCACACAAGCAGAATGAGGTCGTTGTGGATGCGTAACATCCACCCTCTGGTCCCCCCACAGTAACACCACTAGCTATGTCAGTATTGTTGCTGTTGTTAGCACTGTTTTTGCTGTTAGCACCATTAGCTGCCATGTTGATAGCCGTGTGCAGACAACCTCCAAATCATAGATATGCTCTGAATTTCACATACAGCTCCTTTAAAGTAAGATTTAGATGGTTGGTTGTCCACAGCACTTATCTTTTTATAAATGCTGGTGTGCTGCCTGCATGTTTTTGTAGTTTTCCCAGCTGTTTTGCTGCCAGCTCTCTTAACTCAGTAGATTACAGAAGAAGTTCATAAATGTTTTGTAATGTCAGAAAACGTTACTGATAGAGACAAAATGTTACTGAGTGTTAGACATTTCTTACAGTAGTGCAGCAAGAGATGTTTTGGGCAGTGGAGGATACTGATTCTACAGACGAATGCAGGTTGTTTAATAAGATTTTGCATCAAGTAGCTCATTTGTCCATTTGTCCGTCTTTGGTTTTTATTCATTGATGACAAATATAGTTTATTTGTGATAATTCTTGTTTTCAACGGTTGATTTTTATTTATTTCTAGTTTCGTTGGCGTCTTAAAAAATAGGTTGTTGTCCAAATTAACACTGTCGAGCTGGGAATTTTATTACAATTGGACAGAACGAGGCTAACTGTTTCCAGTCCGAGGGGCTGTACACATGCTGCATCTTTAACTGCCTTGAAAACACCAGGTCAGGCTCTGGGTGCTACTCTTGTACCATTTTTGTGCCAGCTTTAAAGAGCGCAGCAGCAGGTTGCATCTGAGGTTGCTAAGCAACCTTAACAATTGCCATATTATAGCCTATTTACCTGAAATCCTGAGTACAGAGCTGATCTACTTTCAGGTGCTGTTTATGTGTGTAGGCCTATCGTCTGTGGGACAGATGTAAAGCTCCAGGTAGCCCTGCACTAACATGATCAACTTTTCTGTTTATCAGACTGAATTTTTATGGAAGAAGGGAAATATATCTGTCAGCTGTGATTGGTTGGTCCTTGCCACATGACATGCAGTGCGCGCTGCTGCGTTCCAAAAGTTTAACTCATTTTATCAAAGGGCGCAGCCACTGTGCCCTGAAAAATAGGCACTCAGGAACAGGTGCGCGCCGTGGCAGTGTTGCTCTGGTGTTTGAATGCGCCTGCTGCATGACTTCATTGAACACAATGAATTTGAGGGCGTAAAAAACACAGCATGTTTGCAGCCCCTTTATGCTAAGCTAACCTAAGCACCTCTGGCTCCAGCTACATATTTACCACACAGATATGAGAAAGGTGTCCATCCTCTCATCTTACTTTGGACAAGAAATGTATTTGCCAAAATGTCAAACTATGCCTTTAATTTGAAATTCACAAGGGCATCAATCTTAAGAGGAGATACTGACCGATCTGGGACTTCACTCCTGGATCTGAAGCGAATATTCTGACCTCCGGGTCAATTTTCTCTCAAAGAGGTGGAGCATCATATTGCTGATGTTGAAGGGAGACCTCTAGCTAAGACCTCCACATTGCCTTGAACTACTGCCTGACCTATTATACTTGTGCTCTTTCCTCTTCCCACCTCACTCTTTTTTTCTTTCTCTTCACATTTTCCCCATTCCTCTTTCCCATGCCCCATTTTTTTTCACCCTTCATATTCGTGATCTCATTTCACTCCCCACTCGACGCCATCCTCGCTCCCCTGTGCTTTCATTTATTCTCGTCATGTATCGCCCCCTCGTTGTATCTCCCCATTTTATATACCAACCTTTCTCTCTGTCTTCCCATCTCATTATTCTCTGCACCTCTACGCCTTGCCCACTACTTCTGTTCTATAGTACATAGTGTTTGAGGCTGGACACGAACCCCTCCGTGGCCCCCAGTCAGAGGAGAGCGTTTATCAGGTACAAAGACAAGCATTGCCCCCTTTTCTTCTCCCTCTTCATACCCTGTGATAGATGATAAAAGTAACAGTACTAACAACATGACTTTATAGCACCTTTTTTAAAGAAGTTACAAAGTGCAGGTTGGTTTTTTTGGAGAAAGGATTTTCTGAGGTTCCAAGAGTAGGTCAAACTAAGGTCTGTTTGAGAGAAGCCGAAGAAAAATCCCCAAAAGAACCAAGTGAAACTGTGAGATATATTAAAAAGAATTTAGTTCATGTTTAGGTAAGTGTAAGCTTTAGGTTCGTTACTTCCAGCAATAATTTAAAACTGCTCTGTCAAAAAAATTCAGAAGTTACCATGTCATTTTCTGCATCAAATCAGTGCTAACTGCGTTCACAAAGACATTGCATTTTCTATGGCTTCTTCACGATAAAAGTCACCAGTTGAACACTTTTAAAGATATAACATGTCACATATTCACATTGAAATGTCTAAAAATAACTAGCCCAGAGTTTCATAATTTGTTGAGTTGTGAACTTACAATAGCCCTAATGTTTCCAACAATGTTTAAACCCAGAGAAAACGGTGCATTTCATTTAGTCGGCTGTCAAAAGTGCCATATCACCTTTACCCACTCTAGTTGCTGTACCTTCTACCAAACAGGAAACACCAGGAGACATGTCAATGTAAATCATACGTTACAGAATTTTACTCAATAACAGTTGTACAGCGTTTTTTTCTCATTAATTGCACTCCAGTTTGCAACACAGTAATCCAGTAGAGCCTTAATTTATTGATACGATATTTCAATATATGTTACACATTAGCTACAGTAACTCATCTAATGCTAATGATAAAAGAGCAAGTTAAAATTATATTACGTTAAAGTCAACGTTACATTAAGTTGCGGCTATTTTATTAGAGTGAAATTACATGACATGTATAAACTAAACTAAACCTGATTAAAAGTTTAACACATTTTCTCGTCCATGAACTTGAGTTCGGCCTGAGTCACGTTAGATAGGTTTTCATCCTCAATAGTGGTTGTTTAACAATGAAGACAACAACTCCCACAATCCCACGCTACCTCACGACGTCATCAGAGTCCATCTTTTGTTATTGCTTTGATTGAGAGACCCTTAGAGGTAGAAATTACCTGTTGTGCGCTTAATGTGAAACAGTAACTAAATACAGCTCCAATATTGTGTAATGAGAGCTACACTAAACATTGAGGTCATTGATAAGATAAAATTACACTTGTTTACATGCATGCATGTGAACTCAGTATAGGAGTGGCGGACCCCGCCACTACCAATGAAAACAGCTATGTAGAGAGGTAGTTACATAATGTAAATACTATGAATGGCTCTTGCTGAAAAAATGACAGCTGTATGATGTCATTAAAAATCTTAAGGATTAAAACTTTAAAGCTGCTGAAAATAAAAAGATGGCAGCTTTAACCAAATACAGCTCGACTCATCTCATGCTAATGGTAAATTAGCAAGTTAATGTTACGTTAGTTGCAGCTGTTTTATAGGAACGAAATGGCATAACATGCGAAAACTAGACCAAACGTAACACAAATAAAACTTAAATAACTTTCTTGGTCTGTATATCGTACAGATTTTCTTCTGCAATTGTGGTTGTTTAACAATAAAGTCAGCAACTCCCATGATCCTACAGTACTTCACAACATCATCAAAGTCAGTCTTTTGTTAATGTTTAATGTTTGTTAATGCCATTAATGAGATGCAATGGCGGACCCCACCACTACCAATTAAAACAGCCATATGTAGAGGCAATTATAGAGTGTAAATACTTTGCTGAAAAAATTATGGTTGTGTAATTTCATGAAAATGTTAAAGATTCAAACTTTAAAGGTGCTAAAAGTAAAAAGACAGGAGCTTCATGTTTAAAAAGATTCCTTTAATGTAGTGTCTAAAACAGCTGCAGAGGAGTCAAGGTCAGTTGTTCAGTCTGGTTGGATCACCCAAAGCCTGTCTACCAGGCTCCTTTTATATATCCAACATTTTGACCTTTTGGCTTTAGACCATTTGAAGGACCAGCTAGGACTCCAGGGACCCGTCGTTTGGTTTAATCCCACCCCCCTCCCTCCCTTTCTTTCTCCCTCTCTCCCTCCTCCTCCTCCTCCTCTTTTTGCCTCTCTGTATCTTGCGTTCCTCTGAAGATGAAAGATGCAGAGAGAGAGATTAATCACTTGCCATGCCATTTGATCTCAGAATGAAACAAGATCAATAGACTTGGGGAAAATGTAACGGAAAGTTAACCAGTGGAGGGAGCGATAGGGGAGAAAGGCAGCGAGGTTAAGAGCAACAGATAGTTTGAGTAAATGTGATAGAAATATACAAAGGAGGCCAGAGCCGAGGCATTTCTCCGCACTGTCAGATGAACCAGTTGAGACGTACTGTTGCAGAATAACAATAGGCTTTCTTAATACTCACAGAACCAACACGCACCATCCTCAAGCATTGTTTGCAATCAATATTGATTTAAGTAGAATTGATTCAACAAAACAGCTGTAGAATTTGCATAATCCCATTGCTCTAAAAGATAAAATTACATCTTAAAGAGAAGGAAAAAAATCGAAATTGATGCAGAAAGCTTTTTCTTTTTCAATAGACATGTTTCACTTTTGTAAGCTCCTGTTTTAATAACCCAGAGAAAGCATAAAAAAGGGTGTTGCTCTGTTACTTACATTTGAATCGACCTCCAATCCAATGCAGGTCCCAACCAGTCAGCAGAAGGAAGGGATCTATGATGTCCCAAAACGCCATTTCATGACTGTAGGTGTTTTTATTTTTTATTATTTGTTTCTTTACTCTTCTTCTACTTGCAAACCTCTCTCTAAGATCCTCTTGAAGGAAGTGCCGTGAGCCCCCTTTGACACTTCTCTTCTGTGTTTAATAGTTTTAGTTATGTAGTGCAGCCTACAGGCTCTAAACTGAATCTCCCAAACCTTGGACGGCGCAGACGGGGATCTATGTCTGCATCCGCTTTCTGTGATGACGATGAAACAAAGCTACATTGGTCATGCCTAGCCTGCTCGAAGAGATAAGACTAATTGATTGGTCAACCAAAGTCAAACACGTCAGCAATTTCACAGGACATTAGAGAGGCAGGCTTCGTTTCCAAAATCCAATCCTGTGCAGAATCTGACGCATGTCGTGACCAGATGGTCGAGACAAACTCAGCTCAGAGTTGGTTGGTACAGCGGACTGACTCGGAAAAAAATTAAAGGGGTGGCTGTTCCGTCTTCCTCAGAGGATGAGGACGAGAGGTTTGTAGGCGAGGTGGGTTGCTGGGTTGAGCTGCATGCAGTGTAATCACGGCTACATACAGTCGAGGCCGCCAAAGCTGAATAGCGATACATTCTGATCAGAAAACAGCACAAAAAGAATTTTAATCCCCCGCCCCCTCTTTCATCAAACTGAAAATATATTCCATCTCATCCTGGTAGGCTTTATGAGTTCTTCACCACCATGCAGTGACCACGCTATTACATCTCTCAAATCGCTTATAAAAAAAACATTCATTCAAGCCTATTTCTCGCCAAACATTCACCCGGAGACAATTTCCACGCAACTTTTTTTGAAAACAGCCCTAGCAAAGTGCTTCTCTGCTCTCTGCTGTTTGTGTTGCTTGTTGCTCAGCATATCAAACAGATAAACTGTCCCGGCCCTCTCGCTATCTCACCCAAACAGCCCATGCCAGTATAAGTAGCAGCAGCGCTTCCATATCTATAAGTGTTACTGCTTGTCTGTTCATTCAGTTGGAGCCTTTTTGAGAGCCTCGAGCTCCCCTGATGTGTGTCAGTGCCTGCAGGGAGAGACCTCTGTGTACAATGTTTACCTTTTTTTTATCCCAAATTCAGACTCATTCTGTGCCCCTCAATGGTTGCAAAGTGCCATATGCGATCCACCATGTCCCAGCTTACTCGAGGAGGACATAAACACTCTGTTAGCAGCAACACTGATTGCTGCTATTCCTCCCTTTTTCTTTCTTTTGTTTAAATGTGTGTTTGTGCGTGTGTGTGTGTGTGTTTATTTATAGCATGCCAATCCTGTGTGTCTCTGTGCCTTTTTTTTTTTTGACGGTGATTCATTGTCTGCTTGTGCATGGCCCCAGAGACATTTCATGCAACTTAGCCATTCCATAGCCGCGTCCCGCTCTCTCCTTTAAGTAGTGCGAGTGGAGGACAGAGGAGACTAGAGCAGGGGTCACGTCTGCCTATAGGGTGAGGTGGCCTCATTGTCTCGGTTGGGTGGTTCCAGGAGCTTCTTCCTTTCATTGATTTGATGAAATAAACACACTCCTCTGTGTATGTATCTGCTCACAGAGTCGAATCAGCATGATAAAGCGGCCCGGGCTCTCACGGGGGGCCCCTGTTGATTGGCAGACATAGGAATATCTAATCAGAGCCTGTTTTATGGGACTGAATAGCCTTTTACCCACTCAATTATAGCGAGCCATGAAAGATTCATTTTAGATCCATTTTCTGATAATGAAACGAGGGGATAGTTGTTTCTTGCCATCCGCAGCACAAACTGCCTTTGTGAATAGGTTTCACTCCCCACACCTACCCACCCATGCAACCACCATACCCTATCTGGAGATGAATTCAAGGTTTCATGACTGTGCAGATCCCTTTGTCGTGATGTATCACTGGACTTTGTCTTTCTCTCTCCCTCACTCCTCGGTTCCACTCGCAGAACATCAACCACTTTGATCTTTTCGGCGACATGTCCACTCCTCCCTCGGTGAGTATTACCACACAAAACTAAAACCCCCATTAACTTTGTGTAATTGAAACAAGTTTGAGAAATTACATTATTTTATCTGCGACGTGAGGTCGTTTCATTAGGACAGACGCTGCGATCTCAATTACCTGAATATCTGACAGTGCTGCAGATTAAAGATAAATGTGCAGCGCAGTGACTTTTAGGTGACTTTGATAGTAGTGACATCTGTGTGTGTGTGTGTGTGTGTGTGTGTGTGTGTGTGTGTGTGTGCTTTGCTTCCCAGATGCCCCCATCACCTGCCAACACACTGGACCCTAGCAGGAGCAGCCGCCAGCAGCAACACACTCCCGCTGAGTTGTACGCCCCCTTCAGCCCCACCTCCGTGCCGTCAGGTAGCTACCCCAGACTGAAACGCTGCGTCTTTTCCACAATACAAAACATGAAAGAGAATAAAGTGCTGGTGGGGATGTTTTTACTTTGATGTGTAGTTTGTGAAAAGCTATGCCGAGATTTTGCAGGATGTGGATTTATCTCCATTTTTATAAGGACCACACATCAAGCAGCAGCGTGCTATAACCCATGGAGAGACTGTAACGTGATGTTTCTTAAAGGGATAGTTTGGATTTGTTGAAGTGGGTGTATGAGCTACTTACCCATAGTCAGTGTATTTCACACAATAGATGGCAGTTGACAGGCCCCCAGTTTGGAGAAGCAGGCAGGAGTACCGCCACAGAAGCTAAGCAATGTGCTGCAAAACATTTTTAAGTCACCTAAAAGAAATAATATCAGTTTCAGTATGCAATATACTTACAATATTTTCACCCCTTTTGCTTAGTGTCAGACAGCAGTTAGAAACAGGGAACTGAAACCAATATGTTGCTCTCTCTTCAAAGCCAGACTCCATTGAGAAAAACAGTAATTTAACAATTTTGCTAAAGCCAGACTCCATTGAGAAAAACAGTAATTTAACAATTTTGCTGGTACATTTGAAAAACTCAACCGCAATGTCTCTTTCCAGAAATCATAACCTGGTTACTCAAGATAATCCACAGACCTTGTTGTGAGCAGTTTCATGTAGGAACTATTTTCTTTCTACCAAAATATATCCACCAACCATATCACCACGCAGAAGGAAGCGTGCATCTACTCATGGATGAGAGGCTCATGCTTGTGATAGTGCAAGATATAACCTCAGCTGAGGTGTAACATCTGCTAGCTCAGTGGTGCTAGGTGAGCTAGCAGTAGATGCACACTTCCTTATGCGCTGTGATACAGTTGGTGGATGTAGTTCAGTAGAAAGAAAATAGTTCCTACATGAAACTTCTCACAACAAGGTCTGTGGATTATCTTGAGCAACCAGGTCATGATTTCTGGAAAGAAACACTGATGTTGAGTTTTTAAAATTTATTTTTTGGCCCTTTAGCACCACAAGCTGAGTGCCATCTAGTTCCATTATATTGGAGAGAGAAGGCAGACATTTCTACGGCCGATATATAATATTTTTGAGACTGTGAAAGCTTCCAAATACTGTCCTTTAATAAACCCTTCATCTATTAAATTCAGCGTTGAGTGTCTCTCATTGTTAGTCAAAGATTGCAAACCAGCGAAATTAATAGAGGAACATGTTTCAATTTTGAAAATTGTTGGTTTGTTCTTGTAATCATAGGAGACAAAATGTATTCTGCGCTCATAATAGTAATAAAGTCCACCTCCTTCTCCTGCCTTCATATCCTTTAATCATGTTCATTGTTTCTCCTCCTCCTCTTGTTCCAGGTTATATGACCATGGGTCCGGTGCAGGCGGCCCAGTGGGCACAGCAGCCATTTCCTGCCCAGGCCCAGACTCTGGCCTTTCCCGTGCAGGGGCCCCTCCAGGTGGCTCAAGTCCTCCCCGGTGGTCAGCCGGTCATCTGGAGCCAGGCCAACATATTCCCGGCCACTCAGCAGCAGTGGGCGGCCATGGCGGCCTACATGCCAGCCCAGACCGTGGGCGTGGGGGGACATGCCATACCAGCTGCCATGCTCCAAGGCCTGGTACCCATTACCACCATGTGCCCCCAAGCCTGCGACATATCGGCCCCCTCTTCCGCCATCACCAGCCCCCAGCACACGGCCGACCCTGCCCTGCTTCAGAGGCAGCTGAGCCTGGGGAAGGAAGGCCTCGGCGTGGACTCAGACGCAGGCGAGGGTACCTCTACATCGGGAGCCGGAGCAGCAGGGGTGGGACCTGGCGTCGCGTCAGCAGCGGTGAGCAGGTGCGGGACCCCAGGCCTCATGAGTGTACCGGACATGCTGGTCTGCAGTCAGCTGCTGCCGCCTTCAGCTGCTGCGACCCAGGAAGAAGAAGGGAGCTGTAGTGACCTTGATCTCTCTAGGATGACCTTGAGCCCAGGTACATCCACGTCACCGTCCACTGAATCCCGTAAGTGTTTTTAATTATTGTCGCTCTACATAATAGCATCTTATTAAACCGTCATCTGTACCAATTTATGTGAAAAGCGTAAAGCATTTCAAAAACCATGATTAGCCTTTGAAGCAGTCGGGCTCTGTGGGTGGCAACACCACAGGCTGCCCTATCTAAACTTCTATTAAATCTATTCGCATGAAATTTTACAGGCATCCATTGTTCCCAGATGATGAATTGTACTAACTTTGGTGACCCCCCCACCCAAAAGTATTGGATGGGTTGCTGTGAAATGCAGTGGTTGGCACTGTTGCCTCACAGTAAGAGGGTTCCTGGTTCAAACCCAAGGTGGGCGAGCCCTTCTGTGCAGAGTTTGCATGTTGTCCCTGTGTCAGTGTGGGTTTTCTCCAGGTACTCCAGCTTCCTCCCACAGTCCAAAGACATGCAGGTTAATTGGTGACTCTAAATTACCCGTAGGTGTGAATGTCTCCCTTACTTCAGAATGGGAGTCTGGGGACATTCGTCTTTCATTTTGTAACAGAAATGGGTGGGGATATCCAGACCACGTGACGGCACGTGTGTTACATGTAACAGAGACGTACCAGAAACACAGAGAGCAGGTTACCGGTGCGTAGTACTGTTCTGTAGATTCGTAATGTAGTCAGTCATGGCTCAGGCTACTACACCGAAGAAACGTGTGGATATTTGTCAGGTTTGCTCGGCATCGGGGAACAACAATTCCGGTATAGGCGGGTGTAAGGCAAAGCTAACAGAGTCAGCCAGCGTGCTGACGTCATCGGCGCCTGTCTAAGAGACTATTAGCAGTGTAGCTCGGCCCCAGCCCATGTAGGTCTTGTATGTAACAGGAAGTCAGTGCAGAGCAGCTCAGGCTGACCTGACATGCTCTCTCCTCTTGGTTCTGGTTCTTAGCCAAGCTGCAGAGTTTTGAACAAGCTGAAGTCTCTCAGTGGTGTTTTTTGGGAGGACAGTAAAAACTGCGTTACAGTAGTCGAGGCAGCTTGTAATAAAGGCATGAATGTATTTCTTGGCATCTTTTCCATTTAGAAATGGTTGCACCTTAGCTATGTTTCCAAGGTGGAAAAATGATGTTTTCGTCACCTTGTTAATGTCGGACTTGAAGCAAGCTTAGATCTGAATCAAGGGTCACGCCGAGACTTGTCACCTCGGATTTAATCCAGGGAGTTAAATACCCCAGATTACAAAGCAGCAATTCTCTTTTTGTTTTCGGGCCGACAAGCAGGATTTCAGTTTTGTCTTCATTTAACTTTAAGAAATTATTGTAGTACAGTAGTAGTAGTAAATGGAAGAACCCTCAGGAGGAGCAACAGAGGAGGTATTCCTCTCACAGGACGGACAGACGTGCAGTAGATGTCATGTTCAGAATACACCTTTACATTAAGATTATACTGTAGACGATCAGGATTACAAAATTATAGATTGTAGACAAACATATGAAAAATAAGGATCTGGAATCAACTACAGATGCCAAGTGTACCTGACCTACATGACCTTCTTTCCACTGTGGAGACCTGAAAAGAGGACAGACTGCACAAACACACAAGAGGCCAAGCTCACCGTTCACACAGACCCGAGAAAGAAAACAAGCACACAGAGGGAGAGTGAGACAAGGACAACATGCATCTGCAATGAGACACCGACAGCCACAGCCTGGATGCTTGTGCTTGTGGGACAACAAACATACGGAGGGTCAGATAGATGCTGTGGTTTTCACAAATTATAATTACCATATTATGGACAAACATGGACTCTAAGTACGAGGCCTAAAGGGATACTTTGCCCATTTTCAACCAGCTTTGTGTGTGTGTGTGTGTGTTACGGCCTCTCTAAACAGGAGGATGGCTGGCTCAACTAGAGACCGGAACATATGAAGGATGCTGGACACAGTTTACAGGGGGAAAAGCAAAGTTTTATTATTACCAAAATGGAACTGTACTTACAACTCAAAGGAGGAAACAAAAAGGGGTGGAAATCCCAGCCAAAATTAAACTAAAGATGAGGAAGTCACTGGGCCAACCATGCAGTGGGCCGTCGAACCCGGTTCATCCCCTTCACTGCTTAAACTGAAACTAAACTTAACCAAACAAAAACCAAAAAACTGAACTATCAGTATTCTCCAACCCAAACTAAAGCCCAGTTTCCACCAAACATTTTTGTTATGATACCTTTGGAGCCACAAATAACCCTTCAGACATGGTACCCAGACCCCAGGTCTGTTTAGCATTTCTACCGCAAACAAAAGAAAATCTTTCCAGCAAGAAATACTTCTTTATAGATTAACTGAGACTGATAATGGTAACAGGTTTAAGGCCTGAAGTCATCAAAGCATCACCAACTAAGTTTAAGTTTTAAGTTTGGATTTAAAGACCTCAGTATCATCAGATTGTTTGGTGTCCATGGGGAGGTTATTCCAGAGGAAGAGGGCATGATAGGAAAAGGACCTGCAGCCTGTTTTTAACTTTGGGAACAGACAGGAGAGCTACATTCTGAGAGTACAGGATTGAATATAATTTAAGGAGATCAGACAGGTAAGAAGGGGCGTGCACATTGGCGGATTGGGACACAACAGGTGTTTCTCAAAGTCAAGGAAGGATCCTTAAATGGCTGAATTTCAAGGATGCTTCTTCATCAAATCCCGCTTAAGGACTGCTCCAATGTCAAGGATCCTTCAAAGTCTAACTGAGGACAGAGTCCGTCATTCAGAGAATTTTAAAGGATGCATGTGTGTGTCCTCAGCGGGTATAAAGTATCCACAATTCTTTGCGCACAGTTTGCTTGAAAAGAATTGAAGGCAGGGCCTCGTCAATGAAACGATGGAGCTCAACAGGATTTAGATAGGTGTCATTTATTTCGAGTAATATCTCCAGTTGTTTTTAACATACATATCATACACCTGACTTTTAAAATACTGCTGACATTTGTTTCAGAAACCCCCTTATGGTGCGTTCGTTTTGTACTCGGAGGTCGGAAGTCGGAATTGGGAATGACGTCACCTCCGAGTTGACAACAGTTTTTGCATTCTAGTTGACAACAGTGGACAAGTCGGAAAAAAACATGGACGCCCGCAAGAAAGCCTTTGTCGCCCTTGCACTTTCGGAGTATAGACAGCTTCAAAACCATCATGCACTCCAACTGATGAACGCCGTATAGACAGCTTCAAAACCATCATGCACTCCAACTGATGAACGCCGCAGATGAGGCTGACCTAATAAACAAATAAGATAAAATTGCTATAAACAGTACTTTAGCAGAGTGTTTACTTACTACGTATGTGACTGGCAGCCATCTTGAATTCGTAAGTCGGGGTTGATGCGGTTGCTCCGAGTTTCCGAGTTGGAAATTCGATCTCAGGGTGCGTTCGAGTTTAAACGTCCGACTGGGAACTGGGAATTTCCGACCTCCGAGTACAAAACGAACGCACCATCAGTCTGCAGAGGGTTAATGATGCACACCTGGAGACACTCGTTAGCTTGTTCCAATGTGTGTCCACTGAATGCTAGGAGGGACTCTTGCCTTGCCTCTGTAGGATCCTTCCTTGGAAGGACTCATCCTACCAAGGAAGGATCCTTGACTTTGAGAAACACCAAGTGAGTCCCTGGGCACAGTTATGCAAAAGACAGACATCTCTTTGCGATTTGTTTGCATCTTTTGTGTCTCTTCGGGGAAATTTTGAGTCTCTTCCTGGTCAGTAATTTGAGTGACATTTTGTAGATGAAGGCCAGGAGGGCCCCTGTGTCTGTGCCCAGCAGGCCTGTTCCGTAATCCATCCATGGGAATACAACCACAGAAAAGTCGTGCTGTATTTGATAGTGTAGAGAATACACAATGTCAGGTAGAATAGAAAACAGAGTCAAGGGGGTGACATGCAATAAAGGTCAGGATCTAAATTTGAATCCAGTGCTCCTCAGTACAGGTTATGCATGTTAAGATATATTCACAGAGCAGATTAGCATTTAACAGTAAACAAGTCTTAGGAGCCAAGTTAACATGTCTTCTTTTACTGAATTTACAGAGCGATTTACCGTTTCTCATTTCCTGTCTCTGCAGCCTCCACCCCAGCCCCTCAGCAGAGCTCGTCTTCAGACTGCCCCCCCTCCCAAGCCAGTGACCCCGCCACAGATCTCTCCCCTGTAGACCCAGAGGGCAACGCCAGCAACGCCAAGGAGGAACAATCGGTAAGCCCCATCCCCCCGGGTCACATCCCAGTCAATAAGATTCATGGATCTGATCTAACAACCGATGCTACAATCTGTTATCGTCATACGGATGATCTGTTCTCAAGTACATCGAATGTAATCACACGCAGTCGAACGTCACGTGATTACTACGACTAAACAGGATTGATTTTACCCTTTTTCAGAAAAAATGTCAAGTCAATTAAACGTGAAAGGTCAAACATGATTTAAGCATCTTGATTAGATCATATATAATAAGCTGCTTGAAGGTAATTAGTCATTATCCTAAATGTTTGGCTGATGTTTTTCTGGGAAATGTGGGAGGAAAAGATGCACATCTTGCGAGTCCTCACATGCTGGAGGATAGTTGATTCTGCCAAAGCATGTCACCTGCTAAACAGAAATTTTACAGCTCTGCCTCTATCTCTTTCTCAGGGCTCTGTTGTTGCAAGGTCGATCTCTCCGGCGCCCAGTGGAGCTGCTGATCCTCCGCAGGATCAGACCTGTCCACAGGAAGACAGCTAGAGAACAACAGACACAGAGTGGGTATTTCACGGTCCCCTCCTCTCTTATTGGCCTGTTTAATCTTCTAACTGCCTTCACATTGTGGCATTTCATGTATTTTCTCCTGCTCTTTTCATCTCCAGTGTCCCACGACTCCCACCTTTCTAATTTTGTCATAACCCTGCTTTCTTTATTCGCTTTATGTTTCCATTTGTCTCCCTTTTTCCTTGCTCATGAGGTTCACTGCCAACTGGAGGAAAGCCTTGGTTCAGTTTCTGTCATTATGCCTTTCTGCATCACCCAAACCAAAGATAAGGAAGGCACAATGTTGCCACCTGCTGGTCAGAGTCATAACTGCACAAATACAGCTTCATGAATGAATGAATGAATTTTTTTAATACTGTGTCATGGGCTTACAAGACAGTATTAACTCAAACAAGCCAGGACCAGAGGCCTTTGTGCATATTTTAAGAGAAAAAAATGGAGCTACGTGTCAGAAGCATCCTACATGATCACATCATCACTGTGTAGAACAGTTTTCATGGATCACTCAGAGAGAGAGAGAGAGACATTAAATGTGTAGCACTGAAAAATCAATATAAGTACTAATTATATATTTATTATATATTATATATTTATATATTTCTCTTTTAAAATCCATGTTGGTGAGCACTTCTCCTTTTCCAAGATAATCCATCCACCTGACAGGTGTGTCACGTCAAGACCCTGATTAAATAGCATCATTACTACACAGGTGTGCCTCTCCACGGTCACAATAAAAGGATTCTCCAAAGCAGTGGTTCCCAACTGGTCCAGCCACAGGGTCCAGATTTCTCCGTAGTCATTAGTTTAAGGTCCACACAGTTTAATATATTAGGTGTCATACTTGCATTTGGCCAAGTCGCTGAGCTAATGTGCTGTCTCTGTCAAGTAGCTGTCTGTTAGTCACTCAGTCTACAGCAGGAAACGGCACTTCAGAATAAAATCTTTGTGCCGAAATTCACTGTACTTCAAAATAAAGTGTTTTTTACAAACTTGACATGTTTGTTAGTCATCTGCGGTCCATTCAGAATGGACCCAGTTGGAAACCACTGTTCTAAAGACAGTGATACACCAAGCTCACAGTCGATCGTCTGTGATTGTTGCGCCTGTCTGTTACCCTAGTCAGTCCGGCATGTCCAACACTGTTGGAAAAGTTAAAGTGCTCACCAACATTGATTTAAAAGAGAAATATATCGATTGAGTGCATGACAAAAAAAGTCTAAGATCATTAACTGTAACCTGTGAGAGCCTGGTCTCACTCTGAAGTCATCGAAAACTGGCACTTGGGCAGTGACTTGCAGCGTCAGAAACCAACGGAAAAAGACATCCTTTAACGTCGGTATGATATGCAGCTGGTTGCCGTTATAGTTTAACAGCACCTGGCAGCGTCAGGTGGGAACATGGCGGGACAAGGATGAAAGTTAAGGCAGCAAAATTCCAACTGGGGCGGCTGGTAGGGGTGGTGGTCCAACAACCACCGACTTTCACCCGAGAGAGCGGTGTTCACGTCTCCTAAGATTCTAAAGCCAAACCCTGTTCTTTTTTCCAGAACCTAACCACGTGTTTTTATTGTTGAAGGAAAAAACATCAATTTATGGTGTTGTACTGACATAGTGCGTTTATTTTGAAAGAGACTTTATGTTAATGTTAAATTTCCTGTGAAAACAGAAGTGTACTTTGAAAGAAGACAATGCATGTAACAGGCAGAACTTGACACGGCGTCCCAGAAACGTCAACAACCAACACACCCAGAGTACCTACATTGATATGTGACGAGATCAGAGTCAGAATTATTGGTTGTGAATGGTCATGGAAATTTTTATTGTGTGTCCTTGAAAAGTCATTTGAAAGTTTTGAAATTTTGTCCTTGAATATGCGTCTTAATCCTGTTTGGTGTCATGATTTGGTCTCTTGTCTTTCAGGGGACGGAAGCTCTCAAAGGCAAAAAGACAGAAGCTCACGACAGAGAGAAGACGAGAGAGACGAGCAGCAGCGTCTCTCACAGCTGGATTACACAGACTTGTTCTGTTTTTTTCAACCTTTAAAGGATATTTTGGCAGTTCTGTAATAAGCTGGCTACCCAAGGATCCGCTCTCCTCCAGAGGGCCACATACTGTACTGTACTCCTCAGCATGACAACCAGACTTTGGCTCTATCGTCCAATCACATAACCTTTCAACCAGGAAGTGACCTTTGATCGGGAGGCGATGGCGCCCTCCTGTAACGGATTGTTGAGTTTATAGCTGTGAGGATACGCTAAACGGCTGTGGTGACGCTGATGATGCAAATTATTTTTTGGAACCTTTAAAGAGGAGCAGCGTCCTACTGTATGTGGTTGACCTTCGGTTTGCCCGCCGCCACCAGCAGAGACTGCACACAGCAGATGGATTTTGCCAAATGTTCTCATCGTGTTGCTCCACCGATTTTGCATGAACAGACTTAATGTGGATTCAGCGGACTCAGCTGTGAGCAAAACTGTTCTCTGCAGCTTCCTCCAAGACCCGAAACGAATTACAAAAAAAAAATCTTTTTCTTATTTTATAAGCTGTGAATTCTTAGTTGATGACGCCGAGTCATTAGAGGGATCGAAATGACTTTGAGGCATCAAAATCAAAATTTGCCAAACATCTATTTTGTAAATAAGAATCTCCCCGGTCCCCCGTACCCGAGCCTCTGTGCCATACGATAGCTCTCTGCCTCTTGGATGCCAACTACCTGTGTTTCTCTCAAAGCAATGCCCTACCAGCACCTCCATCTTTGACGTCTGGATGTTTGTTTCGCTTTTGCAGCCGTTTATTTTTCACTTCTGAAAATGTCTCTTCTGTTCGGTCGGTGAGATATGAACTGTGAATCTGTGTTACATGGTCATTCAAAATAAAGCCTGCTGTACCTGTCTCATCATTTTGAGCTTGAAAGAAATGAACGGGGTCGACAAACATAAAGACAGCGACTTAAAACCCTGCGACTCCTCAAAGGTTACAGGTTTTTTTATTAAATAGGAGGCAGATTTTGCTTCATTCTTGTTTTTAGATATTCTACATCTCCAGCTGAGGTCGCTTTGTTTACAGTTTGCCTCTTTAAATCACATCTCTTTGGTTTCTTGAATAAATAAGCAGAGTAAACCCACAAGCTCGGAGACAGTAGAGTGCATTTCGATGCCTTATCAGGTTTATTTTTGTTGTCCAGTCACTGTTCCTCTTGTCAGGTCATTTGTAAACAGTAAACAGGTCATTGTTGTAACAAAGCACTTGGGCATATTGTAGGTCAGCTCCACCGAGTCGAAACGGTCGAAAAAGAAAGAAAGGCGACTTTATATAATATGAACAATAGAGATATCACTATTAACTGCTAGACTTACAATAACAAACGGTAACTGTACCCCTGCTCGTGTAAGAAAAATGAGAAATAGTCCAAAATATTTTGTAAATTTTATTTATGGAATTAAGAATTGTCATGAAAAAGAGAAAAAAAAAGGACTTTTGTACGTCTATGACTTCCCCATACACTGTACCCATGCCACTGTTCAGTCACAAATAAAATATCATGTGATTCCCACGTTTTCTGCTCATGTTTCTTTTTCTTTCTTTAAAGATATGTCACTTCTACACAGGGGTCTAAATATAGACAGTGCAGTTGCAAACACCGTTAATCTGCACACACTGCGATGCCACACAGCTGGTTCAATATCAGCAAAGTTTCCCTTTATATTCATTGTCTTGTGTGGCGATCAGCAGTGATGTGGTGGTTCACTTTTACACTGTGATCTGTAGCCTATAGTTCGGCTTTAGCTTCTAACTATCTTTGTCTTTTTAACCTGTTGTTGCTGCTGAGTCAGTTTGACATCCTGGATATATCCTTCAAACACAGACTGTAGACCCCTCTGTCTGCTCCTCTCTGGAATCACTGTTTTGTTTTTCCAAAAATATGATAATATGTCTTCAGGGAGTGCAGCTAGTTACAGTGGGGGCTCCATGCTGAGTCAGCTCAGTCCGTGTCTGCAGACCTCCTCATCAGAACTCTGTTTTTTACTTGTTTTTAAAGCACAGCACCCTGCGTCACATTTCATTCCTCCATTTCCTTCAATACTGACTCTGCAGATTTCTCCTCTCTGGTTGTGACTTGTTTGATTACTTTTTATTTTGTTTAATTATGGTTTCGCATTGTCTGTCTGTACATCCAACTGTCTCGTTCTCATGAAGAACGCCTTGAGGGAATTTTGTAAAAATTTGGCACAAACGTCAGCTTGGACTCAACAATGAACTGATTAGATTTTGGTGGTAAGATCAGCCAACAGAGGCTGCTGTCCTCACACAAATACTGTACAGATCCTCCCTGCAGTTAATCACTGTAATGTAATGTGATATGAGATATTAATATAATCATCACTTGTTCTTTTTAGTGCTGATTATGTTACTGAATCACCTGAAGAGGAGCAAACAACAACAAGAAAAAAACACAATTGAAAAGAACGAAGATCAAACAGAAAACATTTTTACAGGTTATCATGAATAATCAAGAGGGACATAACTTGACATCTCTGACTTCCACTAACAATGTGTAAGACGTTAAGAGGCCCTTTGTAAGATGAGAGTTTCCTTTGATAGCAGTCACCAACATGTATGTTCCCAAGTAGAGACGTGGAGTCGTGTTAGATTGATTCCCCGACATTGTGTGTGTGTTGCTTTCACTGAGTGAGTGATTGTGTCACTCTGTAAAATCCCAAATCAGTGACAGTGAGCAAAGTTTAAAGGTCAGCAGAACACAAACATGACTCAAATGTTTTCAGGTCTGTTACAGGAATTTACCACATTACACCACCTTTATGTTCCACCACTGTCGTATGTTACCTACAGTATGTTTCCCTGCCTTTACACATTCATCACAATAAAGTTAATGATAACTCAAACACATTTAGACCTCCTGTTAAACCTGCCTGCAGACTCTGCTTCACTGTAAACCTGACGGTGGTGTCACACTTGTATTAAGTAACACACACAGACAGTCGACCTCATAACCCCGACACCTTGTCTTGTGGCTCTGAGGCCTGCAGCGCTGTGTACTTAGCTCCACCCCTGAGTCTAATGGCAGCTCTGAGTTCATATCCAGGCCGGTATTGATCAGCGTGTGTTTACATAGAGAGCTGAGCAGTGTCGTCTCCTCGTCCACAGTCAGTCGTAATAACACACAGCCATGCTTCCTGTGGTGACACGGACGAGTGCTCTCAGTTTGCGGCGCTTTCTGCTCTATGTTACTGTGAGCTTGGTGCTGCTGAGGTAGGTGCAAGTTTTACTTCCTGTTTAGTGATAGATTGCCAATATGTTAAAGCTAATTAACATAGAGGTTAACTAAGGTAACCGTCCTGCTGTCAGAGACATGCTGATACTTGATGCTCCAAAACAGTTTTCAGTGTGAGATTAAATGTGATTTATGTCACTTTTTTGGTATTAAATCAACTGTATTATTCCTGATTAAGATCCATTAGTAGTTCTGTGTGTAACCAATCAAATTAAAACACCTTTGCATCTAAAAATGTCTTAAAATAAATTGATTTGTCTTGATCACAGTGAAGCTGCGGACACAACAGCGAGCGATGGAGACCCTGGTGGTCGTGAGGCTCGGTCAGTGGGCCATCAGGTGGTAGTTCATCCTGTGGACTGTGTTTTATCAGAGTGGAGCTCGTGGTCGCGCTGTGACACCTGTCAGAAGACAAGGGTAAGTATGATGACAGCAGACAGGTGATGGTGGGCCCCGGGGGACGTCACAGCTACGATACAGGGCGTGTGTTTGTCGGCCCATCAGGGCTCCACAATGTTTGTCAAGGAGGAATGTAAAGGAGGAATCACCCTGAGCAGGTGGGCATGCGCACTTCAGATGGTATAGAGAGAAGTGTATACCTGCATGAATATGATTGGATGTTACGAGTCAGCTGGTAGCCTAACAGCTCTGAATGAGTCTGTGATTGTGAAGCATGAATCAGTTAAAGCAAACATTACATCACTGCTCTGCCTGAGCTGGTGCTTTATTTTTACAAAGAATTTAAAGGCTGTTAACTGAAGGCAGGGGCGCCGTCACTGACCCCATGGGAGCTCCCTTAGCCTCCTCGGGTGTGACAGAATTTTACGCTTGACATCTATTTGAGACAAGCTTTTTATTTGTCAAAATGTGTAGCCACACAGGGCTGGTGAAAGGGACTGGGTGTTTAATTGAAGTTTTATGGTATATTCCGATCCAAGGCCAACTGCTCTATGAGCGCGCTAGCTGCTGAGTCACAGGAAGTGCAGACCAGGTTGTATCCCAATGATATGCTGTGATATGTATACCTTCTAACCTCAAAGGTCAAGTGTATGGGATTCAGTGACATCTCCCATGTGCCAAATATGGTCACTTCTGGCTCCATAAAAAGCCAAGATGGCGACAGCAGAACTTGAGGCTTTAAAACTGAAGGCCACGAACCATTTGGTGACGTCACGGTAGTGTGGTGGAAACGTACATATCCCTATCTAGGGCCAGTGTTTGGCTTGTTCTAAAGCCCAGTTCAGACCAAAGATTGACGATGAGACGAAACCGTTTTAGAACGTTGCAGAGAAAAGTTGCAGCGGTGTGAACTGACCAATCTGAGCTCAGCTCAGGCCAGCTGATGGAGTGAATGGTGTGAACCAGCAGGTTTTAAGAACGTTGCAGAACAGCACATTTACAGCCTGTTTTAACTTGTCTTGTTGCAAATCTTTGGTCTGAACTGGGGTTTAAGAAATAAAGACACAAATGCTGTGTCTCAAATCGCGTACTTCTGTACTTACACTTTATATTTTGAGTTCATAAGTGCGTTCACACAGTATGGAAAAATGCAGTGCACTATGAGTACCCAGATGGTGCACTCAAGACGGTCAGGAAGTTGAGTGTGGAACTATGGACACTTCTCGCCCTCAATGGTCGCCATCTTGGCTACGTAGCAGAAGGGGAGGGACCACTTTTCAAACTGGAAATGGCGGCCAAGGACTGTGCGACCGTGAACGTCGCTGCATTGTCGTTATACATGTGTTTTTTGCTCTAAGCACCACTATACTGTTGTCGGATATAAGCCAGTAGTATGTTTGTTGGGTTAATTTAGCAGTCTGTAATGATTTGGTACCGCGAACGATAATGTGAATGCTAATGCTAGTTTGCTAACTAGCTAAATTGCGGTAAGTGCACAACGGCCGTGTTTGGTTTGAGACAAGACTACCTTGTCAAAATTCGCGCACTACGCCATTGAGTACATAGTGCACATAGTATACTACATAGAAGTGTACTAACGGAAGTATGTGATAGACACAGCAAATGATTCTTATTGTAGTAGGTGATGAACTAATGAAAATTAAGTTAGAAATATTGAATACCTTTTTCTGACAATATATCCCCTCCTGAATTTTACACACTGGACCTCTAAGGGAAAAGTTTTAGGAAACATTCTTTGAAACACACTTTTTTGCTGAGAGTTATGAAAAGACTGGCACCACTCTCATTTCAGCAGCCAGAAGCTGGCTAACTTCACTGCTTAGCATTTAGACTCGAAACAGTGGGAAACAGCTCACCTGGCTCCATCCAAAGGTAGCAAGTCGCATCAGCTAGCACCCCTAAAGCTCATTTGTAACATGTTTGTTTTGTCCATACAAAAACCAAGGTTTAAAATCGATTTCATGTCATTGTGCTAAGCTGCGTTAGCTACTGACAGTAGCTTTAGCATACAACAGCAGTATCACTCTTCTCATCACACTCTCAGCAATGAAGCAATGAAAAATATTTTCCAAGATGTCAACTTTTTCATCAACTAAAAACTTTTGACCTTTACAATCAAGCAAATAAATGAAATGTACATAAACTCCCACTGGTTTTATGGGCTGCAGTGGTCCAGCCAATTGTTGTGCACTGGTTATCAAAATGAGATTAGATTTGGATTCAGTCAGATTAGATCTAGTTGAATAAATCATCCCTATTGTGCTGAGACTGAGAGATAACTCTGCAGTCTGAGGCATTCGACATTTCGACCCTTGTGGGCTGTTTTTCTGAGAGGTAGAGAGCTCCACTGCTGGCAAAGGTCTCAGCTGATGTACTTCAGTGCTCTATCTCATCCACTTTACAAGAAGGGGGATTAATAACCTTGACATGACAAAGTGAAAACAGCCCTCTAATGGGATTTCGGCTGTTACAGTTCCCCGGAGCAGTTTCCAGGCTCTTTCACCACCTTCATTGGGTCGTGGCGAGTCCTCCTCTGTGTTTCTCTGACCATTTATGTGTCTGTCTCTCTCAAACATCCAGTATCGCTATGCTAAACTGGAGCAGCCGTCTCAGTTTGGAGGGCAGCCGTGCAATTTTCACGACAGGGAGGAGGAGGCCTGTGATGTTCCAGCCCGCTACACCTGTGACAGTGTTCCTGTGTGTGAGGGATTCTTCTGCAACCAAACAGGTATCTGATACACCTGTCCCTATGTACTCCCCACCGCCCTCAGTCTTTACGCTAAGCTAAGATAACTGGCTGCTCGCTGTAGCTTCGTAGCAATCTAGCTCTCAGCAAGAAAGTAAGTAAGCATATTAACATGATGTCAAACTGTTGATTTTAGTCTGTTTTGGAAATGACCAATAGCTAAATGCCTATGCCAGCAGCCAGAATGAAATGTTAGCATTAGCCTATGTTTCTGCAAACCACGCATATGTTACATTTGTATATTTCATATGTATCATATCAACATTTCTAATGCGACGTAGTCCAGATTACAGATATGTTAGCTGTTAGTTTGTCATTGGGAGGAGGAGGGGATGGTGGACCTTTTTATAGCTACAAAAGCAGGTATTTTATAACGAGAATCAGCAACATTTCCAGCCCTGTTTATAGCAACAAAAACTGGTATTTTTTAACAGTTTTGAACATTTCGAGACGTGTTGAGCAGTTATTTTGTAACAAGAGTTCGGGTCATTTTGAACTTTGTTTTCAGAGACAAAAGGAGATACTTTTTAAAGGGAGGTCAAGACGTTTGCAGCCGTGTTTGTAGAGCCAAAAGTGGGTACTTTTGAGCAAGAATTCAGGGCATTTCCAACTGTGGTTACAGCAAAAAAGGCGGGTATCTTTTAACGAGAATTTAGGACATATCCAGCCGTATTTACAGCTACAAAAGCAGGTATATTTTAATGAGTATTTGGGACATTTTCAGCTGTATATATAAATTGACAACAGTGGGTATTTTTTAACCAGAATTCTAAGCATTTTCAGCCATATTCATAGCAATGAAAGAGGGTGATTTTTAATGAGTTCAGGACATTTCCAGCCGTGTTTATAGAGATGAAAGTGGGTATTTGTTAATGAGAGTTTAGGACATTCCCTGTTTACAGTGACAAAAATGTATTTTTTATCGAGAGTTGGGGATATTTCTAGCCATGCTTATAGCAACGAAAGCAGGTATTTTTTAATGAGAGTTCAGGACATTTCCTGCTGTGTTTACAGCGACAAAAACATATTTTTTTTCAAGAGTTCAGGAAACTTTTGGACATGTTTATAGTTAAAAAGAAGGCATTTTTTATGAAGAGTTTGCGACATTTCCAGCTGCATTTATAGCAGCAACAGTGGGCATATTTTATTGTGATTTCAGGACACTTCTGGTCGTGTTTATAGTAACAAAAGCAGGTATTTTTTAATGAGACATTCACTTTCAGCCATGTTTATCACAAAAAAAAGGTTATTTTTTAATAAGAGTTTGGAACATTTCCAGACGTATTTACAGCAAAAAAAGTAGTTTTTATCAAGGGAATTTCTAGCCGTGTTTGTCGCAACAAAAGCAGGTATTTTTTAACAAGAGTTTAGGACATTTCCAGCTTTATCGTTGGCGACAAAAACAAATGTTTTATCGAGATTTAGGGAAATTTCTAGCTGTGTTTATAGTGACAAAAACAGATTTTTTAATAAAAGCTCAGGACATCTCTAGCCATGTTTATAGTGACGAGAATGGGTGTCTTTTAACAAGAATTTGGGACATTTCCAGCTGTATTTATAGCAAAAACAGTGGGTATTTTTTAACCTGAGTTTGGGACATTTCCTGCTATGTTTCTAGCAACAAAAAGAGTTCAGGAAATGTCTAGCTGTGTTTACAGAGACACAAACTGGCATTTTCTAATTAGAGTTCATGACATTTCTAGCTGTGTTTATAGCAACAAAAGCAGGTTTTTTTGGGGGGGTTTTTAGATAATCTTTTGGGCATTTTGCCTTTATGTCATAGTGAAAGCTGAAAAGAGACCAGAAAGGTGGCTGAGAATGAGAGGGGATAACATGGAGCAAAGGGCCTGGGCTGAGATTAAACCTGGGCTGTTGCAATAACACTGAGCCTTAATGGTATGCACTCCACCAGGTGAACTACCGGGCACCCCAAACGCTTTTTTAAACGAGAGTTACAGACATTACCAGCTGTGTTTGTAGCGACCAAACTGGGTATTTTAAGCCATAACATGATGTTTTCCCAACCCTAACCAAGTGTTTTTGTACCTAAACCTCACCACACATGAACCACAGCATTGTCACAATTAAAATCAGAAACTGAATCATTGACAAATGTAAACATTCAGTTTCGAATGGATCAAGATGCCATCCACGTCTCTCCTCTCCTCCAGGTCGCTGTATTCCCAGAACTCTGCAGTGTAGTGGGGAAGATGACTGCGGGGACATGTCAGATGAAGCCGGCTGTAAGAAGGTTTCCAAGCCCTGCAGGGAGGAAGCTGAAGAGTATTGGGGAATCGAAAACCTTGCCAAAGGGTGAGTCACATTCCCATTAGTCTGCAGCCTGAGTCCCAGATATTTTCGAGGACTTGGAGAGGTAAACATGTTGCTGTCCTCAAATCAATCTGCTCACCCTTAATGCTGTTGCTCTTCTTTCAGAATCAGTATCTTGAACAGTAACCTGGAGGGAGTGGTGCTTGATAACAGATACTATGCTGGCAGCTGCTTGCCTCACTACATCCAGGATGTCAGATTCAGGAAGCCTCACAACTTGCAGCAGTACACTACGCAGGTGAAACCAGCTGCTAATCATACTGCTGTATAGCAATTATTGAGCTGAAGTTGATATTCGAGATTACAGCTATCTTCCAGCCCAGACGTCAAAAGAAAATGTTGGCATTGTACGTTTCTGCAAACCAGGGAAACTTTATGTTTGTACGTGTCATACGGGTCGTATCAATGTTTCTAAAGTAATATAAGTCTGATTACATGTATATGAGAGGAGTTTGTCTTTAGGGGGTAGAGGGAATGGTGGATGGCGTGACACCTAGACCACTGTTTGAGACAAACAACAAAAGTGGGTGTTTTTTAACAAGACATCGGCAGCATTTACAAGCCATGATTATTCCACCAAAAGCAAGTATTTTAAGCTCATGATCTTCTTCTAACCATAACCCAGCGTTTTTTTGTGCCTAAACACAACCACACATTAAAGCCACAGTTGGTAACTTTTTCATATTTGTTCAAAGTGTCACTTTATCCATACAGCACGAAATGAGACAAATAAATCCTAGGCTGATTCAACTTAAGCGTGAATTTCATCACGGCAACTCATAATGTGACTCAGTAGTGTGTGCCGCCCCCTCGTGCCTGTATGACCTCCTGAAAACATCTGCTCCTGATGCGTCGGCAGATGGCGGAACAGCAATTCACGGAGCGTTTGACATGATTGACAGCTGCGTCTAAGACTCCTCAGCTCTGATCGGTTGATGTTGACTGCATGGCTGTCTGATTCTTATTTGGGTTGCCGTGTTTAATCAGTTGTGATAAAAAATGATCCTGAACTTCAATTCTGAGGCTGTTCTGTAAATACGTTTCTCATAGGTAATAAATATTGCAACTTCTGATCAGTCCATTTAAATGTCAGGCTTAAAATAACAACTTCTGATTAGGCCCAACCCACTTACAAATTAAACTCCACCCAGTTTTGACATAAACTCCGCCCATTCCGAGTATAGATACAGATAATTTAGTTAAACAGATACAGACACAGATAATGGTGTACTCGCTCATCCTGACTATAAACCCACTATAAAAGGTGCCTCATTGGAAAGTGGTGCCATGTTTTGTCTGTTGCATCAGTGAGGATTAATCTTAAGCCTGTAATAATGGTGATTTATCTTATGTTTTTTCTTGATTGTTCTTCATGTTTTAAATATAGTTGACAGTTATTGTTTATTGAATGATACGGCTCAGCTTGTTACACACTATAAAAGGACGTTTTCCCTCCCATGTGTTTACAGACAAAAGGCTCGTATGACTTCACCCTGCAGTCTTTTGAGTCATACTCTGACTACAGGAAGCACACTTTGGAGGAGCGCATGTCCCAAACCACCGTCTCCTTTGGCTTTGCCATTCCATTCATAGTTGAATTTGGCTTCAACTACAATAAGGCCAAATACTCCAAAAAAGAACAGAAGATCCGTCGTGCTGCTAGCAAGGTGAGGTGTCTTTTCTCCTGACCTCTTCATGACCTACTGATTTATCAAAAACAAAAAGGAACCTAACAGATTTATGATACATCAAAACCCACAAGTCATTTAAAATGTCTGCTCCAGCTCCACTCTTAGCCTTAAAGCACTGACTTATTCATCAACTCCTGCTGATTCTCCCTCAGACTAACAGCTTCGTGAGGGCCAAAGCAGAGCTGGAGTTGGCCCAGTACATGCTGAAGTCAGATGATTTGATGCTTCACCCTGAGTTCCTGCAGCGCCTGCGCTCCTTGCCACAGTCCTATGTTTACGGAGAATACAGACAGATCTACAGGGACTACGGCACCCACTACATTACAGAGGCAGCCCTCGGAGGAGACTTTGAACACACCATCATCCTGAACAAGGAGAAGCTCGCAAAGTCCGGTAATAAATATTAGTGGCTGCTGAACTGGAGTCACGAAGGTCACAGTCAAATCAAGACTGGTTTAGTTGCTCAGTTTCTGCACATTACAAGACACATAAAGGTAATTATTGTGATCAGATACTGGTGTGCAACAGCAGTGACATCATCTTTTCTTTATCTTGTCATTGTTAAAGGGACAGTTCATCCCAAAATCAAAAATATATAGTTTTTCTACAGTTACCATGATGTTTATTTTCAGATGTGGAGGGAAGTCAGATTTGACCTCTGAGGAACACAAGAGGTCAAATCCAAGATGGCCACCAGTCCCCTTGGTCTGATGTTCAAACATGATTAATTTTGGAACCAAACTGTGCAGTAAAACATTTAAGGTATCATTTCCAACTAACGTGGGGATTCCCGTTCATTTGGTGAGACTTTTAAGATCATCAGTTGGAGATCAGCCATAGAGATGTCTGCCTTCTCTCCAATATAATGGAACTAGATAGCACCCAGCTTGTGGTGCTCAAAGTGCCAAAAAAAACCCAAACCAAAACATGTATAAGAACATTTCAAAAACTAAACTGATTAAAAACCAAACTTAACTGCCAGCCATATCACTGTGCAGAAGGAACAGTGCATCTACTGTTAGCTTACCTAGCACAGATGGAGCTAAGCTACAGCTCAGTCAAGAAGGACATTGTTAATGTTTACATATTGAGAATGAACCTCTCGTCTATGAGTAGATGAGTAGATCCTCCTGCGTGGTGATACGCTTGGCAGGTGCTGTTTGGTAGAGAAAAGACTTTTTCCTATAAACTTACATAGTGAGAGAGACGTCCATAAATCAATGGGTACATTGTTTTGAGTGTCACAAACCCTGCAATATGATTTGTTTCACCATCAGAATTTAATCCATTGGTCTGATACATCTGTAAATTCTAGAAGATCTGTTCAATTAAATAATTTAATCCCCATTCAAGTTAATGGAGTGCTACACCGGAAGTACCCAACTCAGTCAGTAGAACTCTGTAGTGTGCCCACAGTGTGGAAGCAGTGCCACTCATCGGAGTAATGTTATACCTGGCTGTTGAACCATTTTGGTTTCATGCGCAGCGTAGTAACTTTCACAGGAATGAATAGGGTTCCACCTCAAACGCTGTATCCAGGTCTCTTTATACATCCATGATTAGTAGATGCACGCTTCCTTCTGTGTGATGATACATTTGGCAGGTGTAGTTTGGTAGAAAGAAAATAGTTCCTACATGAAACTGCTCACAACAAGGTCTGTGGATTATCTTGAGTAACCAGGTCATGATTTCTGGAAAGAGACATTGATGTTGAGTTTCTCTAATGTACTTTTTTTGGCACTTTGAGCACCACAAGCTGAGTGCCATCTAGTTTCATTATATTGGAGAGAAGGCAGACATCTCTACAGCTGATATCTCCAACACTCTGCAACTCACACCAAAACAATCTAGATTGCTAACCAGCTCTACAGGTAAGAAGAACAATAAGTATTTTTGATTTTGGGGTGAACTGTCCCTTTAACACTGATACCTAGTGATAAATAGTTGATTTAGTTAGTTGATGGAAAGGTAGTAACCACTCCCTGACTCCCTTTGTTGCTCCAGATTACACTTTGGACGACTACGCACGCTGTACGCAGTCGGGCCTTAAGGTCGGGGCCAACATTTATGGTGTTTACGTGTCTGCGGGTTTTCACGGTGGATCCTGTAATGGCCTGCTGAATGAGATGGGAGGTGAGGAATATGAATATGTTCAGTTTTACATCATGAACACGAACTGATGCTAAAAATCTGAAGTGGTTCTGTCTCTCCTCAGAGGACACAGAGCACGGCAGCATGGTGGAGGACTTTGTTGCAGTTGTAAGGGGTGGAAGCAGTGAATCCATCACCGCTTTACTGTCTAAAAAGCTCCCCACGCCGCAGCTGATGGGGCTGTGGGGCGAAGGCGTGCAATTTAACCCCGACTTCCTTCGCACAACAGTGAGTTTATCCGTCTTTAACTGAAATCTCATGTTCTGCCTCTCCCTTTCTGTCTCACTTTTCCCGCTTATTTCTGTTTATATTCATATTACCTGCTTTAATCCCATTTTCAATCTTCTTATTCTTGTGTTTCTGTCTCCCACAATCTAAAACCTCTTTTTCTTCCTCCTTTATAATTCTCCATCTCAGTTTGCAGCCATAACTAACTGTTTTCAAGGAGTTTGACCTGACTCATTGGTGCAGAAACATTTACAAAGAGCTGGTCAGTGGTGGTACCAGGATTGGCTTTATTACAAAGAGGCAAAGTACAACTAGGCTGCTAAACAGCAAGTTGGAGAACAAACAACAAAAGATGCCAAATAGCAACTGAGCCAAATACAAATAAGCTGGGTCAACTTTCAGCACTTGTGAGGGTTTCCAGTTGGCTCTATGAAAGGAAAAACTAAATCCTAGAGAAGTGAATTTGAACGGCATGAAGATGGTTTAATTATGAAATTTCCTTCTCATTAGACACGGCCGCTGTATGAGCTGGTGACCTCCAGAGACTTCTCCCATCATGCCACCCTGAAAAGAAACCTGAAGAAAGCGCTGTCGGATTACCTGGCAGAGGCCGATGCTTGTCGATGTGCTCCCTGCCAAAACAACGGAGTGGCTGTTTTGAGAGGTATCTCAGAGGATATTATTTTTGGTGTTAATGACAAATTCTATGGCTCCATATTCATTAGCGATAGACTGAAAACTCGTTTTAATTTCCCCCAGTTTATGCCAAATCTTAAAGGAATAGTTCAGGTTTTTTGAAGTGGGGTTGTACGAGGTACTTGTTTGTATATATTTTTTTTTTTTCCTACTTTGTTTATTGGATTTTCAAGTAGAACAACGTTTACAGGATCATTGCACTTGTAAAGTGTTTGGCAAAAATATAAAAATACAACATTAACAGCAACAGTGCAACATGTGTGTATATAAATTATATATGTACACACAAAATAAATATAAACTGACAAAATAAGTGCAGCAGCACAACAAAAAAAAAAAAAAAAAAAAAAAAAGCAAACAAAACACAAAAAAACAACATTTTAATATTTTAATTTACGCAGGACAGGCCTCTTGCATAGATATTAAAAGATGTACAAATCTGTAACCGCAGGGAAATGGATTATTATTATTGGTAATTTTTTACCAGTTTTATGCAATTTAAAACTGCTTGAATCCAAAGAGCATGAGAGGGGGGCACAGGAGACTTCCATCGGAGCAAAATTAAACGAGCTGGCCTGGGCTGTGCCGACTGACATCTACTTCGTGTGATTATACACTGACTTTAGAAAAGAACCTCATAAAACCCTATTTCAGAAGATCACTCTCCCTGGTTTTACTCAAAGGAACCTTAACTGGCATTGTCAGAGCTTTTTTCACAAACTTAAAATTGTTGTATACTAAGGGATGATGTTTACAGTGGTGGTAACGATATTAGTGATGATGCTTGTGCAGTAAATATCTTAACCTCCCTCAACAGGCACCAGGTGTGACTGTGTGTGTCCCACTGGCTACACTGGACGAGGCTGTGAGATCACTAATAGACAAAAAGGTCAGCTCTCAAAACACTGCGCACAGCATTGGATTAAAACCTTCTGAGATATTGACATAATGATATGAAATATGATGTGGCCCCTTCTGACAGATTTAGCCATCGACGGCAGCTGGAGCTGCTGGGGTGCATGGTCATCCTGCAGTGGACAGAAAAAGACGAGGAGTCGACAGTGTAACAACCCAGCACCCCGTGATGGAGGCCTGGAATGCAGAGGACTGCAGGAAGATTCGACTGAATGTTTTTAAAATCTGTTTAACAGCTCTGACATAAAGATTTTTAAAATTCTGCTGGAAAATGGAAGTTTGGTTTGTGGTGTGTTTGTCGTTTGACTGCGTGGTGTGACATGTTGAATTATATTTGAATAAAAACAATCTTACCTAAATGGAATATCTCCAATTAGTATTTCATTTATACTGTTAAACCATGTGTCTCTGGATATGTCTTCTCATTGGTGTAACTGCATTCTCGAAACCCTGTGTCTCTGGATATGTCTTCTCATTGGTGTAACTGCATTCTCGAAACCCACTGGCTGTATTCGGCATCTGACTTCCGGCAGACGGCGAATACAGCCTCTGGCGGCAGACCCCCGATTTTTTGGCATTCCGCTTTGATTTGGGCGGAGGAGGTGAATTTCCATTTCCAACTTCCGTTTATATATAAGTAAATATGCTGAACCATTGCAATGGATTCAGAGTTTGCAGTGACGCCAATTATGTTCCGCCTCGTTAGTTCACCGCACGGACCGTTTAATCTGGCAACAACTGCAGCCGGCTCAAATGTGATTGGTCAATATAATAATAATAATACAAACAGCCTACAACCGGAAACCAGGGCTCTTCCGCTCTTCTTCCGGAGGCAAGATCTCCGGGGTTTGCCTACAGACTCTACATTCACTGAATGTAGAGTCTGTATATAGAGACTAGTGTAACTGTAGCATTTAAGCAATGACCTGGATTCAGCCTCAGCAATTTAAAAATGTCCTCCACTGCTCAAAAGAATTAAGGGAACACTTAATGGTCACAGTCTAACACCTAGCCAGTTCAACTTCAGGGATATTAATCCGTCCATTTAGGACGCACAAGTGATTGTGAATCAGTTTCAGCTGCTTTGGTGCAAATCAAAGTGACAACAGGTGCAATGAAGAGGTAGAAGCAAGAAAACCCCCAAAAAGGGAATGGTTTTACATGTGGTGGCCACAGACAGTTGCTCTCTCCTCATCCTCCCTGACTGATTCTTCTCTAGTTTTGGTAAGCATGAGGCGGTACCTGCAGCCCAATCTGGTTGCACAGGCAGTCCAGCTCCTCCAGGATGGCACATCCGTACCTGTTGTCAGAAGAAGGTTTGCTGTGTCTCCCAGCACAGTCTCAAGAGCATGGAGGAGATACCAGGAGACTGGCTGTTACACAAGGAGAGCTTGACAGGGCCGTAGGAGGGCATCAACCCAGCAGCACAACCAGTATCTGCTCCTTTGTATGAGGAGGAACAGGAGGAGCAAAATGACCTCCAGCAGGCTACTGGTGCATGTTTCTGACCAAACTGAAACAGACTCCATGAGGGTGGTATGAGGGCCCGACGTCCTCTAGTAGGACCTGTGCTCACAGCCCAGCACCGTACAGCTCCATTGGCATTCACCAGAGAACACCAGGATTGGCAGGTCCACCTGTTCTCTTCACAAATGAGAGCAAGTTCACACTGAGCACGTGTGACAGGCGTGAAAGAGCCTGGAGATGCTCTGGGCCCTGGGTTCCTCCTGGTACAGGACACTGCCCGGCCTCATCCAGGTCTGGGAGGAGATCCCCCAGGACACCAGGAGCATGCCCAGATGTTGTCAGGAGTGCACACAGGTACACGGGGGCCAAACACACTACTGAGTGACATTATGAGTTGCTGTGATAAAACTCACACAAGTTGTATCAGCCTTGAGCAGTGTCTAAATTGCCTCAAGTTGACATTTTCATTCTTGTGCTCAAAAAAGCTTCAGACAAAAAAACACACACAAAGTCTGCACATCACATATTTATTGCTACCTTGATATACAGTTTGTCACATTGTGTGTCCTGATGACGGCCCGCATTTCATTTTCTTTCAGAGCTCAGACAAATAAAAGAATTGTGACAGAACAGTTTTATTCATTGAAAACACTTGCTCACTTAGCACTCAACAGCATGTTCACCCTGGAGCCTGAGTAATTTAACAACGCTGAGTCTGAGAGGAGGAGCCCAGGCAGGCTGCTCCGCCCCCTTCAGGTGCAGGATTATTACAGGTTCTTGTCCGAGTCTTCCTCCCCGATGCACAGGATGACCAGGCCCCCCAGCACGACCATGACCCGTCTGTCTTTGTATCTGTCGGGAAAAATCAAGGAGGTTTGAGCTGATTTTACCAACTGTTCGCTCCTGTTTTTATTTGAAATTTGCTTATCATTTATGTATATTTATAACAGTTTATGATGACAATAAGGGGTTAAAAACTGCTTTGGAGTTGAGCATTGACTACAAGACCCATAAGCCATTGGGACAATCATTGGCTATTGATTGGCTCTGAGGCCAAATGAGTCAAGGCAGGCACTTCCTTCAACACAGGCCCTCGCTGCGTACTGCAGCCTAGACTGTCAGTATGGAAGCTCCTATTGGCTCAAGTGAGGTGTCAATCAAAAGGTCAGAGTTCAGCCACCATTTTGACAGCGAGGAGTCGGCTTATTGACATGCAAACAGAAGAAATTATGGATAATATGCGTAGAAATATGAAAGTTTGAAATATGCAACAGCAATTCTTGGATATCTTTGGATGTAGTAACATGTTTGGACTAAATATTTTACTCGATTTAGATCGTCTGGACTTTTGGGAGTGTATGAAGACAGCATGAGTAGCGTTTTTCTTGGCATAATACCGATCTGTGGATTATAATAACGCTTCATAGGTAAGTTATACGTGCTTATTTGTTTGTTTGTTTTTTGTCTGACAGAAGTGTTTATTGAACCTGCTGTGGTGGTTGTATCTTGAAATGGTCGGCATTATTCGAACCACAAGGAGCGTAGCTTTCGAATGAGTAAACCCAACACACTCTCACTCTGATCTCATCACATATCAATGTTTGGTCAGGGACCTTCCACGTCCAGATACGACATGCAAGGTACTACGGGTGAGTTGGTTGTTGACGTTCTGGGATGATGTGTCAAGTTACCTAACATCACAACTGTCTAATGATGTAATGGTACCTCCTTCCTACTGTCCATGCTTAGCTAAGCTAACTGTATCCTATCTCTAGAGTGGTGTTCAACAAAAAAACAAATAAGTGTGTTTCCCAAAATGTAAAACTGTTCCTTTATTTAAGGAAATTGTTTAATTAATGTCTTTACCTCTGCTGTGACACTAATAACAAAAGTCTTACCTCTTCTGAGAGTGTCTTCACAGGCCTCTCCATGATAGCCTGACTTACAAATGCAGTTACAGGCGGTACGCGTGAGGACAGGGATGCCGTTGTGCTTGCAGGGGGCGCAGCGACAGGAGTCGAACTGCTGCCGATATTCATCGAAGCCCCTCTCCAAGTTGGCCAACCTTGCACCGACGTGGTCAGCAGCTGTACTGCGGCGCACTAGCTCATAGATTGGCATGGTCTGGGTCATCAGGGAGGAAGGATAGAGACAGGAAGAGGAGGAAGTTTAATAAAAAGCAGATGACCACACCAGCAAAGGCACAAAAACAGTGTGAGGTCATACACTGAGAATTTAACTGTAACTTGTGTTTTGTTTTTCTTGTGTTTAAGAGCATATGTCGAATCGTCTTCCAGTAGGTTACCTCATATTCGATGAGTGTTGGGTTGTATTTGAGGGACGCTCCCCAGTTTCTGTAGGTCTCAGGGTTCCTGATAGCCGAAACACCACTGCTGCTGTGTGTTACTCCCCCCTTCACCAGAGTAACAATATCCTCAATCAGAGCTGAATCAGAGTCTTTGCCTACATTTAAAAACAAAATTGTCATACAAGCTCTGAAAACACAGTACTGCAACAGTCCTTCATGTTATATGTCAGCTGAATGTGAATGAGACATTACACACAAAGCAAATTAACACAAATTCAAAACTAAATAGAGTTTAGATGTCTCACCTTGACTAAACGATCCTTTTTTATTGCACGGATTCACACCCGCTTTGAGCTCTACTGATGCATAGGCGCTGAGGGGATAACTTAAACCGATAGAGGCACCAAAGCAGCTCCCAGCTTGATCAGCCTCCAGCTCTGTGAGAGTCAGGCACAGGAATTAAACAAAGGTTACTTTACAGCACATTTTCTCATAGATAACACTGATCAACAAACTGGAAAGTCCACAGTACTTGACTCTGCCATAAACGTCTTGTTGACAACCACAACATATTCGAGGGTTCCTCCCATAGTTCCCTCTGTGACGTAGTGGGTGCCAAATGTGCTGATGAAGCGGGAGTACATCCCAAAGTCATACTGCTCGGGTAGCTCCATGAGTGAAACGTAGAAATCTTCATGAAGCATTAGATTATTACTTCTCATCTTGAAGTGGGCTGTTTCCACCTTTGACCAAAGCCGAATGAACCCAAGGTCCTGAAGACAAAAGGGAAAGATTTTATAGACTTAAGTGACTTCTTGTTTCTTTCAGAGGTAGAAATAGAGATAATAATGAAAAAGGGTTTGTATAAAAGTAACGTATTTATACCCAAAAAATAATTTATTTCATTTTGGCCACAAGCACTCAACAGTTTTTAAAGGAGTTCAGAAATGTTGGCCCTAGTTATTTAACCATTAAATATAAGCTCAAGTAAGAGGACCGTTAGCTTAGTTTAGTGTGAAGGCTGAAAATAGTGGGAAACAGTGAGCCAACTGTCAGTAAAACCACAACAATATGATATGCTACAGCGACGGACCCTCAGTCAACAGCCAGAGCAATCTGAATCAAGCCAGCACAAACCTCAGCCTCTACGGACTGTATTAGCAAACTTTCTGTTGCTGCCATTACACAGGTTAAGCCTGGCGCTGGCCACCAGCCTGCTGTGACACTCAATGCTGGGGGTTTGGGCTGCCGAATTCGAGCCTTTACAGTCGCCGACCAAAGGTCCGTCTCCTGAGCTGCCAATTCTAGCTAACTCTTGTCTCATTTGTGGTCTGATAAAGAGAGAGTGAGAATGAGCGGGGCAAGGAGGGGCTGAGTGAGTGCGCTGGTGCAACTGTACAATAAAGTATTAAAAATGAAGCAATGTGCGTGAAACTCTGGGTACGAACACTGTACGAAGCATATGCCTGTTGTTGTCTGGTGGGAGGGGCTTAGGACAGAGAGGGGAGAGCTGCATGAGGAGGGTTTATTTTCAAATTCTGCCTTTGCTCTCTGCAGATTTCTGCCGACCTCAGCTTTAACAAACAAGATATGGGCTAATGTGTTAATTAGTGAGCTTTACAGGTGCTGTTAGGCAGATTTTGTGACCTTTGAACAGAGCCAGGCTAGCTTCTGCCAGGCTTCTGTTTTCAGTCTTTATGCTAAGCTAAGCTAACTGGCTCCTGGCTGTAGCTTCATAGTCTATTTAAAGGACTGCAGTGACAGTGGTATCAATCTTCTTATCTAATGCTCAGCAAGAGAGCAAACTTATTTCCCCAAATCTTCGAAAGATAAACAAACTCAGACCTCTTACTAGTGATAACCTAATTACCTTTTGGTCAATACAACATACCTGGCTTTTATGCTGCGTTATGTTCTTGAGAAACTCCGATTCACGACTTCCACTCAGTCCCACTTCCACATAATAGATCCCAACTGAGACACCACCACTGGAAGATCTCATAGTTTTCCTCGCATTCAGCAGGCCCACAACATCTTCGTAGTATTCGTGAGAGCCCTCTGACGTAGCTTCGGCCTGTAACAAGTTAAACCTTATACCAAAATGTCTTCCTTCAAACAGCCCATTGATGCATCATAGAAATTAAATTGCAGCATTACCACAAACTGGTAGGTATGGTAGTTGTAAGGTTTTCTGTAGTTCTTCTCATCTGCGTTGTAGTGCAAGTTCTCACAGAACGCGTCATAGATGAATTTCCTCCATTCACCGTTATAGACGTATTCACACCTTCCTCCAAAGTACCTTGGGTCGAGCACATGATCCACAAAGTCTCCAGTCAGGACGTTGTAGCTAGGCAAAGTGGAATAATTCAAATTAGTGATTATCAAGTGAAAGTAATGAAGATTTAATGAAAGCGTTGTGATATGAATATCATTTAGCAGTATGCTTCTGTGAAATTATCATATTTGACTGAATGCATTTCACAATAAAAGTCTGAATTTGGTTTGATATCACAGTAACAGCCTGTGAGGTGATAATAATGTAATTTATTGTGAAATATTAAAGTTACTCATTGTAACTTCCTGGAAATGATTTGCAGTGCAGTAACAGCTCTGCAGTATTCACCCCTGAGTGCCACGTTCAGCTCCAGGGATCGGCATTATGGTGGAACACTTGTCATCCCTCTGGTTGATTTCTGCACAGTCGTCTTCATCAGAAAAGTCATCGCAGTCTGACTCTCCGTTACAGCGAAGGGACTGGCTGATGCAGCGTCCTGGATACACAGAGACAGATTTACATGTACTGCACATACACACGCACCAAGAGACAAAACATCTTCAGCTTAAAGAGTGTAAGTGGTCGTTGATGGGACTGGCCTGTTTCTTTGCAGGTGAAGCTATCGGCACAGTAATCTGTCACCAGACACTGTGTCGTTGCTGTTGGACATGCCAGCTTCTCCCACAGTGTCTCGATGCACTCTGTGCCGCCGAACTGTGAGGGCTTCTCCAAGTATCTGAAACGGACCTAAGACAGAGGTAAAAATTAGTTGGTTCTTAAAATCACCCAGTGTATCCATTCCCTTATACCAGGGGTGGGTAACCACCGGCTCCGAAGGCACATGTGGCTGTTTAGCCCCTCTCTGGTGGCTCCCTTAGGCTTTGAAAAACATGTTTGGAAATGGTATGTAACGATTATTTAAAAAAAAATTAATTTCTATCAATCATTGTTGAAGGCCTTAAGTGATTCTTACATTCTCCAGTTGTAAAAACATGTGGCTTATACACCAAATAAAAAAGATATTTTAACATTTTATCAACTAAAATGTGCATCATATGTCTACTGAATGGCGCCTTTTCCTCCACATTTTATCAAACGTCAAACGTGGTGGCTAGTCTTGAGTCTCTCTAGCCAGGCTAGCTATGGATTCCAAATCTAACAAAGGATAGAATAGAGAGTTTAATAGTCCAAATCATAAATAGTCCACTGCAGTGTTGCCACCTTGTGGTAACTAAGAAAGGACGGCAGACACTAATTCAACTGGGCTGGACAGCCTCAGAAAAATTTCACAGGCTGAGATCAATGCAAAAAAGATTTCGATTTCTTTACGACATCTGTGCACAAAAAAAGGTGCTCAGAGTGCAAAAAATTATTTAAAAAAGTAAATAAAAACAGCTGCAAATGTTTCAGTGCTCAAGGACTGAAACGTTTGCTGCTGTTTAATTTTCCTTTTTAAATTTTTTTTTGTTTTGCACTTGGAGCACCTTTTTTTGTGCACAGATGTCCTAATTAAATTGAATTTTGTTTTGGCATTGATCTCAGCCTGTGAACCTTATTTGTGACTGTCCAGCCCAGTTGAATTAGTGTGCAGGTATCTCCTCTGTCATCCTTTCTTGATCGTCCATTGTACTGATGCACCCAAGATTAATTTTTTTGTTGCCATAAGACTAGATTAAGTCTTTTTTAAGACTAGACTTAAGACTTTCCTCTTTGATAAAGCTTATAGTTAGGGCTGGCTCAGGCTTGC